>NC_041392.1:552028063-552064760 GCF_002162155.2 Triticum dicoccoides | reverse complement strand
TTGTGAATAAAAGCCCTTTCTGCGATGTCGCTCAGACGTCCGACTGTGGCATTGTTGTATTTTACTTTCTTTTCAAGCCCTTTCTGTGATGTCGCCCTGACGTCCGACTGTGGCATTTCTTTTAAAGCCCTTTCTGTGATGTCGCCCCGACGTCCGACTGTGGCATTTCTTTTAAAGCCCTTTCTGTGATGTCGCCCCGACGTCCGACTGTGGCCTTTCTTTTAAAGCCCTTTCTGTGATGTCGCCCCGACGTCCGACTGTGGTATTTCTTTTAAAGCCCTTTATGTGGTGTCGCTAAGACACCCGACTGTGGCATCATTTCCTTATATTTATTTATTCACCTTTCGAGGCGTCGCTTCAGACACCCGAACGGTAGTTATTTATGTTTTGTTGGGATTTCAGGCGGACTACCGCCGTTTCCCTTTTACTTACCTTGTTATGCTAATTTTTGAATGTACATTAGTTAATTATTCATGACGCATCCATGCATGCATTTGTTATATCTTACGTCCGAACTGTCTTGCGAGTACTTTCAAAGTACTCACTGGCTTGTTGATTTGGCCAGATGCTGACGAAGGCGATCTCATGGATGAAGAGTTTGATAGCGAGTTCGACACCTAGAGGAGTCCCAGTCAGTCTCGTGCGACCCTGGATTTGGTCACTGTTTTATATTCGCTTCCGCTACCAAATAAATTCATCGAGCCTCACCTCGACGCTCGATGAGATGACAGACTTAGAGTCTTGTATTTCTCTCCCCGCTGTGTTTCTCCACCACCGCCCTATCCTCGAGTCAGTAGTATGCCTCCACACCACTGTGTCATGTCCGCCATTATGTATAATTATTAGCGTGCTTGTAATAATTTGGTTGAGCAACCGTAGTTCGACCCTGTAATATATTTTATGCTACTGGCTTATTGTATCAAGAATCTGTCTACCAGTGAGGAGGATTTCTCTCATACTGGACTCAAAAGATTGGTTTCTCAATAAATATGTTTATTGGAAAACCGGTCGTGACATTAGGGCTTGGCGGCGGCTCCATATCGTAAAACGCGATGAATCCTTCTCTCTGATTTTTTTTCTCCCCGAACGTGAATATATAGAGTTGGAGTTGACATCGGTGGAGCCTCAGGGGCCCACGAGGCAGGGGGCGCCCTGCACCCTTGTGGACAGGGTGTGGGCCCCCTGGTGTTGATTCTTTCGCCAGTATTTTTTATTTATTCCAAAGCGTGTCTCCGTTGATTTTCAGGTCATTCCGAGAACTTTTATTTCTGCACAAAAATAACACCATGGCAATTCTGCTCAAAACAGCGTCAGTCCGGGTTAGTTCCATTCAAATCATGCAAGTTAGAGTCCAAAACAAGGTCAAAAGTGTTTGGAAAAGTAGATACATTGGAGACGTATCACTGGACGTACGACACGTGAAGCAAGCCGAAAGCTTCCACGGAGAGCACGTTGAGGCCTGCCCCACCGTCGATGACAGTCTTGGTCATGGCGACATTGCAGATGGTGGGCGTGCAGAGCATTGGGAGCTCACCCGAGCCGGCAGTGGTAGCGGGATGATCCCCTGAGTCGAAGGTGAGGTCGGCCTTGGGCGCCGCCCATCCTGGAGGGGCTCCCTGCTGCACAGAGGCGGCGCCGATCTGGCGGAAGAACTGCTTGGCGTGGTGGTCCGAGGGTGGCGCTTGTGAACCACCGAGGAGGGCCGCGACGGCGACAGGCGCCGGTGCCGCGAAGCGTGCGACGAAAAGGCCGCACAGCTCCTCCCAAGAAGCCACAGAGGATCCTGGCAGGTTGAGCAGCCAGGCGCGTGGAGCGCCAGCGAGGGCCATTGGGAACCAGTTGGCCATGACCTTGTCGTCGCCTCCAGCTTCCAGGACGGCCTCCTCATATGCCAGAAGGAAGGCCGGCAGATCCGTCGCGCCGTCGTAGCGAGGCAGCATCTCTGGCTTGAACTTGTGCAGCCACTGCACCCGTCGCAAGGCATGGGTGAAGGCCCTGAGCCCCCTGGCGCCACCATGGTCGCCCGTCGATCCAGTCGAAGGCCAGCGCTGGCCATGGGGACCGTACGGAGAGGTGGAGCCGATGGAGGAATGAAACTTCGACGCACCCCTACCTGGCGCGCGAAATGTCGAATTATGGGTTCCGGCAAAACCCTTGAGGTTCGAACTCTAGGGTGCGCATGAAGATCTCTCTCCCCCTAGCTCAGACTCTCGTAAAAATCTCAAAGCCTAGCTCACAGAACCCGAGGAACAAGAGACACAAGAGTTTATACTGGTTCGGGCCACCGTTGCGGTGTAATACCCTACTCCAGTGTGGTGTGGTGGATTGCCTTGTAGGCTGGGCATGAACAAGTACAAGGGAAGAACAACCTCCTGAGGAGAGGTGTTCTTGGGCTCGATGAGCTTGTGTGTGTCTGGATGGTCTCAATCATCCCCCCTCCTATGGTGGTGGCTAGTCCTATTTATAGAGGCCCTGGTCCTCTTCCCAAATATTAGGTGGGAAGGGATCCCACAATGGACAATTTGAAGGGGGGCAGCTAGTACAAGTTATCCTAACAAAAGGTGGTCTTCACCTGCCAAAGGCTCTGGTGGTGACGCCGTCGTGGGCTCTGTGATGACCTCTATCCTGCCGTCCTGCTGGTCTTGATCTCATTGCACCGATATGGAAACCTTTGCCTAATGCATTGGGACTCCTCGTCTTCACCCGCCTCTTTAGCACCAAAGAGGCAACCAGTACTCTGCATGCACTGGCGCTCTCCTGGCACCCGCCTGGCCTTGGTCGTCATGGCTCACGTCACGGAAACCTCACGAGGTGCCCCTCGCCTTGATCTCTCCGCTCCTTGCGAGCCAGCCTAGTGAGGCTGCCCCTGAGGAGGTCTTGTGTCGTCTTCCTCGTGAGGCTTGGCCCCTCGCGAGGGTCTTGAGTGTTTGCTGATGAAGATGGGTCGTACCAGGCCGCTGGTGGAGCCACGCCCTGGGCCACAGGCAGGCAAGACTGGGTACCCCTATTCCCAGAATGTCGACAAATTGTTTCTTCGGAAAGTGCACCGTATGCTCATTACCATTGATATGAAAAGTGACCTTGCTTTTATTGCAATCAACAACAACCCCTGCAGTATTCAAGAATGGTCTTCCAAGGATAATCGACATGTTTTCGTCCTCGGGCATCTCAAGTATAACAAAGTCAATCAAAATAGTAACATTAGCAACAACAACGGGCACATCCTCACAGATACCGATAGGTATGGCAGTTGATTTGTCAGCCATTTGCAAAGATATTTCAGTAGGTCAAGTCTTTTATATAAAGAGAAAGGCATTACACTAACACCAGCTCCTAAATCACACAAAGCAGTTTTCACATAATTCTTTTTGATAGAGCAAGGTATAGTTGGTATTCCCGGATCTCCAAGTTTTTTAGGTACTCCATCTTTAAAAGTATAATTAGCACGCATGGTGGAGATTTCAGCTTCTGGTATTTTTCTCTTATTTGTGATGATGTCTTTCATATACTTTGCATAAGGAGGCATTTTCAAGATATCAGTCAAGCGAGTACGCAAAAAGACTGGCCTCGGCATTTCAGCAAAGCATTCAAATTCTTCATCATCATTCTTTTTAGTTAACTTAGGTGGAAAAGGCATGGGTTTTGAACCCACGGTTCTCTTTCTTTACCGTGTTTCCTAGCCACGAAGTCTCTTTTGTCATTATTTCCAGATTGTGGGTTATCAAGATCAACAAGTGGTTCTATCTCAACATCATTATCTACTTGTTTATCATTTGTTGGTTGAGAGTCTTCATGAACCTCATCATTATCTTTTTCATTATTACTAGGTGAGTGTTCATTACTAGATTGGGTTTCAGCATCAGAGATAGAAGTTTCATTTTCATTGTCAGGAGGTTTTTCTATTTTAGGTTCACTAAAAGTGTGCAAAGTCCTATCATTTTTCTTTTTGTTTTTGTTTCTAGAAGGACTAGGTGCACTAGTGTTATTTCTTTGTGAATATTGTTCAATTCTTTTAGGGTCTCCCTTAGGACAAAATGGTTCCTGAGTCATTTTACCTCCTCTAGTTGCAACTCTAATAGCAAAGTCATGCATATTATGATTCATTTCATCAAGTAATTCTCTTTGAGATTTAGCAATTTGTTCTAATTGAGTTTGAACCATAGAAGCATGCTTTCCAACACCTCTAACATCATTTGATATTCTAAATAACAAGTCACTCAAGCGAGCAATCATACCAGAATTGTATTTCAATTGTTGCATAACATTTGCATTGAAGTGATCTTGTTTTCTAATATAATTTTCAAACTCATAAAGGAATTGGCTAGGATGCATATTGTGAGGATTATCATTTTCATTAAACTTCATAAGAGAATTTACCTCTACCACCTTAGGCAGTGGTGGTGTATTAAGCCCATGTATTTCTTCAAAGAGGTAAATTTTTAACATCCTCAGCTTTAATAACTTTTTCCTTCAAAGATTTCTTTGCTTCTTGCATATCTTCGGGACTGAGATATAATATACCCCTCTTCTCCGGAGTGGGTTTAGGCGGTGGTTTAGGAAGAGTCCAATCATCATAATTTTCAATATGTTATTAAATAATTCTTCAGCTTGAGAAATAGTTCGTCCCCTGAAAACACAACCAGCACAACTATCTAGGAAGTCCCTAGAAGCATCGGTTAGTACATTATAGAAGATATCAAGTATTTCATTTTTCTTAAGAGGATGATCAGGTAAAGCATTAAGTAACTGGCAAAGCCTCCCCCAAGATTGTGGCAGACTCTCTTCTTTAGTTTGCACAAAGTTAAATATTTCCTACAAGGCAGCTTGTTTCATATGAGCAGAAAAATATTTTTCAGAGAAGTAATAAACCATATCCTTGTAACATCCCAAATTTTCAATTTGGAATGCTATACATAGTCAACCATGCATATCATATTTTATTCGCATTTCGTCTCGCAATCCTCAAAAATCCTAAGCAACTCAAGGACCCTCGGAGAGAGTTGGGGATTTCCCAGTTTTCAAATTTGATCTTTATCAAATTTTGAAACGAGGATTTTTGGTTTTAATTATTTTCTCTCCAAAAATATTTCATACTAACCTATATGAGAGGAGATAATATGACTTCTCCAAGATAATTGAAATATTGGAGGAAAAATATTAAAATCAAATATTTGTTTTATTTGGATTTTATTGCAATTTTGTTTGCATTAGAAAAATTGCACGTTTTTCAAAATTGCATTTTAGGGCCAAGAAAATGTTCATCTCGTTCTAAATATTTTATTTAGACGGTGAAAATTTTATTTTGGCATTTTTAGATTTTTATTTATTTTTCTAGGATTTTATTTCGGTCGGCGAAATTATTTAAAAAAAGTTTCCCGCGCCCGACTGGGCCTAAGGCCCAGCCGAGCCAGGCCGGCCCAGCCGCCGCCGCCACTCAGACCGGAGTCCGAGTTGGACTCCGCCTCCGCCGTGCCTTGGCCCCTATTCCAAGCCGCCACCCCCGCACCCAAACGCCACCGCCGCCGCCGCTGCCGCCCGCGCTAGCCACCGCCGCCGCCGCCGCTTGCTGCCGCCGCCGCCGCCCCCGCAAGCCGCTACCCCGCCTCGCCAGAGCCCCATCGCCGGAGGTAGCCACCGGACTCCGCCGCCGGGTTTTTTTAAACCGTTCGGTTTTTTTTAAAACCCTAGATCCGTTTTTTTCGGATTCGCCGGTTTTTCTCGGTTCTTCTAGTTAGCGGACGTTCGTCCGTACGTTCGTTTAACAAACAGTTTTCACCTGTTAGATATAGCTATCGAACGCTCGTTCATTAGTCTGTTCATGAGTTTCTTTTATCGGATTTATTCCGCGATTTTTCTGGTCGCGATTTCTGATCCGATCTTAGTTTCTGTTTATCTTTTCGCTCGTTAGTCGGAATCAGGCGATTCAAGCGCCTATAGTTTCGTCTTGAGACCCTCTTTCCGTTTAACCAACTTAAACAAGTTTTTGCTACTGTAAAATTTGACCTAGTTTCAGATTAGTAAACGAAGCTTCTTTCTTTCGCCGTTTGAGTTTCGTTGCTCCGTTTGATTTGATTCTTTTTGCAAACCGGAGTTCTTAATTTGAACTTTCTGTTCAACCTCTTTTATTTGAGTTTTGCTTGTGCATCGTTGCTTGTTACTTATGTATGCTATTGTTTGCTTGCGATAGAACACCCGGAGTGCGAAGCGTGCTACTACGAGTCCCTAGGTTTCGCAGATCGTCAGCAAGGCAAGTAACACTTTGATCATACCCCTTTATCTCCCAGTTTTATTCATTAGTTCCAATCCTCAAACATTGCATGATTAGGATGTCATTAACTTATGGGTTGGGAAGTAGTTGTTGAGGTAGAACCTATTGCCCTGTTACATTCAAACCCTTGGGTGTTACTCTACGCGTTGCTTATATTACTATACTATGCTATGCTCGTAGACGTGGTTTGGGTTTGAGTGAAATCCATGACAGATGTGAGCTTGTTAATTAATGGTTCAACTTAAGGTGGCAACTTAATCAAACAACTGGGTGGATTGAGGCACCTGGAGTACCCAGTGTTGCCTGTATTTTTTGGAAATCCCGGAGTACCTGTGTGATCTTCCTATGGACCGCCACCCAGGCTCAAAGGGAACTGAGATGATTCATGCTAGAAACTTCCGTGTGCAGCCACAAGCTATTATGGGCTCTAGCATAGTTGAGTAAGTTACGTGAAGCTCTTGAAGAGGCAGATCAGCAGGTAGGGGGATGTAGGTTTGGTATGGTCTGTCCGGTGTAGAGAGTTAATGTTTCTGAAAGGCTGTGTCTCGGTCATCCGTTTCTCAAACACCCTGTAGTGCGAGAAAACCAACGGAGGCGATCGAGTCTTGTGGGGAAAAGTGCGCAAACCTCTGCAGAGTGTACAATCTAATCATGGTTAGCCGTGTCCCCGGTTATGGACAATTCTTGAGTATCTAGTACTTGGGTTATCAAAAGTATCTCATCATGTTTAACTAATATTGTTGGGTTGTTAATCACTTTAATTGGGATTGAGTTGGAGGAACCTTCTCAATGTTGTTCAACCACCATGATAGTTAAATTGAAATATATCCTTTGTTGTAGGGAAAAATTGGCTTTTCGCAAAACTATAACCATAGAGCTTTCCACCAGCCAAATATGCATGTAGTGATAGCATTATTCTGTTCTTGCTCTACTGTGTTACTTTGCCAGCATATTCCATGTGCTGACCCGTTTTCGGGCTGCAACGTATTATGTTGCAGACTTTTCAAACGAGGAGTAAGGTTCGTTAGGTCATTGCCGTGCAGCTCAGCTATGCTGTTGGAGTTGATGGACTCACTTTATCTGCCAAGCCTTCTGCTGTTATCGTATTAGATGGCCTTAAGCCATATTACTGTAATGAGTTCTCTCTTGAGACATTCGATGTAATAAGTGTGTGATTGCTACTCTGTTATAAATCCTCGAGTACTGTGTGTGTCAGCATTACTGATCCAGGGATGGCACTGAAGCACAGAGACTTGACCATCTGAGGTCGGGTCGCTACAAGATGGTATCAGAGCACACGCTGAGTGTAGGACACGACCACTAAGATAAACCCTAGGTCACCCTTCTCTCCTCATTTCTAACTCCTCTCCATTTTCTACTCTTTAGGATGACGGAGATGAAGAACAAGTTTGCACAACCGGATGTAGACACACCTTTTGGACGCCACTTGAAGGAAGCAACTAGGTACTTGAACATTGGAATACCAAGCTTCACCGGGACGTACAACGCCACTTTACCTGAAGAGGAGCGCTGGATGATTCAAGTACAAGTTCCAAGAAGGACGTTCTCACCAACTTCTAAACCCATAGAGTTTTCTTTTGAAGCACCCACCTGGAGTCTAGGCAAGAGCATGGCAGCCCACATTACCATGGGAGGCATTGGAGAAGTTTACAACAGGGAGCTTAAGGACACTATTTACCAAATATGTGGGCGCCGAGACGAGCAATGGGAAGTAATCAGCACCAGGAAGGATAGATCCATTGCCGCGTTCATCCAGGAGTTAAACCAGCACATCCCACGTCAGGAAAACCAGATGTGCACGGACATGATGGACTTGAAGAAGGCGAAGACTAGGATCATTGAGCTGGAGGAAGAACTCAAGTTTACCCGCGATGGATATGAGGAGGAAATCAAGACACTACTGGAGAAGAATGACGACTTAGTCAATAAGATCGGAGTATTCATGGGAGGACCAGCACCAATAGAAGAAGAAGAAGAACCTAAGGAGATACGCCCTGAGGACTACATCATCATCGATGACACCGATTCCGATCCTAGTAATGATGACTTTGAAGATGAAGCTGGAGCAGACATCATGGAGTCTTCCACCGATCAAAATTTATAGATGACTGCCATATATCACTAGTATTCCCCCATGTATTTAGTAATAGTTGAGCATTTGTGCGATAGTTCTAGATCGTTTGTATGCCCTTGCTTGATTGATTTAGTGAAATGATTGTGTTTGTCTCATGTGCATATGGGTAGTGTTTTCTCATTAGACCTCTTTTCTATTCTAAATCTCTTCCATCTAAACCCCTCAGATGCCTCCGAGACGTGACCCCGGTTTTGCTTTCCCACCAGAGCTCACCTAGTTGATCCAGCAGCAGAATACTCTGATGCAATTGCTAGTTCAGAACCAGGGCAACAACAACAACAACAACAACAACCCGCCGCCCGTGGACAACCTAGCCCGTTTTCTAAGGTTACAACCGCCAGTGTTTTCCAGTAGCACCGAGCCCATAATTGCGGACGATTGGCTATGCCGTATTGGAAGGGAGTTAACCACCGCAGGATGCACAGATGCTGAGAGAGTGCGCTTTGCCGCACATCAATTGGATGGACCAGTAGCCTCATGGTGGGAGAATTACACATCCACTTTTCCTATAGCCAATGTCACTTGGGACCAGTTTCAGCAAGCTTTCCGCACAGCCCATGTCTCCACTGGAGCTATGCAAATGAAGAAGCGGGAGTTCTGCAACTTACATCAGGGGAACTGTCGTGGAATTGTCACGGGAGATGTCCTTAGTGTCAGGACTTAGTCGCGAGGCCAATGCATCTATGTGGTAGCTTGAGAGGGGTTGAACGGGATGAGAGACACGATGTTTTACCCAGGTTCGGCCCCTCACGGTGGAGGTAAAAGCCTACATCCTGCTTCATTGACATTGATGATGATGATCACGGTTTCAAGAGTGCTCTATCTCGAGAGCTATTGTCTAAACCTAACTTGTCCAACTTGTGGAACTTGTCCCCCTTTTGGAGAGCCCTGCCCCTCCTTATATATGTTGGAGGGGCGGGTTACATGTGTAGTCCTATTAGGATTAGGACTAGTCTATCTCTAATACAAACCGGATATAAGTCCAGGTCTTAACTCCTTGTAGAACAAATATTCCTCATGCCTTTCCTCTTAAACCGGCCCACTGTTAACGTGAACCGGCCTTCTGGGCCTTGGGCCTTGTCATCCGTCTGTCCCGCACGCCGGATCACCAGTGAGTCATAATTACCAGGTGGGTTGCTTGTAAACCGCCAGGTCGGGGCGGGTCGCCAGTAACTCGCCAAGTGTCAGCAGGATCTTCAGATAAACCGCCAAGTGTCAGCGGGGTCCTCAGATAAACCACCAAGTCGGGCCGGGTTAACTTCCGGCCGGTTTACACCGCGGGGTATATCCCCGACATTAGCCCCCAAGTTTAGCTTGGATTTATTCATGGTAAACTTATGTTGCAAAATAAACATAAGAACAAATTTGACAGGTTATGCTCCGGGTTAACAATTTTTGTAAACCGGTACCTGATCATCCTTAAGTCCTTGTTATTTCCTCCTTCTGGGAAATCTGGGTCAACAGACCAGCTTCATAATCAATTTGCCGACATTGGTTTCTCACAGAGAAATATTGTGAAGAATAATCCACTTGAGTCGGCTTCCAAAGCGCCGGTTTAAGAAATATGGGTCTTGAAATACTTATTTGATATTCAGCCGGCTTGAAGATGTAAAACTTGCCGGTTTACTATTACCAAACTGGTCGGTTTATAAATTTTGATGGCACCGGGTCATAATTGTTGTCGACACCGGGTCATGTAATTGATCTTCCTGATTTGCTCAAAACTGATAACGTGAAGATGTTCCTCCTTGTATATGCATAATACATGTAGCCCCCAAGTCTTAAGAGGACAACATAGTGATAACTTAAGACTTGCTCCAATAAGTGTTTCAACCTTGAAGAAATCCGGTTTGTTCATCTCAATCATATAAACTGAATGCTCCATATACGTAGCCCCCAAGTGCTGGGTTGTCATATTTGCAGCAACCTAGGACTTGTAATTGCTTGATGCTCATAAAAACTTCAACCAGTGTAGCCCCCAAGGGTCGGGCCATTATGCAATAATGAGCAGGGACTTTGTAAATATAATCTTGTAAACTTTGAACATCAACGTGTAGCCCCCAAGGGCCGTCTTAGTAAGATAATACCGAACCGGGACTTGATATATATACTTTAATGAAAATAACATATTATAATGTAGCTTCCATCATAGGGCTTGAACCCACGTCCACAAGGTTAAGAGCTTTGTGCTTTACCAACTGAGCAATGGATTCTTCAATATTATGGATGAAAACTTGTGTACCTTGAATTGTTGACAGGAGCAATTGGTAGCCCCCAAGGGCCGGCTCATTATAATATGATGAGTCGGGTCTTCAATAAGACTAGTAAAAATGACTTTGCATTAGCCCCCAAGTGTCACGGTGCATGCTTGCAGCGACATGAGACTTGCATGTAATCTCAATTTGAATAATGTAGCCCCCAAGTGCCGGGTTGTAAGCCTGCAACGACTCGGGACTATTCCTTCCATTGTAGAATAAATCATATCCTTTGATAAAATAATAGCCATTGCGCTAAAGCGACTTTGAAAACTCGATAATACCGGTTATTAATAACCATAAAAATCCAGCCATGTTGGCTATTCAAGATAATATAATCCGGTGAAAACCTTATTAATTCAATATCATAATGAAAATTCAGCCAAGTTTGGCTATTTGAATAATATAACCCAATGAATTATAAGCGCATGATTCCAATGGCGCAACCCAAATATATATATATATATATATATATATATATATATACTGGCGACTTATAGTCCAAAGCTAGGCCGGTTTAACAAACCTGTTTCTGCATACAACAAGTTTAAAGTGTCCTGGCGGTTTACCGCCAGACGGGTCATAATGCCCAACATATAACCCGGGTTTATAACCAAGGCTGCACTTAAGAATAATCAAATATGAAATATATCATACCTGTGACATTGAATCACATTGCTGGCTTTACCAACTTTTTGTAGTAAGGGTGATAACCCAAATCTTGAGTACTGATAACTCCTTCCATATTGTGCCGGTTTATGATAAAACCGTGCCGGGCTGTGATAAACACCGGATTAACCATATATAATACTGGTGACTTGTAGTCAAACCAGACCGGGCTGATAGACTCCGGATTATAACTTGATCGTGTACTGACAACTTGTAGTTGAAAGCCGAGCCGGTTTGATAAGCACCGGTTTACTCCATAATAGGATGGTAACAGAAAAGCAAACCGGGCAGATAGTCTCCGGATTAATATTTGACCGTGTCCCATCCATTTGTAATTGACAGTCGAACCGGTTTAAGAAATGTTGGTTTAAAACGCAACAAAAAGAAAGAAATATCTATCAAAGAAAATTGTGAAGCAAAGGCAATGATAAAACCGTTTGCAAAAAGAGGCTTATTTGAGCTGATCAGATGGCATTACCATGGTCGGACACGACCAAGCTCCCGATAGGTGTAGCTATGGTTCAAGTCAGCCAGGTCCCCAAATGAAACCGTGGCATTTATGCCGATCAAGTGGCATGGCAATGGTTCGGGTTCGACCAAGCCCCCAAGTGATTCTGTGGCCTTAGGCCGATCAAGAGGCATGACTGGTTCAGATGTGACCAAGTCCCCAAGTGATCTGGTGGCTCTCGCCCATCAAGAGGCGTGACTATGGTTCAGACGTGACCATAAGTCCCCAAGTGATGCTGTGGCTTTACGCCTATCAAAAGGTGTTGCTATGGTTCGGATACGACCAAGCCCCCAAGTGATCAATAATATGATAAGCCAATAAGGCAGGATACCCATGTTTGAACCGCGCATCATGGCAGCAGGTCCTCTTTGGCACCCTTTAACTTTTTGCAAGAGAAAAATTCTTCTTGAACCGGGATTTCTTAAACCGGATATTGAGAGCTTCAAAGCTTTGTGGGAGACATCTTCCCCTTGAGCCGGATATTAAACCAGAATCCTTCTTTTTAAGCCGGAAATTTTCCGACGGCCTGATATATCATGCGAGGGGTTATCCACCGTGGAGTTGATGATCACCATGGTGAAACTGAAACAATCACGGCCGAGTCGGCCGCGGGTGCTGACAGATATTTCGGCTGCGGCGTTTTAAACCGGTGTGGATGAGAGAGTCAGCCGTGGCGTTGTAAACCGGTGCGGTCGCGAGAGATGGCCACGACGTTGTAAGCCGGTGCGGTTGTTCGTTGAATAACGACGACCACCTGGGCCAAAAGATGTTGGCGTGCCTCCATCTCCGCGGTATAATATCACTTTTTGTCGCCCTGCATATCATAATATCCGGTCCGAAGTAATTGTTCCCTTGATAAAAACAATATATACCAAGAAATTAGATTTAGATGGATATCACTTAATGTTTTTTATTCGGACAAAGGATGATCTGTTCGTCGCGACAGAGGCGGTTTACGTGTCTGGCGACTCAATATGGTCCAGGCAGTTCAAGTAGAAACCCTCCGGGTTATTCTCCAGGTCTTTAAACGCCCGGCATGGGCGGTGTAGATGTATATGTTGCCTCCGACGCCGGTGCACGAGGACCGGATCATACCTTGGTCATGAGTCAATTGACCTGTGTACAGCATAACATACCATGAAAAAAGCTTTGGATGATACTTAATTATATCAGTAAAATTTTAGAAAAATAGCACCTGATTTGTTCAGATGACAAAATCCGTTCAAAACGACAGAAATGACTCAGGCAGACCGGTGACTCAATATAGCCCTGACGTCCCAACATGGCAGAGGCGGCTCAATGTGACCCCGGCGGCTCATCGCGCGGCAGGCGCAACCCAAGCAAGGCAACGGCAAATCATGGCGGAGGTTGGCCGGCTCGCGGGAGGACTCGGCCCGCAGGAACGACGGCGCCTCAGAGTAGGCGGCAGCAGGTCGGTTTGACTCGGACGGAGCAACGACGAATCGACCACGGTGGGTCAACCACGGCAGAAGAGGATAAGGGCGCGGGTGCTGGCAGTAAACCGGTGCGCGTGGAAGGTGGCTCGTCCGGTGGAGCAGCCACGAGGAGGAAGGACACAGTCGACGAGGCACGGAGGCATATGAGCCGGAGGCCGGGTTGGAGATGCGCAGGCCAGAGACCGGGACGGAGGCGGCTTTGCGTAGGCAGGCTCAGAAGTGCTGCGGCAGAGACGGCAGGGCCGAAGTCGGCAGTCGCGGCGCAGATGCCCGATCATGGAGCCCAAGACCAAGGAGTACTACTAATCCCATCAAGAATATGTGCGTACATGCATGCCTCACTTTTCCTTTGATTGATCCTTCACGTGGGGTCATGGTAGCAAGTACTAGTTGATGCCCTCGGGACTTGAACTGTGTCTAATCCGTAAATAGGCTGCAGAAGAATTGATAATCTTGGCTACTTAAACCGGCTCTCCTTCTTTCTGTAAACCGGACAAGCGCTATTACCAACAGTAATTGTTCTAATCTACCCCAATTAATCTCAGACTCGGTGGGTTATCATGGCGCTTGTAACGGGCGCTGAACCTGCAACCCTAATTTTGCTTCAACTCAAATCTTATACGTCCTGATCCAAAATAAATCCTATGTGACTGTCTCGTGCCGGTTCTTCGTCATCCGGCCAAACGCGAGTTTCTCGATCCCTGAAGAAAGATCCCTCCAAGAACTCATCACCACCGTGCGCAAGCCCCACGGTGGGCGCCAATTGTCATGGAATTGTCACGGCAGATGTCCTTAGTGTCAGGACTTAGTCACGAGGCCAACGCATCTATGTGGTAGCTTGAGAGGGGTTGAACGGGACGAGAGACGCGATGTTTTACCCAGGTTCGGCCCCTCACGGTGGAGGTAAAAGCCTACATCCTGCTTCATTGATATTGATGATGATGATCACGGTTTCAAGAGTGCTCTATCTCGAGAGCTATTGTCTAAACCTAACTTGTCCAACTTGTGGAACTTGTCCCCCTTTTGGAGAGCCCTGCCCCTCCTTATATATGTTGGAGGGGCGGGTTACATGTGTAGTCCTATTAGGATTAGGACTAGTCTATCTCTAATACAAACCAGATATAAGTCCAGGTCTTAACTCCTTGTAGAACAAATATTCCTCATGCCTTTCCTCTTAAACCGGCCCATCGTTAACATGAACCGGCCTTCTGGGCCTTGGGCCTTGTCATCCGTCTGTCCTGCACACCGGATCACCAGTGAGTCATAATGACCAGGTGTGTTGCTTGTAAATCGCCAGGTCAGGGCGGGTCGCCAGTAACTCGCCAAGTGTTAGCGGGGTCTTCAGATAAACCGCCAAGTGTCAGCGGGGTCTTCAGATAAACCGCCAAGTCCGGCCGGGTTAACTTCCAGCCGGTTTACACCGCGGGGTATATCCCCGACAGGAACCGTACTCTGGCTCAGTACGTGGACGAGTTTAGCAAGTTATCTCGCTATGCCCCTGATGATGTGGCCACAGATGTCGCCAAGAAGGAGAAGTTTATGGAAGGGCTGAATGATGAGATGAGCATGCAGTTGATGGTAGCAACCTTCAACAACTACCAGGAGTTGGTAGACAAGGCTCTTATGATTGAAGGGAGGCAGCAGCAGATTGAGAGCCACAAGAGGAAGTATGGACAGGGGAAGTATAACTCAGGAGCTCAGCAGAAACCTCGCCTAACCCTGAACTCGGGAGGACTTGTTCATAGCCATGGAGGTCACAACCACACTGGAGGAGGATCGCATAAACACAATGGATCTAAGAATGGGAATGGGAACGGAACCAACAATAATCATAACCGCCCCAACCAAGCCACACCCGCCAAAAGGGACTTAAGTCATGTTACTTGTTTCAAGTGCGGGAAGACTGGACACTACGCAATAGATAATAGATAGGAAATAAGGCCTAGGGTTCATACTTTCGGTAGTGTAAGTTTTTGTAATCTGAAAATATAAAAATAGCAAGGTAAAAAATGATAAAAGTGAGCGTAAACGGTATTGCAATGATAGGAAATAAGGCTTAGGGTTCATACTTTCGGTAGTGTAAGTTCCCTCAACAATACTAACATAATTGGATCATAAAACTATCCCTCAACATGCAACAAAGAGTCACTCCAAAGTCACTAATAGCGGAGAACGAACGAAGAGATTATGGTAGGGTACGAAACCACCTCAAAGTTATTCTTTCCAATCAATCCGTTGGGCTATTCCTATAAGTGTCACAAACAGCCCTAGAGTTCGTACTAGAATAACACCTTAAGACACAAATCAACCAAAACCCTAATGTCACCTAGATACTCCAATGTCACCTCAAGTATCCGTGGGCATGATTATACGATATGCATCACACAATCTCAGATTCATCTATTCAACTAACACATAGAACCTCAAAGAGTGCCCCAAAGTTCCTACCGGAGAATCACGACGAAAACATGTGCCAACCCCTATGCATAGGTTCATGGGCGGAACCCGCAAGTTGATCACCAAAACATACATCAAGTGAATCACGTGATATCCCATTGTCACCACAGATATCCACGGCAAGACATACATCAAGTGTTCTCAAATCTTTAAAGACTCAATCCGATAAGATAACTTCAAAGGGGAAACTCAATTCATTACAAGAGAGTAGAGGGGGAGAAAACATCATAGGATCCAAATATAACAGCAAAGCTCGCGATACATCAAGATCGTATCATCTCAAAAACACGACGGAGAGAGAGAGAGATCAAACACATAGCTACTGGTACATACCCTTAGCCCCGAGGGAGAACTACTCCCTCCTCGTCATGGAGAGCATCGGGATGATGAAGATGGCCACCGAAGAAGGATTGCCCCCTCCGGCAGGGTGCCGGAACGGGTCTAGATTGGTTTTCGGTGGCTATGGAGGCTTCTGGCGGCGGAACTCCTGATCTAATCTGCGTTTCTGGAAGTTTTAGGGTACGACGATATATATGGGTGCAGGAAGTACGTCGGAGGAGCCACAGAGGCCCCACGAGGCAGGGGGCGCACCCTAGGGGGGGGCACCCTCGTGAGCACCTCCCGTATCTCCTGACGTGGAGTCCAAGTCTATCTGGTGGCTTTCGTTCCAAAAATAACTTCTCTAGTTGATTTCGTTCTGTTTCGACTCCGTTTGATATTCCTTTTCTTCGAAACACTGAAATAGGCATAAAACAGCAAATCTGGGCTGGGCTTGCGGTTAATAGGTTAGTCCCAAAAGTAATATAAAAGTGGATAATAAAGCCCAATATTGCCCAAAACAGTAGATAATATAGCATGGAGCAATCAAAAATTATAGATACGTTGGAGACGTATCACCCCAACACAGCCAATACAATGGTAAATTGTATAGGTGCACTAGTTCGGCGAAGAGATGGTGATACAAGTGCAATATGGATAGTAGATAATAGTTTTTGTAATCTGAAAATATAAAAACAGCAAGGTAACTAACGATAAAAGTGAGCATAAACGGTATTGCAATGATAGGAAACAAGGCCTAGGGTTCATACTTTCGCTAGTGCAAGTCCTCTCAACAATAATAACATAATTGGATCACATAACTATCCCTCAACATGCAACAAAGAGTCACTCCAAAGTTACTAATAGCGGAGAACAAACGAAGAGATTATGGTAGGGTACGAAACCACCTGAAAGTTATTCTTTCCAATCAATCCGTTGGGCTATTCCTATAAGTGTCACAAACAGCCCTAGAGTTCGTACTAGAATAACACCTTAAGACACAAATCAACGAAAACCCTAATGTCACCTAGATACTCCAATGTCACCTCAAGTATCCGTGGGTATGATTATACGATATGCATCACACAATCTCAGATTCATCTATTCAACCAACACATAGAACCTCAAAGAGTGCCCCAAAGTTTCTACCGGAGAATCACGACGAAAACGTGTGCCAACCCCTATGCATAGGTTCATGGGCGGAACCCGCGAGTTGATCACCAAAACATACATCAAGTGAATCACATGATATCCCATTGTCATCACAGATACGCATGGCAAGACATACATCAAGTGTTCTCAAATATTTAAAGACTCAATCTGATAAGATAAATTCAAAGGGGAAACTCAATCCATTACAAGAGAGAGAGGGGGAGGAGAAACATCATAGGATCCAAATATAATAGCAAAGCCCGCGATACATCAAGATCGTATCACCTCAAGAACATGAGAGAGAGAGAGATCAAACACATAGCTACTGGTACATACCCTCAGCCCCGAGGGAGAACTACCCCCTCCTCGTCGCGGAGAGCACCGGGATGATGAAGATGGCCACCGGAGAGAGATTGCCCCCTCCTGTAGGGTGCCGGAACGGGTCTAGATTGGCTTTCGGTGGCTACGGAGGCTTCTGGCGACGGAACTCCCGATCTATTGTGCTCCCCAGTCGTTTTAGGGTATATGGAGATATATAGGCGGAAGAAGTATGTCAAGGAGCCACGAGGGGCCGACGAGGGTGGAGGGCGCGCCCAGGGGGGTGGGCGCGCCCCCCTACCTCGTGGCTTCCTCGTTGCTTCCCTTACGTGGACTCCAAGTCACCCGGGTTGCTTTCCTTCCAAAAATAAGTTCCATGAAGTTTCATGTCAATTGGACTCCGTTTGATTTTCCTTTTCTGCGATACTCTAAAACAAGGAAAAAACAGAAACTGGCACTGGGCTCTAGGTTAATAGGTTAGTCCCAAAAATCATATAAAATAGCATATAAATGCATATAAAACATCCAAGGTTGATAATATAATAGCATGGAACAATCAAAAATTATAGATACGTTGGAGACATATCAGCGTCCCCAAGCTTAATTCCTGCTCGTCCTCGAGTAGCTAAATGATAAAAACAGAATTTTTGATGTGGAATGCTACCTAACATATTCATCATGTATTTCTCTTTATTGTAGCAAGAATATTCAGATCCATAAGATTCAAGACAAAAGTTTAATATTGACATAAAAATAATAATACTTCAATCATACTAACAAAGCAATCATGTCTTCTCAAAATAACATGGCCAAAGAAAAAGCTATCCCTACAAAATCATATGGTCTGGCTATGATCCATCTTCACCACACAACATATTTAAATCATGCACAACCCCTATGACAAGCCAAGCAATTGTTTCATACTTTTGATGTTCTCAAACCTTTTCAATCTTCACGCAATACATGAGCGTGAGCCATGGACATAGCACTATAGGTGGAATAGAATGGTGGTTGTGGAGAAGACAAAAATGAGAATATAGTCGCACATCAACTAGGCGTATCAATGGGCTATGGAGATGCCCATTAATAGATATCAATGTGAGCGAGTAGGGATTGCCATGCAACGGATGCACTAGAGCTATAAATGTATGAAAGCTCAACAAAAGAAACTAGTGGGTGTGCATCCAACTCGCTTGCTCACGAAGACCTAGGGCATTTTCAGGAAGCCCATCATTGGAATATACAAGCCAAGTTCTATAATGAAAATTTCCCACTAGTATATGAAAGTGACAAAACAAGAGACTCTCTATCATGAAGATCATGGTGCTACTTTGAAGCACAAGTGTGGTAAAAGGATAGTAGCATTGCCCTTCTCTCTTTTTCTCTCATTTTTTTATTTGGGCCTTTTCGCTTTTTTATGGCCTCTTTTCTCTTTTTTTATTTGGGCTTCTTTGGACTCCTTTTTTTTCATCCGGAGTCTCATCCCGACTTGTGGGGGAATCATAGTCTCCATCATCCTTTCCTCACTGGGACAATGCTCTAATAATGATGATCATCATACTTTATTTACTTACAACTCAAGAATTACAACTCGATACTTAGAACAAGATATGACTCTATATGAATGCCTCTGGCGGTGTACCGGGATGTGCAATGATGCATGAGTGACATGTATGAAAGAATTATGAACGGTGGCTTTGCCACAAATACAATGTCAACTGCATGATCATGCAAAGTAATATGACAATGATGGAGCGTGTCATAATAAACGGAGCAGTGGAAGGTTGCATGGCAATATATCTTGGAATGGCTATGGAAATGCCATGATAGGTAGGTATGGTGGCTGTTTTGAGGAAGGTATATGGTGGGTTTATGGTACCGGCGAAAGTTGCGCGGTACTAGAGAGGCTAGCAATGGTGGAAGGGTGAGAGTGTGTATAATCCATGGGCTCAACATTAGTCATAAAGAACTCACATACTTATCGCAAAAATCTATTAGTTATCGAAACAAAGTACTACGCGCATGCTCCTAGGGGGATAGATTGGTAGGAAAAGACCATCGCTCGTCCCCGACCGCCACTCATAAGGAAGACAATCAATAAATAAATCATGCTCCGACTTCATCACATAACGGTTCACCATACGTGCATGCTACGGGAATCACAAACTTCACCACAAGTATTTCTCAAATTCACAACTACTCAACTAGCATGATTCTAATATCACCATCTTCATATCTCAAAACAATCATCAAGTATCAAAATTCTCATAGTATTCAATGCACTTTATATGAAAGTTTTTATTATATCCCTCTTGGATGCCCATCGTATTAGGACTAAATTCATAACCAAAGCAAATTACCATGCTGTTCTAAATACTCTCAAAATGATATAAGTGAATCATGAGAGTTCATCTATTTATACAAAATAAAACCACCACCGTGCTCTAAAGAGATATAAGTGAAGCACTAGAGCAAATGACAAACTACTCCGAAAGATATAAGTGAAGATCAATGAGTAGTCGAACAATTATGCAACTATATGAAGACTCTAACATTTAATAATTTCAGGTCTTGGTATTTTATTCAAACAGCAAGCAAAACTAAATAAAATAGCATTCTAAGAATGGCAAACATCATGTGAAGAAGCAAAAACTTAGGATCAACCGAAACTAACAGATAGTTGTTGAAGAAGAAAGGTGGGATGCCAACCGGGGTATCCCCAAGCTTAGACACTTGAGACTTCTTGAAATATTAGCTTGGTATGCCTTGGTCATCCCCAAGCTTGATCTTTTGTGTCTCCTTAATTCCTCTCATATCACGGTCTCCCTAAATCTCAAAAGCTTTCATCCACACAAAACTCAACAAGGACTCGTGAGATAAGTTAGTATAAACCATTGCCAAACCTTATCATACTCTACTGTACTAAATCACTAAAATTATTATTCTACATTTCATACTGAATTACTCTGCATATTTAATAGTCCTATCCTCAAATAGAATCATTAAAGAAGCAAACATATGCAAACATAACAGCAATCTGCCTAAACAGGACAGTCCTGTAAAGAGTGCAGCAAGATCCATACTTCCCTAACTCCAAAAATTATAAAAGAAAATTCCCACTGTAGTAAATTTATCAGAGCTTAATAAGCAAAAGGTTTCAACATTTTATCACATTCTGAATTTTCTTGGGAATTATTGCAACAGCGGTAAACTTTCTGTTTTCAAACAGCAACATGTGGACTTGTAAAATAGGCATAGTAAAGGCTATCAATGCCACTTTTATTGAAATAAAATATGCAAAACATTGTTCTAAATAATAGCAAGCAAATCCTAACAAAATAAATTGACACTCCAAGCAAAACACATATCATGTGGTGAATAAAAATATAGCTCCAAGTTAAGTTACCGATGAACGAAGAAGAAAGAGGGGATGCCTTCCGGGGCATCCCCAAGCTTAGGCTCTTGGTTATCCTTGAATATTACCTTGGGGTGCCTTGGG
The DNA here is from genome assembly GCF_002162155.2 of Triticum dicoccoides. NCBI lineage: Eukaryota > Viridiplantae > Streptophyta > Magnoliopsida > Poales > Poaceae > Triticum > Triticum dicoccoides. The sequence goes on along the minus strand of NC_041392.1, from coordinate 552,043,704 downwards.
AATCCCCAATCTTAGGCTCTTGCCACTCCTTATTCCATCATCCATCGAATCTTTACCCAAAACTTGAAAACTTCACAACAGAAAACTTAACAGAAAACTCGTAAGCTCCATTAGTATAAGAAAATAAATCACCACTTCAAGGTACTGTAATGAAACCATTCTTTATTTATATTTGTGTTAAACCTACTGTATTCCAACTTTTCTATGGTTCATAAACTCTATTACTAGCCATAGATTCATCAAAATAAACTCAATTACTAGCCATAGAACAATTTGTAGTAATCCGGATCCAACGTATACTTCTGGAACTCATAAAATTCTCAAATAGATTGCTTGACGTGAGTAATTTTTCTATTAATCATCTGCAAAAAGAATTAACTCAATAGCACTTTCCAAATAAAAACGGCAGCAATTCTCGTGAGCGCTAAAGTTTCTGTTTTTTACAGCAAGATCAACAAGACTTTCCCCAAGTCTTCCCAATGGTTCTACTTGGCACAAACACTAATTAAAACATAAAAACTCAATAAAAACAGAGGCTAGATAAATTATTTATTACTAAACAGGAGCAAAAAGCAAGGAATAAAAATAAAATTGGGTTGCCTCCCAACAAGCGCTATCGTTTAACGCCCCTAACTAGGCATGATGATTTCAATGATGCTCACATAAAAGATAAGAATTGTAACATAAATAGAGCATCATGAAGAATATGACTAGCACATTTAAGTCTAACCCACTTCCTATGCATAGGGATTTTGTGAGCAAACAACTTGTGGGAACAATAATCAACTAGCATAGAAGGCAAAACAAGTATAACTTTAAAACTTTAAGCACATAGATAGGGAACTTGATATTATTGCAACTCCTACAAGCATATATTCTTCCCTCATAATAATTTTTAGTAGCATCATGAACGAATTCGACAATATAACCATCAGATAAAGCATTCTTTTCATGATCTACTTGCATAGAAATTTTACTACTCTCCACATAAGCGAATTTCTTCTCATGAGTAGTAGTGGGAGCAAACTCAACAAAATAGCTATCATGGGATTGAAAATTGAAATCAAGATGACAAGTTTCATTGTTATCATTATAATTTAAAACATACGTGTCATCACAATAATCATCATAGATAGGAGGCATGCTTTCATCATAATAAATTTTCTCATCAAAACTTGGGGGACTAAAAATATCATCTTCATCAAACATAGCTTCCCCAAGCTTGTGGCTTTGCATATCATTAGCATCATGGATAATTAAGGAATTCATACTAACAACATTGCAATCATGCTCATCATTCAAATATTTAGTGCCAAACATTTTAATGCATTCTTCTTCTAACACTTTGGCACAATTTTCCTTTCCATCATACTCACGAAAGATATCAAAAAGATGAAGTGTATGAGGTAGATAAAATTACATTTTTTATATAGTTTTCTTTTATAGACTAAACTAGTGATAAAACAAGAAACTAAAAGACTCGATTGCAAGATCTAAAGATATACCTTCAAGCGCTCACCTCCCCGGTAACAGCGCCAGAAAAGAGCTTGATGTCTACTACACAACCTTCTTCTTGTAGACGTTGTTGGGCCTCCAAGTGCAGAGGTTTGTAGAACAGTAGCAAATTTCCCTCAAGTGGATGACCTAAGGTTTATCAATCCGTAGGAGACGTAGGATGAAGATGGTCTCTCTCAAGCAACCCTGCAACCAAATAACAAAGAGTCTCTTGTGTCCCCAACACACCCAATACAATGGTAATTGTATAGGTGCACTAGTTCGGCAAGAGATGGTGATACAAGTGCAATATGGATAGTAGATAATAGTTTTTTTAATCTAAAAATATATAAACAGCAAGGTAACTAATGATAAAAGTGAGCATAAACGGTATTGCAATGATAGGAAACAAGGCCTAGGGTTCATACTTTCGCTAGTGCAAGTCCTCTCAACAACAATAACATAATTGGATCACATAACTATCCCTCAAGATGCAACAAAGAGTCACTCCAAAGTCACTAATAGCGGAGAACAAACGAAGAGATTATGGTAGGGTACGAAACCACCTCAAAGTTATTCTTTCCAATCAATCCGTTGGGCTATTCCTATAAGTGTCACAAACAGCCCTAGAGTTCGTACTAGAATAACACCTTAAGACACAAATCAACCAAAACCCTAATGTCACTTAGATACTCCAATGTCACCTCAAGTATCCATGGGTATGATTATACGATATGCATCACACAATCTCACATTCATCTATTCAACCAACACATAGAACCTCAAAGAGTGCCCCAAAGTTTCTACCGGAGAATCACGACGAAAATGTGTGCCAACCCCTATGCATAGGTTCATGGACGGAACCCGCAAGTTGATCACCAAAACATACATCAAGTGAATCACGTGATATCCCATTGTCATCACAGATACGCACGGCAAGACATACATCAAGTGTTCTCAAATCTTTAAAGACTCAATCCGATAAGATAACTTCAAAGGGGAAACTCAATCCATTACAAGAGAGAGAAGGGGAGGAGAAACATCATAGGATCCAAATATAATAGCAAAGCTCGCGATACATCAAGATCGTATCACCTCAAGAACACGAGAGAGAGAGATCAAACACATAGCTACTGGTACATACCCTTAGCCTCGAGGGAGAACTACTCCCTCCTCGTCATGGAGAGCACCGGTATGATGAAGATGGCCACCGGAGAGGGATTGCCCCCTCCGGCAGGGTGCCGGAACGGGTCTAGATTGGATTTCGGTGGCTACGGAGGCTTCTGGCGGCGGAACTCCCGATCTATTGTGCTCCCCGGTCGTTTTAGGGTATATGGAGATATATAGGCGGAAGAAGTACGTCAAGGGAGCCACGAGGGGCCCACGAGGGTGGAGGGCGTGCCTAGGGGGGTGGGCGCGCCCCCTGCCTCATGGCTTCCTCGTTGCTTCCCTTACGTGGACTCCAAGTCTCCCGGGTTGCTTTCCTTCCAAAAAATAAGTTCCGTGAAATTTCAGGTCAATTGGACTCCGTTTGATTTTCCTTTTCTGCGATACTCTAAAACAAGGAAAAAACAGAAACTGGCACTGGGCTCTAGGTTAATAGGTTAGTCCCAAAAATCATATAAAATAGCATATAAATGCATATAAAACATCCAAGGTTGATAATATAATAGCATGGAACAATCAAAAATTATAGATACGTTGGAGACGTATCACCTGGTTTTTTCTGGAATAATGTGATTTTATAGTATCACAGGGGGTTCATCAGCAGGGCCACCAGGTGGGTACAACCCACCTGGGCACGCCAGGAGAGGGGGCGCGCCCTGGTGGGTTGTGCCCACCTAGGGGCCCCTCTCCGGTGGGTCTTGGCTCTAGAAATTCTTATTATCACTCTAAAAAGTTTCATTCCATTCCAAGAACTTTCATTTCTGCACAAAACAACACCATGGTAGTTCTGCTGAAAACAGCGTCAGTCTGTGGTTAGTTTCATTCAAATCATGCAAATTAGAGTCCAAAACAAGAGGAAAAGTGTGAGAAAAAGTAGATACGTTGGAGACGTATCAGGCTCTAAGTTAATAGGTTAGTCCCAAAAATCATATAAAATAGCATATTGATGCATATAAAACATCCAAAACAGATAATATAATAGCATGGAACAATCAAAAATTATAGATACGTTGGAGACGTATCAAGCATCCCCAAGCTTAATTCCTGCTCGTCCTTGAGTAGGTAATGATAAAAACAGAATTTTTGATGTGGAATGCTACCTAACATATTTATCCATGTAATTCTCTTTATTGTGGCATGAATGTTCAGATTCGTAAGATTCAAAACAAGAGTTTAATATTGACATAAAAACAATAATACTTAAAGCATACTAACAAAGTAATCATGTCTTCTCAAAATAACATGGCCAAAGAAATCTTATCCCTACAAAATCATATAGTCTGGCTATGCTCCATCTTCATCACACAAAGTATTCAAATCATGCACAACCCCGATGACAAGCCAAGCAATTGTTTCATACTTTTGCCGTTCTCAAACTTTTTCAACTTTCACGCAATACATGAGCGTGAGCCATGGACATAGCACTATAGGTGGAATAGACGATGGTTGTGGAGAAGACAAAAAGAAGGAGATAGTCTCACAACTAGGCATATCAACGGGCTATGGAGATGCCCATTAATGGATATCAATGTGAGTGAGTAGGGATTGCCATGCAACAGATGCACTAGAGCTATAAGTTTATGAAAGCTTAAAAACAAAACTGAGTGGGTGTGCATCCAACTCGCTTGCTCACGAAGACCTAGGGCATTTTGAGGAAGCCCGTCATTGGAATATACAAGCCAAGTTCTATAATGAAAATTTCCACTAGTATATGAAAGTGATATCATAGGAGACTCTCTATCATAAAGATCATGGTGCTACTTTGAGGCACAAGTGTGGCAAAAAGGATGGTAACATTGTCCCTTCTCTCTTTTTCTCTCTTTTTTTGTTTGGGCCTTCTCTCTTTTTTTGGCCTCTTTTATTTTTTATTTTTCGTCCAGAGTCTCATCCCGACTTGTGGGGGAATCATAGTCTCCATCATCCTTTTCTCACTCGGGACAATGCTCTAATGATGAAGATCATCACACTTTCATTTACTTACAACTCAAAAATTACAATTCGATACTTAGAACAAAATATGACTCTATATGAATGCCTCCGGTGGTATATCGGGATGTGCAATGAATCAAGAGTGACATGTATAAAAATGATGAACGATGGCCTAGCCACAAATACGATGTCAACTACATGATCATGCAAAGCAATATGAAAATGATGATGTATGTCATAATAAACGGAATGGTGGAAAGTTGCATGGCAATATATCTCGGAATGGCTATGGAAATGCCATAATAGGTAGGTATGGTCGCTGTTTTGAGGAAGTATATGTGGTGGGTTTATGGTACCGGCGAAAGTTGTGCGGTACTAGAGAGGCTAGCAATGGCAGAAAGGTGAGAGTGTGTATAATCCATGGACTCAACATTAGTCATAAAGAACTCACATACTTATTGAAAAAATCTATTAGTCATCAAAATAAAGTACTACGTGCATGCTCCTAGTGGGATAGAATGGTAGGAAAAGACCATCGCTCGTCCCCGACCGCCACTCATAAGGAAGACAATCAATAAATAAATCATGCTCCGACTTCATCACATAACGGTTCACTATACCTGCATGCTATGGGAATCATAAACCTCAACATAAGTATTTCTCAAATTCACAACTACTTACTAGAATGAATCTAATATCACCATCATCATATCTCAAAACAATCATAAGGAATCAAACTTCTCATAGTATTCAATGCACTTTATATGGAAGTTTTTATTATATCCTTCTTGGATGCCTATCGTATTAGGACTAATTTTATAACCAAAGAAAATTACCATGATGTTCTAAATGCTCTCAAAATAATATAAGTGAAGTACGAGAGTTCATCAATTTCTATAAAATAAAACCACCGCCATGCTCTAAAAAGATATAAGTGAAGCACTAGAGCAATTTTGCCTAGCTCGAAAGATATAAGTGAAGCACATAGAGTATTCTAATAAATCACGATTCATGTGTGTCTCTCCCAAAAGGTGTGTACAGCAAAGATGATCGTGTCAAACTAAAAAGCAAAGACTCAAATCATACAAGACGCTCCAAGCAAAACACATATCATGTGGTGAATAAAAATATAGCCTCAAGTAAAATTACCGATAGACGATGACGAAAGAGGGGATGCCTTCCCAGGCATCCCCAAGCTTAGGCTTTTTGACATCCTTGAATATTACCTTGGTGTGCCTTGGGAATCCCCAAGCTTAGGCTCTTGCCACTCCTTATTCCATAGTCCATCAAATTCTTACCCAAAACTTGAAAACTTCACAACACAAAACTCCAACAGAAAATCACGTAAGCTCCGTTAGTATAAGAAAATAAATCACCACTTTTGGTATAGTTGTGAACTCATTCTTTATTTATATTGGTTTAATATCTACTGTATTCCAACTTTTCCATGGTTCATACCCCCCGATAGTAGCCATAGATGCATCAAAATAAGCAAACAACACGTGAAAAACAGAATCTGTCAAAAACAGAATAGTCTGTAGCAATCTGGAGATTGCGAATACTTCTGTCACTCAAAAAATCCCGAAAAATTAGGAAGTCCTAGAAAATTTCTTTATTAATCCTCTTCAGAAAGAATCAGTATTTTATCATGCTTCTGTTAAAAATGATAATTGTTTTCGTGAGCGCAAAAGTTTCTGTTTTTCAGCAGGATCAAATTAACTATCACCGTAGGCTATCCCAAAGGTCTTACTTGGCACAAACACTAATTAAAACACAAAACCACATCTAACTAGAGGTATGTGAAATATTTATTGCTAAACAGGACCTAAAAAGCAAGAACAAAAATAAAATTGGGTTGCCTCCCAACAAGAGCTATTGTTTAACGCCCCTAGCTAGGCATAAAAACATGGATAGATCTAAGTATTATCATCTTTGACATGCAATCCATAAGTGGCTCTCATAATAGATTCATAAGGCAATTTAATTTTATTTCTAGGGAAGTGTTCCATGCCTTTCCTGAACGGAAATTGAAATCTAATGTTCCCTTCTTTCATATCAATAATTGCACCAATTGTTCTGAGAAAAGGTCTACCAAGGATAATAGGACATGTAGGATTGCAATCTATATCAAGAACAATGAAATCTACGGGCATATAATTCCTATTTGCAACAATAAGAACATCATTAATCCTTCCCATAGGTTTCTTAATAGTGGAATCCGCAAGATGCAAATTTAAGGAACAATTATCAAATTCACGGAAACCTAACACATCACATAAAGTTTTAGGAATCGTGGAAACACTAGCACATAAATCACACAAAGCACACACCAGATAAATTGTTGGCCGTGCGCGGCGCCCACCTCCACTGTTGACACCCCCGGTCATATTTTCGTGGTGCTTAGGCGAAGCCCTGCGGAGATCACTTCACCATCACCGTCACCATGCCGTCGTGCTGACGGAACTCATCTACTACCTCGACGTCTTGCTGAAGGAAATATGCCCTAGAGGCAATAATAAAATTATTATTTATATTTCCTTATATCATGATAAATGTTTATTATTCATGCTAGAATTGATTAACCGGAAACTTGATACATGTGTGGATGCATAGACAAAACACAGTGTCCCTAGTAAGCCTCTACTAGACTAGCTCATTAATCAAAGATGGTTAAGTTTCCTAACCATAGACATGTGTTTTCATTTGATAAACGGGATCACATCATTAGGATAATGATGTGATGGACAAGACCCATCCGTTAGCTTAGCATGTCGATCGTTCAGTTTTATTGCTATAGCTTTCTTCATGTCATATACATATTCCTTTGACTATGAGATTATGCAACTCCCGGATACCGGAGGAATACCTTGTGTGCTATCAAACGTCACAACGTAACTGGGTGATTATAGAGATGCTCTACAGGTATCTCCAAAGGTGTTTGTTGGGTCGGCATAGATCGAGATTAGGATTTGTCACTCCGAGTATTGATACGTCTCCGTCGTATCTATAATTTTTGATTGTTTCATGCCAATACTATACAACTTTTATAAACTTTTGGCAACATTTTATATGATTTATTTGGACTAACATATTGATCCAGTGCCCAGTGTCAGTTCCTGTTTGTTGCATGTTTTTTGTTTCATAGAAAATCCATATCAAACAAAGTCCAAACGCGATAAAAATGTACGGAGAATTATTTTGGAATATATGTGATTTTGGGGAGTTGGAATCATCGCAATCGGGGGCCCATAGTGCCCACAAGACACCAGGGCGTGCCCCGGGGGCCAGGCGCGTGGTGGTGGGTTGGGCTCACCTCGTATGTCGGTTGGGGCTCTACTTCGGGCACAAGGAAGCTTATATCCGGAAAAAATCGTGTTAAAATCTCAGTGCAATCGGAGTTACGGATCTCCAGGAAATATAAGAAACGGTTTTCCGCCAGATCTGGGGAATGCGAAATAGAAGAGAACAGAGAGGGAGATCCAAACTCGGAGGGGCGCCTGCCCCTCCACACCCATGGAGGCCATGGACCAGAGGGGACTCTCCTCCCATCCAGGGGAGGCCAAGGAAGAAGAAGAAGGAGGGGGCTCTCTCCCCCTCTCTCCTGGTGGCGCCGGAACTCTGCCGGGGCTAGGATCATGACGGCGATCTACATCAACAATCTTGCTACCGTCAACACCAACTCTCCCCCCTCTATGCAGCGGTGTAACCTCCCTTCTCCCTGCTGTAATATCTACTTAAACATGGTGCTCAACTCCATATATTATTTCCTAATGATATTTGGCTATCATATGATGTTTGAGTAGATCTGTTTTGTCCTGTGGGTTAATCGTGATCTTGGTTGGTATGATTGTATATTTTATTTATGGTGCTGTCCTACGGTGCCCTCCATATCGCGCAAACGTGAGGGGTCCCTGCTGTAGGGTGTTGCAATACGTTCATAGTTCGCTTATGGTGGGTTGCGAGAGTGACAGAAGCTTAAATCCGAGTAAGTGAGGTATGGCATATGGGAGTGAAGAGGACTTGATACTTAATGCTATGGTTGGGTTTCATGACCTTAATGATCTTTAGTAGTTGCAGATGCTTGCTAGGGGTCCAATCATAAGTGCATATGATCCTAGTAGAGAAAGTATGTTAGCTCATGCCTCTCCCTCATATAAAATTACAAGAATGATTACCGGCACTTGTCATCGATTGCCTAGGGACTAATGACTTTCTTGTTGACAAAATCTATCCACTTTCATTACCTTGCAATTTATTCATAGTTTTATTCTCGCAAAGTACTCGTAGTTTTATCCTTGCAAAATAGTTTCATACTTGTTCTAGGTAAAGCAAACGTCAAGTGTGCGTAGAGTTGTATCGGTGGTCAATAGAACTTGAGGGAATATTTGTTCTACCTTTAGCTCCTCATTGGGTTCTGTCGTGGAATTGTCACGGCAGATGTCCTAGTGTGAGGACTTAGTTGTGAGGCAAACGCATCTATGTGTTAGCTTGAGAGGGGTTGAGCGGAATCGAGAGATGCAGCGCAAGACAAGGATTTAGACAGCTTCGGGCCCCAGGAAACATCATCCGGTAATAACCCTACGTGTTGTTTGAGGCTAGGTCTTATTATCATCACGAGGGAGTCACCGTAAACCGGCTCTCCCAGTTATGTCTAGCCCTAAGATTGTCTCTCCCCTTTACGGGGTGCCCTGTCCCTCCTTATATATGTTGAAGGGGCGGGTTACATGTAGAGTCCTTGTCTGACTAAGACTTAAATTATTCTGACTTCTCTTCATGGGCTTCTTAATGTCTTGGGCTTCATAACGTCTTGGGCTTCATAACGTCTCGGGCTTCATAACCCCTGGCAACTGAGTTATCATTGTCTGTCGGGTTATGAATGGTGCCGGTTTATGATTATTTGTCGGGTTATGACTGGTGCCGGTTTATGATTGTCTGCCGGGTTATGACTGGTGCCGGTTTATGATTGTCTGCCGGTTTATGACTAGTGCCGGTTTATCACTGTCTGCCTTAACTCCTGCCGGTTTATCATCCGACTAACTCCTACCGGGTTATCATCTGACTTAACTCCTGCCGGGTTATCATCTGACTTAACTCCTGCCGGGTTATCATCTGATTTAACTCCTGCTGGTTTATCAGGTCCCAGCCGGGTTATAACTCTGGCCGGGTCATACCGCGGGGTATATCCCCGACAGGTTCGACACTTTTATTTATCGAAGAAGGCTACAAACGATCCCCTATACTTGTGGGTTATCAAGTATCGAAGAGGTATCTCTGGGCCCCCTCGGTAATACACATCATAATAAGCCTTGCAAGCAATGTGACTAATGAGTTAGTTGTGGGATGATGTATTATGGAACGAGTAAAGAGACTTGTCGGTAACGAGATTGAACTAGGTATGAAGATACCAACGATCGAATCTCGGGCAAGTAACATACTGATGACAAAGGGAATAATGTATGTTGTCATTACGGTACGACCGATAAAGATCTTCATAGAATATGTGGGAACCAATATGAGCATCCAGGTTCCGTTGTTGGTTATTGACCGGAGAGATGTCTCGGTCATGTCTACATAGTTCTCGAACCCGTAGGGTCCGCACGCTTAACGTTCGATGACGGTTTCATATTATATGAGTTATGTGATTTGGTGACTGAATGTTGTTCAGAGTCTCGGATGAGATCACGGACATGACGAGGAGTATCAAACTGGTCGAGAGGTAAATATTGATATATACGACGGTGGTATTCAGACACTGGAAGTGTTCCAGGGGAACTGTGTACATATCGGATCACCGGAGGTGGTTTCGGGCATCCCCCCGGCAACTACATGGGCCTAATGGGACAAGAAGGGGACAGACCAGCCCCTAAGGGGCTGGTGCGCCCCATGTAGGCCGAAATAGGAGGGGAAGGAAAGAGGAGAAGAAAGAAAGGAAGGGGAGGAATTTGGCCTCCCCCTTCCTTTCCTCCTCCCTCCTCCTTCCTTCCCCCTCCGGAAGTTATGGTAAGGGGGGTTACACTAGGGCCCCAAGTAGGATTCCTCCTACTTAGGCGCCCCCTTGGCTGCTCCCTCTCCCTCCATAAACACTATTCTGATCACAGGATTAGAATAATATTCTGATCACAACCTGACCTGCCCCGCTAGTAGTACGTTGAACTTCCGTGTGAACTGGGTTGAACTTCCGCCAACATTGCCCAAATGGGGCTTGCGATATACCGTTGGAAAGCTATGGACCCCAATATCATGACCCAACTTAAATTTTTGGCAAAATATAAGCGATTTAAGAGCAGTTTTGAAAGTCGTTTTTTCTTCGCACAAAAAATGTGAATCGTATTTTCGATCGCATTTCTAAACCGTTTATCGAAATGAGGCATATAATATGGCATTGGAAAGCTGCTGCAAAACTGCTCCTTCCACATGTTGAAAGTTTTCTCTAATTCCCTATGGTTAAAGAGTAATTTGAAAAAATGTAAAATTTCATAAACCGAACAGCTGAGTTTGTTTTTTCGATGTCATTTCTAAACGGCTAATCCAATGGAGGCATATGATATGGCGTTGGAAAGCTTATAAAAATGCGCTACTTTTTCATCTTGAAAGTTTTTTTCTAATTTTGAATGGTTTAAGAGTAATTTAGAAAATGGTCCAAGTCCTACCGAGTTCGTATTTTCGAGCTAATTTTTTAACCGTGCATCCGAATGCATATGGCGTTGGAAAGCTTGAACAAATGCAAAACTTTTTGGTATGTATTGTTTCTCCCAATTCTTTATGGTTTTAAGTCAGTTTCAAAAATGGCGAAAAACGTATTTCGCTGTAATTTCTACAAAATTTATCTGAATTGGGCAAATAATATACCGTTGAAAAGCTATGGAAAATGCGAAACTTTTTCATGTTGATGGTTTTCCCTGATTCTTAGCTGTTTTCAAGTAATTTCGTAAATGGCGGGATCATTCGTTTTGCCTCTATCGCAAAACAGATTCTTCGAAAATGCAACGCGTGAAGAACCTGAACTTCTCAGCATGTCTACCTGAACTTCACTCTGTTTTCGACGTGCTTTTTTTTGCTCGCAGATCTCCATCCACTACTCGTAGTTCTCCATCCACTCACCGGAATTGAGCAAATGACATACCGTTCGAAAGCTGCTGTAAACATGCAACTTTCCTGTGTTGATCGTTTTTTCATACTCGCGACGATTTTAAAAGTTTTTCATCTAAAATTCATCCACTGTAGTAGTTGAACTTCCTGCTGTTTTCAGTTGAACTTCTGTGACGTATTTTTGTTTTCATTTTCTCATCCATCGTCAGTGTTACACAAATGATATTTCTTTTGTACAAATTTCTCTTACAATATTTTTTTTAACTTTCTCCGACAAAGTACTTGAACTTGTAACAACAAAACTTTTAGTCTTTGCTTTTTTATTCTTTTTAATACAAAATGCACACCGTGTAGTACATGAACTTCTGGCAGTTATCAACTTGAACCTCTCTCGGTTACGTGAAAATATTTGAGTTTTTTAATGGATTTTTCATCTGATTTTTCTTAATATTTTTTATGAGTTTTGAAGCGCTCTATTTTTAATATTTGAACTTCTTGTTATTTTATTTTTGAACTTCTTGTTTCCATTCTTTAATAACAAGGAAAATCTGAGTTTTCTATAATAATCGAATGTCAGGACCCCGACTCAATGCCACATCAACCTAGCATGTAACACCTCATATCACTTTGTGGCCTCACGCACGGTATTCCCACGGGTGTCGCCTTACCTTTGCCCGGAACCGTTTGCGCCTTTTGGCACACGTATATGACAGTGTCGCTAGCATCCATATGATAAGGAGCCCGGGCTGACATGGCTAGTCGTAAACCCAAAGTGGCACAGACTTACAGGGACATGCATCCATGACCCAGCATCGAACGTGTCGGTCATCAGCGAGTGAATCCAGGCTGTAGCACTGGGCTAGCAGGACTCCGGTGAACCGGGCTGTAGCGGGCTAACAGGACTCCGGTATTCATCGCGTGACATTTCCCCGAAGGGACAGACACAGGAACGAAGAAGGACACATGCCGGCCAGCCTAAGTGTTCCGGAGCAGTAGCAAGCTACCAAGGCTCAATGGAAACACTAGGAGACATTTCCCGATAAGAGAGGCTACTAAAGATAAACAACTAGATGGTCAGATCCCACACATACCAAGCATTTCAATAACATACACACAATATGCTCGATATGTGCAAATACAACATGGCATCACAACATGACTCTACGACTCAAGTATTTAATCAATAGACTCCGAGGAGCGAGATATTACAAACATGGGTCTCATGACCCAACACTCAGAGCATACAAGTCAAAGCACAAGCGGAAGCTATCATGTCTGGGTACAGACATCTATAAATGGAAAAGGCTGAGAAGCCTGACTATCTACCAGATTCTGCCGAGGGCACAAGATCGTAGCTGAGGTAACAAGCTAAACGTCGAAATCCACGCGGAACTACTAGTGAGACCGAAGTCTCTCTGCAAAACATAAAATAGGCAAACGTGAGTACAAATGTACCCAGCAAGACTTACATCAGAACTAACTACATATGCATCATTATCAACAAAGGGGATGGTGGGGTTTAACTGCAGCAAGCCAGCTTTGACTCGGTGGCTATCCTAAACTACGACTGCAATGTAACTCTTTTGAGGTGGCGCACACGAGTCCACATATTCACCATATCAATACACCACTATGGAACCGCTCCCGTCTCCCTACGAGAGCCATCCATAGCACTCACGCTTATCTTGCGTATTTTAGGGTATCCACTTTCACTTGTCTATGAACTGATATAAGCAACCCAGAAGTCCTTTACCGCGGACACGGCTATTCGAATAGATGATGTTAACCCTGCAGGGGTGTACTTCTTCATACATGTTTCCACCACTTAGCGTCTGCACACGACATGTGCTCGGCAGACTTCAAGCGAAAGCCGACGTGGGTGTAGACCACGACCTACCTAAACACTCAAGTCTCTAGTCCAGGTTTATCGCCTATTCGGGTTCCATCCATGAGGAGATCCGGCCGGAGTTTCGCTCACAGCCCCAAACGATGTGAACAGGGTTCCCGAGATACCAAACGGGCATCCGGTACACCGTGCCACGTACCTACCGCATCACAGCCCACCCCTATGGTCAGCGCTGTCCACGGCCTCCAGTAAGCTACAAACACCAGAAACTACTTGCAACTCCTGGACAGAGGACTAGGGTGAATAAGAAGTCGAGCGGGGTCATATTTCAGGGCCCAATGCATGGTAGTAGCTGAATCATGGATCACAAACACAGAACTCAGTTCCTAAGGACGACTTCAATGAGACAACCCACCATGTACTCCTACATGGCCTCTCACCGACACCTTTTACCAAATCGTGTTCACACACTTAGCTCACACATAGTAGGACATGTTCACACACCTCTGATTCATCCTCGATGAATCAGACCTGACTCAACTCTAAGCAGTAGCAGGCATGACAAACAAGCATGAATGAGTAGGCACATCAGGGCTCAAACAACTCCTACTCATGCTAGTGGGTTTCATCTATTTACTGTGGCAATGACAGGTCATGCAAAGGATAAAGGGGTTCAGCTACCGCAGCAAGTAACAAATATGTCGTTGTTGTCCTAATGCAGTAAAAGAGAGCAGGAGCGAGAGAGTGGGATTTTATCGGAATGAACAAGGGGGTTTTGCTTGCCTGCCACTTCTGAAGATAACATTGAGTCTTCATCAGTGTCAACGATCACGTCATCGGTATCACGTCTATCGAGAGGGGACAAATACCGGCAACACAGAAAGGAACACAATCAATGCAATGCACAATATGATGCATGATCATGACATGGCAAAATGAATGTGTTTTGGGCTAATGCAACTAGCAACAGATTAAATGAAGTTGGTTTGAATACAAGATTCAAATTCAAACTCCATATGTGATTATTCAAATGCCATTTAATTGATTTGTGCTAAACAGCACCTATAAGTTGTTCTAACATGCATGAAAATGGTATAGATGGATTCCTTGAATTTTTCTGATAATTTTTCATATATAATTTATTTAATTTGGAGTTACGGTTGAATTTCTATGATTTATTGAAGTTTTAGGCATTTTCTGAAATTTCTGAATTATTTTAGAAAATGATTATCTGCGTCGTCATTGCGTCATGCTGACCTCAGCAGGTCAACAGACCGGGTCCAGGTCAAACCTGACACTGGGACCCACATGTCATTGGCTCTGTACTAGCAGAGAGTTAGTTTTGTTAAACTAAAATAGCCAGGGGTTAGTTTAGTGTGTGGGGCCCGGTGTCAGTGGGTGTGGGTTCGATTAGTGGCGCCATTAGCCGCTAATGACGCCCACGTCGGATGCGTCTACGGTTAGCCGACGGCGACGACCCAGAGCGGCGGTGGCTCACCGGAGTGGCGCTAGGGGCAGCGGCTGTGTGCGCTGAGAGCACCAGGAGGTAGCTCGTGCTCCTGCGCATCCAGCGGAGGCAGCGGAAGGTCGCGGGGCGGCCGGGGCTGACGGCGGCGAGCTCGGCAGCGGCGGCCGGAGCTCGGGTTAGTTTGGGCTCGGCGTTAGGGTGCTCGGGAGGAGGAGCTGGTGGGATCTGCGTGCTCCTGGGAGGGCACCAAACGCGTTGACACACTCAGGCACGAGCTGTGGTGGCTAAAACGACGGAGGCATCATGGCCGGCGGCGATGAGCTCTCGGCTCCTGCGAAATCGAGCTAGCGGAGAGAAACAGAGGGGGGGCGAGCATAAGGGAAGGTGCAGGAGCTCACATGGGGTCGGAAGAGAAGCTCGGCGGGCTCGGGGAGGCTTCTGCGCCGGCGAATTGACGGCGGCAATCTCCGGGCACCAGAGATAAAGACGACGACGCTCCGGTCGATTGCGGCCTCCTCTGATCGCGTGCGTCGGTGGGTAGCTCCACGGGGTCAGGGCGGAGCTCAGGGATGCAGAGAGGGAGCGAGGGGGTGGATGTGGCCGTGGTGTAGCTCATCGGCGTCGGCGGCGCGGTTTGGGTGAGCGAGA
>NC_041392.1:552012711-552027959 GCF_002162155.2 Triticum dicoccoides | reverse complement strand
GGCGATCTCCGGGCACCAGAGATAAAGACGACGACGCTCCGGTCGATTGCGGCCTCCTCTGATCGCGTGCGTCGGCGGGTAGCTCCACGGGGTCAGGGCGGAGCTCAGGGATGCGGAGAGGGAGCGAGGGGGTGGATGTGGCCGTGGTGTAGCTCATCGGCGTCGGCGGCGCGGTTTGGGTGAGCGAGAGGGAGAGGCGAACAGGGGGGGAAGAGGGGCACGGGGAGAGGGGAGCGGTGCAGGGGGTGCGTGGCGTCGTCCGGGCGCGTCGAGGGTAGCCAGGCAGGCAGGGAGGGAGGAGGTGGCCAGACGCGCGGCGACCACGCGCCCAATCCTTCTGGCGCGAGCTGGAAGAAGACAAGGGGAGGAGGTGGGCTGGACCAACAGTGTTGGGCTGGTTGGGCTACACAGAAGCTGGGCCGGAGGTGAGGTTAGGTAAGTTTCTGTCTCTGTTTTATTTCTTCTGTTTTTTTTTCTTTTTTTTTCTTTGCCACTGTTTTCAAATTTAGACAAATTCAAAACAGTGCCAAATATCCTCTGAATAATTTATGTTGCTAGATGGACTTTTCCAACAGCACATAAAACATTTCAAAGTTATCTGAAAATATATCCCATATATTATGAATATAATTCCAGATTCAAATACAATAATGATTTAAATTCAGTGCCCAAAATATTCCACATAAATGTTCACTATTTTTGGTTTGGTCTTCAAAGCCTTGCCAAAATTATCAAACATTTATGAAGGCATGTTGGAAACAATGAATGCAATTTTAAGGGTTCTTGCCCCTCTTTTAAATTGATTTCTGAGGCTTTCACTTTCCTCATTTCAAGTTTAAGAGGAAATAAACATGGTGCAACACATGACTAGCTAGCTCAGAGCATACCAGAACTAGGGATGTGACATCGAACTTCTCCATCTTTTTAATATGGCCTTCCTGGTTTTATTTCTTAATCCTTTTTTATGAAATTTTGAAGCGTTATATTTTTTAAAAGTTGAAATTCTTGTTTTTTATTTTTGAACTTCTTGTTTCCATTCTTTAATAACGAGAAAAATCTGAGTTTTCTATAATCATCGAACTTCTCCATCTTTTTAATATGGACTTCCTGGTTTTATTTATTAATCTTTTTATGAATTTTGAAGAGCTCTATTTTTAAAAGTTGACATTCTTGTTATTTTTTTGAACTTCTTGTTTTCACTCTTTAATAACGAGAAAAATCTGAGTTTTCTATAATCATCGAACTTCTCCATCTTTTTAATATGGACTTCCTGGTTTTATTTTCTTAATCTTTATAATTTGAATTTTTTTTTCTTTTTTTCTTTTTGAAAACAAATTGCTCCCAAATAATAACTGAAGTTCTTTGTGAATTGAGAGAATTATTTTAAAATGCAAAAAACAATTTTTTTTGTTTTCGAACATGGAAATACAAAGTGAACATATCTCGCAAGAATTTTTGAACTTCCCCGGACAGACCGCGTGAATTTTTTGAAACAAACCTTTTAAGCTTTTAGTTTTCTATTCTTATATTCTTATCTAAAACATATTCAGTGTAGTAGTTGAACTTCTCATTGTTTTCACCTTAAACTTCTGTCACGTATTTTTGTTCAACCTCTCTCACAAGAATTTTTGAACTTTATCGGGCCGAGCACTTGAACTTCTAACAACAAAACCTTTAGCCTATGCTTTTTCATTAAAAAAATCATACAAAATGCACATCGTGTAGTATGTGAACTTCTGGCAGTTATCAACCTGAATTTCTATCAGTTACGTGAAAATATCTAGTTTTTTATGAATATTAATCTGAATTTCTTAATCCTTTTTTATGAATTCTGAAGCGATCTATTTTGAAACTTTGAACTTCTTATTATTTTATTTTTGAACTTCTTGTTTCCATTATTTAATAACTAGGGAAATCTGAGTTTTCTATAATCATCGAACTTCTCCATCTTTTTAATATGGACTTCCTGGTTTTTTATTAAACTTTTTTATAAAATTTTGAAGCACTCTATTTTTAAAAGTTGAACTTCTTGTTGTTTAATTTTTGAACTTCTTGTTTCCATTCTTTAATAACGAGAAAAATCTGAGTTTTCTATAATCATCGAGCTTCTCCATCTTTTTAATATGGACTTCTTGGTTTTATTTCTTAATATTTTTTATGAAATTTTGAAGCACTCTATTATTAAAAGTTTTAGGCATTTTTTGCTGTCGGTGAAATGGCCTAGGCGGTCCTTTTTTTATTGATGAATTTCTTTAGTATGTGGTACACATGAACTTAGAAATTTCTTAAACATGAACTTCGCATACTATTGAAATTCAAGAAAATTACACACAACTATATACATACACTTCGTGTGCTACATGCACGACCAACACATTAGCAAACTTAGTACAAACGTACATAAGTAGCAGCACACTAACATTATATTGTTTTTGTTCTGATCATTCAGAATGTTGTACCTTCAAAGAGGATGGAAAATGATATATCTACAGGAAGACCATCCGTAGAAAAGCAACATCAGAATCTTTAACCATGGACAATAGCAGGTTCAAACACAAAACCAAGGACTATATTAGCTAAACTCTCGCAGAAATCCCTCTAATATTCTAGTTGAACTTCAACAGTAGCGCACCAACATTAGCTAGAGGGCAAGGCAGGCCACGTCAACAACAACTAGCAGCGACCAGCAAATGGAGGTTGGGTTGTGATGGTGGCACCGAGATGGAGGAGGTATCGGGGCATGGCAGGCAAAAATAACTATGATTGAATAGTCTCCATTAGGTAGGTAGTCGTTACAAGAAAAGAAATAGCAAGTACATTAAGTTTTAGTGCCTCTTTTCACACACATGTGCAACAAAATTGGCATTCCTTCTTATATAGATGAACTTGAACCTTTGGAAACTTGTGAGATATGAACGCATCTCTTGAAAGACATCGACCGCCTCATAAAAAGACTTGGAATCCTCTGACATCGTGCATCAAACTTGGCCTTCAGTCTCAATAATATTATTTCATAATCCTTTTTCAATTACGATCAACATGGTTGTCCCTGCAGGCCAACTATGAACTTTACGATTATGAAAGTACTAGCTTTCGGCAAAATGTGTACGAGCTACTAAAGAAACTTAAGATAGTTGCAAACAATATACGAGCTACAGCCTAGCAATTTGCAAGCACTTGAGTGAAGGCAGCACCTTTGTTCTTCTTGAACTTCTCATTTTTCTGATTCTGAACTTGTTGTTGTTACTTATTTTTTACAACTGCCGGTGCTGGGAGGCCGGCTTCACTCCATCAGGTAGCCGCGTCCACCTCCGCAAAAGACAGCGAGTAGGGGAGGAAGGAGAGACAGACCTGGCAGCAAGCGGGGGAGGAGCCGGAGCAGTGCTACGTCAGGGATGCATGGTGAACTTGAACCTGAAGTGCAGAACACACATGAAAAACACTCTTAAGTAATCCAAGCCATATCAGTTAGTAGGCAAGGACTAAGCTAGAAGGGAAAATGAACACACAAAACTAGTACTGGTGCACTAGGACATTTAAGCCAACATTTTGCATGCACACACAAAAAACTAGAGAAGTGGAGAGTAAAGAAGCAGAGATGAGGCATGGTGGGTAGGGAACCTGCGGTGCTACATCCGCATTCAGGGACGGGCCGGGGACGAAGGAGCTTGCTGGAGCAGCACCACCCCATGCGCGCAAAATTGGAGCTAGTTGAGATGAGATGCGTCCTGGAAGAGTTGCCCTACTGCTGTGGCACAACTTGGACTACAGCGAACCCACACAGTTTTTGTTGATGCATACGCGAGGGAGGAGATGAGCTTCAATCAGCGTCAATTAGCCCGCACACATTTCGCGAGCACAGCAGCCCCGATCCAGGGAGTGGTGGCCCGACGGCTGTGAACAGCCAGCGTCGTGCTTTGCAGGCCGGGTCCCAGTGGTGGCACACATCATGCGGGAGGATGCAAGGTCGACGGCCTTGTCACAAGGCAGTGGCCTACCGGGAGCCAGATGTTGAGATCCATCTTACCTCGCACGATAGTGGCGAACGGCTGCAACTGGAGTCATTGGACTGCAACGATGGGATTGAGCTGGAGGATGCAATGACGGAGGCAACATGCACATCAGTGCCGAGCAAAATAATGTGCCCATTTTTGTTTGCCTGCATTATAAAATGTTTTTCAAGAGATTCCATATGCTACTGCTAGTTATCAATAAATTGGAGCGATACAAAATCAAATTCCCGATACAATACATATTTTATCTTGAACTCACGAAGGTTACAACAGAGAACAATCCCTGGTTTCTCAACGTGGAATTCATGCCCTTTTTATGTTTAGCATAGTGAACTTTCTCTTTTGTATTTTAACCAGAACTTTGTAAGGTTTGCATACTGAACTTCCTGTCTTTTTAGCACAAACAACAGCAGCAAGTTTTTGTAAATTGTAAGAATTCAGTGTAGTGCGCACGCACCAGTAGCAGCTAGCAAGCGGCGACTGTAGCAGTAGCTAGCAGCGGCCATTACAAAAGGATTTCTGACAAACATCATCTAGCATATTGTGTGGTACCTGAGGCAGGAGGTTGGGGAGCCGGAGGTGACAAGAGGCAGGGGAGAAGCACACGATAGTCGGGGGACTTCAACGAGGATAGCTAGAGTAGCAGGGCAGAGGCTGGAGAAGAAGTTCAAGCCTGACGATGAAGCTGTCCATGGTGAGATGGAGATGCGTCGATGAGGGACGCATGCAGGAGGGATACGGCGACCGGAGGTCACGAGACCAAGGCATCTGACCCCTGCCGTCGGTGTCGGACCCCTGAACGACAGTTTCGCCGGAGACATGGGCCTGTAACCCGGTCCTTGAGGGGGCGACACGCGTGGTCGGGGCGGGCGACGACGCTCGATTCGATGGATGCGGCGGGCACGCGGGATTGAGATGCCAGCAGAAGCTTCGCGGGAGGAGGCCAGTGGGAGGTTGAGGCGGACCACGATGGTGCATCGAGTAGCTCGGGAGGACGCGCCGCATGGGGATTGGAGGAGGCCTCGCCGACGATAGGCGGCAGTGGGGGCTGCGGGGCACTGCGGCCAGCGGCGGTGGGTGGAGGCGTGGCGCCGGTGGCTTGGGGTGGGCGGCACGCCGGTGGCCGACGGAGGTGGGTGGAGACGTGCCAGATCGGGGTGGTGGGGAATCGTGGGTGGTGGTTGGAATTGTTCGTGGGGATGTGTCTTTTTTTCACGGGCTCTAGAGTTCGGAAACATGCCATCGATCCTATATAGACGAGAAGTTATCAGAATAACTATTCTGATCCTAGGATCATAATAGTGTTACTCTCTCTCTATATATATATGAGGGGGGGGAGGCACCTAGAACATACAACAACATCTGTTAGCCGTGTGCGGCGCCTCCCTCCACAGTTTACTCTTCTGGTCAAATTGTCGTAGTGCTTAGGCGAAACCCTGCGCGGATCACTTCACCATCACCGTCACCATGCCGTCGTGCTGACGAAACTCTCCCTCGACACTTTGCAGGATCAAGAGTTCGAGGGACGTCATCGAGCTGAATGTGTGCAGAACTCAGAGGTAGCCTACGTTCGGTGCTTGATCGGTCGGAACAAGAAGAAGTTCAACTACATCAACTGCGTTGTCGAACGCTTCCGCTTTCGGTCTACGAGTGTACGTGGACACACTCTCCCCCTCTTGTTGCTATGCATATCCTAGATAGATCTTGCGTGAGCGTAGGAATTTTTTTGAAATTGCATGCTATGTTTCCCAACACTTGTTGGATCAAGAAGGCGAGGGACGTCACCGAGCTGAACGTGTGTAGAACACGGAGGTGCTGTACGTTCGGTACTGGATCGGTTGGATCGCGAAGAAAGTTTGACTAGATCATGAAGGAAATATGCCCCAGAGGCAATAATAAAGTTGTTATTTATATTTCCTTATATCATGATAAATGTTTATTATTCATGCTAGAATTGTATTAACTAGAAACTTAGTACATGTGTGAATACATAGACAAAACAGAGTGTCCCTAGTATGCCTCTACTTAACTAGCTCGTTAATCAAAGATGGTTAAGTTTCCTGACCATAGACATGTGTTGTCATTTGATGAACGGGATCACAACATTAGAGAACGATGTGATGGACAAGACCCATCCATTAGCTTAGCATAAATGATCGTTTAGTTTTATTGCTATTTCTTTCATCATGACTTATACATGTTCCTCTGACTATGAGATTATGAAACTCCCGAATACCGGAGGAACACCTTGTGTGATGTCAAACGTCACAACGTAACTGCGTGATTATAAAGATGCTCTACAGGTGTCTCTGATGGTGTTTGTTGAGTTGGCATAAATCGAGATCAGGATTTGTCACTCCGATTGTCGGAGAGGTATCTCTGGGCCCTCTCGGTAATGCACATCACTATAAGCCTTGCAAGCAATGTGATTAATGAGTTAGTTGCGGGATGTTGCATTACGGAACGAGTAAAGAGACTTGCCGGTAATGATATTGAAATAGGTATGATGATACCGACGATCGAATCTCGGGAAAGTAACATACCGATGACAAAGGGAACAACATATGTTGTTATGCGGTTTGACCGATAAAGATCTTCGTAGAATATGTAGGAGCCAATACGAGCATCCAGGTTCCGCTATTGGTTATTGACTGGAGATGTGTCCCGGTCATGTCTACATAGTTCTTGAACCTATAGGGTCCACATGCTTAACGTTCGATGACGATTTGTATTATGAGTTATGTGATTTGATGTACCGAAGGTTGTTCAGAGTCCTGGATGAGATCACAGACATGACGAGGAGTCTCAAAATAGTTGAGACATAAAGATCGATATATTGGAAGGCTATATTCAAACACCGGAAAGGTTCCGAGTGGTTCGGGTATTTTTCGGTGTACCGGAGAGTTACGGGAATTCGTCCGCGAAGTAGTGGGCCTTAATGGGCCATACGGGAAAGGAGAGAAGGGCCTCAAGGGTTGGCCGCGCGCCCCCCATGGCAAGTCCGAATTGGACTAGGGAGGGGGCGGCTCCCCACTCTCTTTCCTTCTTCCTCTCCTACTCCTTCCCTCTCTCCCCTCTTGGAAAAGGAAGGGGACTCCAACTAGGATTGGGAATCCTAGTTGGACTCCCCCTATAGGCGCGCCCCTCCTAGGCCGGCCTCCTCCTCCCTCCCTCCTTTATATACGTGGGCAGGGGTGATGTCTACTACACAACCTTCTTCTTGTAGACGTTGTTGGGCCTCCAAGTGCAGAGGTTTGTAGGACAGTAGCAAATTTACCTCAAGTGGATGACCTAAGGTTTATCAATCCGTAGGAGGCGTAGGATGAAGATGGTCTCTCTCAAGCAACCCTGCAACCAAATAACAAAGAGTCTCTTGTGTCCCCAACACACCCAATACAATGGTAAATTGTATAGGTGCACTAGTTCGGCGAAGAGAGGGTGATACAAGTAGTATATGGATAGTAGATAAAGGTATTTGTAATCTGAAATTAAAAAAACAGCAAGGTAACTAATGATAAAAGTGAGCGTAAACAGTATTGCAATGCTAGGAAACAAGGCCTAGGGTTCATACTTTCACTAGTGCAAGTCCTCTCAACAATAATAGCATAATTGGATCACATAACTATCCCTCAACATGCAACAAAGAGTCACTCCAAAGTCACTAATAGCAGAGAACAAACGAAGAGATTATGGTAGGGTACGAAACCACCTCAAAGTTATTCTTTCCAATCAATCTGTTGGGCTATTCCTATAAGTGTCACAAACAGCCCTAGAGTTCGTACTAGAATAACACCTTAAGACACACATCAACCAAAACCCTAATGTCACCTAGATACTCCAATGCCACCTCAAGTATCCATGGGTATGATTATACGATATGCATCACACAATCTCAGATTCATATATTCAACCAACACAAAGGACCTCAAAGACTGCCCCAAAGTTTCTACCGGAGAATCACGACGAAAACGTGTGCCAACCCCTATGCATAGGTTCATGGGCGGAACCCGCAAGTTGATCACCAAAACATACATCAAGTGAATCACGTGATATCCCATTGTCATCACAGATATCCACGACAAGACATACATCAAGTGATCTCAAATCTTTAAAGACTCAATCCGATAAGATAACTCCAAAGGGGAAACTCAATTCATTACAAGAGAGTAGAGGGGGGAAGAAACATCATAGGATCCAAATATGATAGCAAAGCTCGTGATACATCAAGATCGTATCATCTCAAGAACACGAGAGAGAGAGATCAAACACATAGCTACTGGTACATACCCTCAGCCCGGAGGGAGAACTTCTCCCTCCTCGTCATGGAGAGCAGCGGGATGATGAAGATGGCCACCGGAGAAGGATTGCCCCCTCCGGCAGGGTGCCGGAACGGGTCTAGATTGGCTTTCGGTGGCTACAGAGGCTTCTGGCGGCGGAACTCCCGATCTATTCTCTGTTCTAGAAGTTTTAGGATACGTGGGTATATATGGGTGAAAGGAGTACGTCGGTGGACCGAAGGGGGGGCACGAGGCAGGGGGCACGCCCTAGGGGGGTGGGCGCGCCCCCTACCCTCGTGAGATCCTCCCTCATCTTCTGACGTAGGGTCCAAGTCTATTCGGTAGGTTTCCTTCCAAAAATAACTTCTCCAGTTGATTTCGTTCCGTTTCGACTCCATTTGATATTCCTTTTCCTTGAAACACTAAAATGGGCATAAAACAGCAAATCTGGGCTGGGCCTCCGGTTAATAGGTTAGTCCCAAAAATAATATAAAAGTGGAAAATAGAGCCCAATATTGCCTAAAACAGTAGATAATATAGCATGGAGCAATCAAAAATTATAGATACGTTGGAGACGTATCAAGCATCCCCAAGCTTAATTCCTGCTCGTCCTCGAGTAGGTAAATGATAAAAAGATAATTTTTGATGTGGAATGCTAGTTGGCATAATTTCAATGTAATTCTTCTTAATTTTGGCATGAATATTCAAATCCATAAGATTCGACACAAAAGTTTAATATTGACATAAAAATAATAATACTTCAAGCATACTAACTAAGCAATTATGTCTTCTCAAAATAACATGGCCAAAGAAAGCTATCCCTACAAAATCATATAGTCTGGCTATGCTCTATCTTCACCACACAAAATATTTAAATCATGCACAACCCCGATGACAAGCGAAGCAATTGTTTCATACTTTTGATGTTCTCAAACTTTTTCAATCTTCACGCAATACATGAGCGTGAGCCGTGGACATAGCACTATGTGTGGAATAGAATGGTGGTTGTGGAGAAGACAAAAAGGGAGAAGATAGTCTCACATCGACTAGGCGTATCAACGGGCTATGGAGATGCCCATCATTAGATATCAATGTGAGTGAGTAGGGATTGGCATGCAACAGATGCACTAGAGCTATAAATGTATGAAAGCTCAACAAAAGAAACTAGTGGGTGTGCATCCAACTCGCTTGCTCATGAAGACCTAGGGCATTTTGAGGAAGCCCATCATTGGAATATACAAGCCAAGTTCTATAATGAAAGATTCCCACTAGTATATGAAAGTGACAACATAGGAGACTCTCTATCATGAAGATCATGGTGCTACTTTGAAGCACAAGTGTGGTAAAAGGATAGTAGCATTGTCCCTTCTCCCTTTTTCTCTCATTTTTTTATTTTTTTTATTTGGGCCTTTTCTCTTTTTTGTGGCCTCTTTTTTTATTTGGGCTTCTTTGGCCTCTTTTAATTTTTTTATTTTCGTCCGGAGTCTCATCCTGACTTATGGGGGAATCATAGTCTCCATCATCCTTTCCTCACTGTGACAATGCTCTAATAATGATGATCATCACACTTTTATTTACTTACAACTCGATACTTAGAACAAGATATGACTCTATATGAATGCCTCCGATGGTGTACCGTGATGTGCAATGATGCATGAGTGACATGTATGAAAGAATTATGAATGGTGGCTTTGCCACAAATACAATGTCAACTACATGATCATGCTAAGCAATATGACAATGATGGAGCTTGTC
Organism: Triticum dicoccoides; assembly: GCF_002162155.2. Classification (NCBI taxonomy): domain Eukaryota; kingdom Viridiplantae; phylum Streptophyta; class Magnoliopsida; order Poales; family Poaceae; genus Triticum; species Triticum dicoccoides. The sequence continues at coordinate 552,017,914 of NC_041392.1, read as the reverse complement.
ATAATAAACGGAACGGTGGAAAGTTGCATGGCAATATATCTCGGAATGGCTATGGAAATGCCATAATAGGTAGCTATGGTGGCTGTTTTGAGGAAGGTAAATGGTGGGTTTATGGTACCGGCGAAAGGTGCGCGGTACTGGAGAGGCTAGTAAGGGTGGAAGGGTGAGAGTGCGTATAATCCATGGACTCAACATTAGTCATAAAGAACTCATATACTTATTGCAAAAATCTATTAGTTATCGAAACAAAGTACTATGTGCATGCTCCTAGGGGGATAGATTGGTAGGAAAAGACCATCGCTTGTCCCCGACCGCCACTCATAAGGAAGGTAATCAATAAATAAATCATGCTCCGACTTCATCACATAACGGTTCACCATACGTGCATGCTACGGGAATCTCAAACTTCAACACAAGTATTTCTCAAATTCACAACTACTCAACTATCATGACTCTAATATCACCATCTCCATATCTCAAAACAATTATCAAGTATCAAACTTCTCATAGTATTCAACACACTCATAAGAGAATTTTTTTATTCTTGAATACCTGGCATATTAGGATTTTAAGCAAATTACCATGCTATTTAAGACTCTCAAAATAATATAAGTGAAGCATGAGAGTTCATCTATTTCTTCAAAATGAAACTACCACCATGCTCTAAAAGATATAAGTGAAGCACTAGAGCAAATGACAAACTACTCCAAAAGATATAAGTGAAGATCAATGAGTAGTCGAATAATTATGCAACTATGTGAAGACTCTCTAACATTTAATAATTTCAGATCTTGGTATTGTTGGGTTTCGTAGTAATTTCAAAAAATTTCCTACGCACACGCAAGATCATGGTGATGCATAGCAACGAGAGGGGGAGAGTGTGATCTACGTACCCTTATAGATCGACAGCGGAAGCGTTGTGACAACGCGGTTGATGTAGTCGTACGTCTTCACGATCCGACCGATCCAAGCACCGTTACTCCGGCACCTCCGAGTTCTTGGCACACGTTCAACTCGATGACGATCCCCGGGCTCTGATCCAGCAAAGCGTCGGGGAGGAGTTCCGTTAGCACGACGGCGTTGTGACGATCTTGATGTTCTACCATCGCAGGGCTTCGACTAAGCACCGCTACAATATGACCGAGGTGGAATATGGTGGAGGGGGGCACCGTACACGGTTAAGGAACGATCACAAAGATCAACTTGTGTGTCTGGAGGTGCCCCCTACCCCCGTATATAAAGGAGCAAGGGGGAGGGGGCGGCCGGCCTAGAAGGGGGCGCGCCAAGGGGAGTCCTACTCCCACTGGGAGTAGGACTCCTTCCTTCCTTGTTGGAGTAGGAGAAGGGGAAAGAGGGGGAGAGGAAAAAGGAAAAGGGGGCTGCGCCCCTTGTCCAATTCGGACCAGAGGGGGGGCGCAGGCCTCCTTCCTTTTGGCCTCTCTCCTCTATTCCCGTATGGCCCAATAAGGCCAATATACTCCCCGGCGAATTCCCGTAACTCTACGGTACTCCGAAAAATACCCGAATCACTCGGAACCTTTCCGATGTCCGAATATAGTCGTCCAATATATCGATCTTTACATCTCGACTATTTCGAGACTCCTCGTCATGTCCCCGATCTCATCCGGGACTCCGAACTCCTTCGGTACATCAAAACTCATAAACTCATAATATAACTGTCATCGAAACCTTAAGCGTGTGGACCCTACGGTTCGAGAACAATGTAGACATGACCGAGACATGTCTCCGGTTAATAACCAATAGTGGAACCTGGATGCTCATATTTGCTCCTACATATTCTACAAAGATCTTTATCGGTCAGACCGCATAACAACATACGTTGTTCCCTTTGTCATCGGTATGTTACTTGCCCGAGATTCGATCATCGGTATCCTATACCTAGTTCAATCTCGTTACCGACAAGTCTCTTTACTCGTTATGTAATACATCATCCCGCAACTAACTCATTAGTTGCAATGCTTGCAAGGCTTCAGTGATGTGCGTTACTGAGAGGGCCCAGAGATACCTCTCCGACAATCGGAGTGACAAATCCTAATCTCGAAATACGCCAACCCAAAATGTACCTTTGGAGACACCTATAGAGCTCCTTTATAATCACCCAGTTACGTTGTGACGTTTGGTAGCACACAAAGTGTTCCTCTGGCAAACGGGAGTTGCATAATCTCATAGTCATAGGAACATGTATAAGTCATGAAGAAAGCAATAGCAACATACTAAACGATCGGGTGCTAAGCTTATGGAATGGGTCATGTCAATCAGATCATTCAACTAATGATGTGATCCCGTTAATCAAATAACAACTCTTTGTCCATGGTTAGGAAACATAACCATCTTTGATCAACAGGCTAGTCAAGTAGAGGCATACTAGTGACACTCTGTTTGTCTATGTATTCACACATGTATTATGTTTCCAGTTAATACAATTCTAGCATGAATAATAAAAATTTATCATGATATAAGGAAATAAATAATAACTTTATTATTGCCTCTAGGGCATATTTCCTTCAGTCTCCCACTTGCACTAGAGTCAATAATCTAGATCACATCACCATGTGATTACATCGATAGTTCACATCATCATGTGATTAACACCCATAGTTCACATCGCCATGTGACCAACACCCAAAGGGATTACTAGATTCAGTAATCTAGTTCACATCGCTATGTGATTAATACCCAAAGAGTACTAAGGTGTGATCATGTTTTGCTTGTGAGATAATTTTAGTCAACGGGTCTGCCACATTCAGATCCATATGTATTTTGCAAATTTCTATGTCAACAATACTCTGCTCGGAGCTACTCTAGCTAATTGCTCCCACTTTCAATATGTATCTAGATTGAGACTTAGAGTCATCTAGATTAGTGTCAAAACTTGCATCGACGTAACCCTTTACGACGAACCTTTTTGTCACCTCCATAATCGAGAAACATATCCTTATTCCACTAATGATAATTTTGACCGCTGTCTAGTGATCTACTCCTAGATCACTATTGTACTCCCTTGCTAAAAATCAGTGTATGGTATACAATAGATCTGGTACATAGCATGGCATACTTTATAGAACCTATGGCCAAGGCATAGGGAATGACTTTCATTCTCTTTCTATCTTCTGCCATGGTCGGGTTTTTAGTCTTACTCAATTTCACACCTTGTAACACAGGCAAGAACTCTTTATTTGACCGTTCCATTTTGAACTACTTCAAAATCTTGTCAAGGTATGTACTCATTGAAAAAAAACTTATCAAGCGTCTTGATCTATCTCTATAGATCTTGATACTCAATATGTAAGCAGCTTCACCGAGGTGTTTCTTTGAAAAACTCCTTTCAAACACTCCTTTATGCTTTGTAGAATAATTCTACATTATTTCCGATCAACATTATGTCATTCACATATACTTATCAGAAATGCTGTAGTGCTCCCACTCACTTTCTAGTAAATACAGGCTTTACCGCAAGTCTGTATAAAACTATATGCTTTGATCAACTTATCAAAGCGTATATTCCGACTCCGAGATGCTTGCACCAGTCCATAGATGGATCGCTGGAGCTTGCATATTTTGTTAGCACCTTTAGGATTGACAAAACCTTCTGGTTGCATCATATACAACTCTTCTTTAATAAATCCATTAAGGAATGCAATTTTGTTTATCTATTTGCCAGATTTCATAAAATGCAGCAATTGCTAACATGATTCGGACAAACTTAAGCATAGATACGAGTGAGAAACTCTCATCGTAGTCAACACTTTGAATTTTGTCAAAAACCTTTTTCGACAAGTCTAGCTTTGTAGATAGTAACACTACTATCAACGTCCGTCTTCCTCTTGAAGATCCATTTATTGCCGATCATCGGGCAAATCCATCAAAGTCCATACTTTGTTCTCATACATGGATCATATCTCAGATTTTATGGCCTCAAACCATTTCGCGGAATCTGGGCTCACCATCGCTTCTTCATAGTTCGTAGGTTCGTCATGGTCAAGTAGCATGACCTCCAGAACAGGATTACAGTGCCACTCTGGTGCGGATCTCACTCTGGTTTACCTACGAGATTCGGTAGTAACTTGATCTGAAGTTACATTAGCTTCCTCACTAATTGGTGTAGTAGTCACAGGAACAGATTTCTGTGATGAACTACTTTCCAATAAGGGAGAAGGTACAATTACCTTATCAAGTTCTACTTCCTCCCACTCACTTCTTTCGAGAGAACCTCCTTCTCTAGAAATGATCCATTCTTAGCAACGAATGTCTTGCCTTTGGATCTGTGATAGAAGGTGTACCCAACAGTAACTTTTTGGGTATCCTATGAAGACACACTTTTTCGATTTGGGTTTGAGCTTATCAGGATGAAACTTTTTCACATAAGCATTGCAACCCCAAACTTTAAGAAACGACAGCTTTGGTTTCTTGCCAAACCACAGTTCATACAGTGTCATCTCAACAGATTTAGATGGTGCCCTCCTAACGTGAATGCAGCTGTCTCTAATGCATAACCCCAAAACGATACTGGTAGATCGGTAAGAGACATCATAGATTGCACTATGTCCAATAAAGTACGGTTATGACATTCAGACACACCATTATGCGGTGGTGTTCCATGTGGCATGAGTTTGTGAAACTATTCCACATTGTTTTAATTGAAGACCAAACTCGTAACTCAAATATTTGTCTCCGCGATGAGATCGTAGAAACTTTATTTTCTTGTCATGATGTTTTTCCACTTCACTCTGAAATTCTTTGAACTTTTCAAATGTTTCAGACTTATGTTTCATCAAGTAGATATACCCATATCTGCTCAAATCATCTGTGAAGTTCAGAAAATAACGATACTTGCCGTGAGCCTTAACACTCATCGGACCGCATACATCAGTATGTATTATTTCCAATAAGTCAGTTGCTCGCTCCGGAGAACGGAGTCTTAGTCATCTTGCCCATGAGGCATGGTTCGCAAGCATCAAGTGATTCATAATCAAGTGATTCCAAAATCCCATCAGCATGGAGTTTCTTCATGCGCTTTACACCAATATGACCTAAACGGCAGTGCTACAAATAAGTTGCACTATCATTATTAACTTTGCATCTTTTGGTTTCAAATTTATGATTATGTGTATCACTACGATCGAGATCCAACGAACTATTTTCATTGGGTGTGTAACCATATAAGGTTTTATTCATGTAAACA
>NC_041392.1:551952826-552012335 GCF_002162155.2 Triticum dicoccoides | reverse complement strand
CCAAATAACACTTATTCAGGTTCAACACTAATCCCGAAAGTATAGGGAGTGTGCGATGATGATCATATCAATCTTGGAACCACTTCCAACACACATCGTCACTTCACCCTTAACTAGTCTCTGTTTATTCTGCAACTCCCGTTTCGAGTTACTAATCTTAGCAACTGAACTAGTATCAAATACCGAGGGGTTGCTATAAACACTAGTAAAGTACACATCAATAACATGTATATCAAATATACTTATGTTCACTTTGCCATCCTTCTTATCCGCCAATCACTTGGGGTAGTTCCGCTTCCAGTGACCAGTCCCTTTGCAGTAGAAGCACTTAGTCTCAGGCTTAGGACCAGACTTGGGCTTCTTCACTTGAGCAGCAACTTGCTTGCTGTTCTTCTTGAAGTTCCCCTTCTTCCCTCTGCCCTTTTCTTGAAACTAGTGGTCTTGTCTACCATCAACACTTGATGTTTTTCTCGATTTCTACCTTTGTCAATTTCCGCATTACGAAGAGCTTGGGAATCGTTTCCATTATCCCTTGCATATCATAGTTCATCACGAAGTTCTACTAACTTGGTGATGGTGACTAGAGAATTCTGTCAATCACTATCTTATCTGGAAGATTAACTCCCACTTGATTCAAGCGATTGTAGTACTCAGACAATCTGGGCACATGCTCACTAGTTGAGCGATTCTCCTCCATCTTTTAGCTATAGACTTGTTGGAGACTTCATATCTCTCAACTCGGGTATTTGCTTGAAATATTAACTTCAACTCCTGGAACATCTCATATGCCCCATGACGTTCAAAACGTCTTTGAAGTCCCGATTCTAAGCCATTAAGCATGGTGCACTAAACTATCAAGTAGTCATCATATTGAGCTAGCCAAACGTTCATAACGTCTGCATCTGCTCCTGCAATAGGTCCGTCACCTAGCGGTGCTTCTGTGCAGCAATGAGGATAAACCTCGGATCACGGATCCAATCCGCATCATTGCTACCAACATTTTTCAAGACAATTTTCTCTAGGAACATATCAAAATAAACACAAGGAAGCAACAACGCGAGCTATTGATCTACAACATAGTTTGCAAAATACTACCAGGACTAAGTTCATGATAAATTTAAGTTCAATTAATCATATTACTTAAGAACTCCCACTTAGATAGACATCCCTCTAATCCTCTAAGTGATTACGTGATCCAAATCAACTAAACCATGTCTGATCATCACGTGAGATGGAGTAGTTTCATTGGTGAACATCGCTATGTTGATCATATCTGCTATATGATTCACGCTCGACCTTTCGGTCTCCGTCTTCCGAGGCCATATCTGTATATGATTGGCTCGTCAAGTATAACCTGAGTATTCCGCGTGTGCAACTATTTTGCACCCATTGTATTTGAACGTAGAGCCTATCACACCCGATCATCACGTGGTGTCTCAGCACGAAGAACTTTCGCAACGGTGCATACTCAGGGAGAACACTTCTTGATAATTTAGTGAGAGATCATCTTATAATGCTACCGTCAATCAAAGCAAGATAAGATGCATAAAAGATAAACATCACATGCAATCAATATAAGTGATATGATATGGCCATCATCATCTTGTGCTTGTGATCTCCATCTCCGAAGCACCGTCATGATCACCATCGTCACCGGCGCGACACCTTGATCTCCATCGTAGCATCGTTGTCGTCTCGCCAATCTTATGCTTCCACGACTATCGCTACCGCTTAGTGATAAAGTAAAGCATTACAGCGCGATTGCATTGCATACAATAAAGCGACAACCATATGGCTCCTGCCAGTTGCAGATAACTCGGTTACAAAACATGATCATCTCATACAATAAAATTTAGCATCATGTCTTGACCATATCACATCACAACATGCCTTGCAAAAACAAGTTAGACGTCCTCTACTTTGTTGTTGCATGTTTTACGTGGCTGCTACGGGCTTAAGCAAGAACCAATCTTACCTACACATCAAAACCACAACGATAGTTTGTCAAGTTGGTGCTGTTTTAACCTTCACAAGGACCGGGCGTAGCCACACTCGGTTCAACTAAAGTTGGAGAAACTTTCACCCGCAAGCCACCTATGTGCAAGGCACGTCGGGAGAACCGGTCTCGCGTAAGCGTACGCGTAATGTCGGTCCGGGCCGCTTCGTCCAACAATACCGCCGAACCAAAGTATGACATGCTGGTAAGCAGTATGACTTATATCGCCCACAACTCACTTGTGTTCTACTCGTGCATATAACATCAACATATAAAACCTAGGCTCTGATACCACTGTTGGGTTTCGTAGTAATTTCAAAAAAATTCCTACGCACACGCAAGATCATGGTGATGCATAGCAACGAGAGGGGGAGAGTGTGATCTACGTACCCTTGTAGATCGACAGCGGAAGCGTTGTGACAACGCGGTTGATGTAGTCATACGTCTTCACGATCCGACCGATCCAAGCACCGTTACTCCGGCACCTCCGAGTTCTTGGCACACGTTCAGCTCGATGACGATCCCCGGGCTTCGATCCAGCAAAGCGTCGGGGAGGAGTTCCGTCAGCACGACGGCGTGGTGACGATCTTGATGTTCTACCGTCGCAGGGCTTCGCCTAAGCACCGCTACAATATGACCAAGGTGGAATATGATGGAGGGGGGCACCGCACACGGCTAAGGAATGATCACGAAGATCAACTTGTGTGTCTAGAGGTGCCCCCATGCCTCCGTATATAAAGGAGCAAGGGAGAGGGGGCGGCCGGCCTAGAAGGGGCGCGCCAAGGGTGGGAGTAGGACTCCTTCCTTCCTTGTTGGAGTAGGAGAAGGGGAAAGAGGGGGAGAGGAAAAAGGAAAAGGGGGCTGCGCCCCTTGTCCAATTGGGACCAAAGGGGGGGCGCAGGCCTCCTTCCTTTTGGCCTCTCTCCTCTATTCCCGTATGGCCCAATAAGGCCCATATACTCCCCGGCGAATTCCCGTAACTCTTTGGTACTCCGAAAAATACCCGAATCACTCATAACCTTTCCGATGTCCGAATATAGTCGTCCAATATATCGATCTTTACGTCTCGACCATTTTAAGACTCCTCGTCATGTCCCCGATCTCATCCGGGACTCCGAACTCCTTCGGTACATCAAAACTCATAAACTCATAATATAACTGTCATCGAAACCTTAAGCGTGCGGACCCTACGGTTCGAGAACAATGTAGACATAACCGAGACATGTCTCTGGTTAATAACCAATAGTGGAACCTGGATGCTCATATTGGCTCCTACATATTCTACGAAGATCTTTATCGGTCAGACCGCATAACAACATACGTTGTTCCCTTTGTCATCGGTATGTTACTTGCCCGAGATTCGATCGTCGGTATCCTATACCTAGTTCAATCTCGTTACCGACAAGTCCCTTTACTCGTTCTGTAATACATCATCCCGCAACTAACTCATTAGTTGCAATGCTTGTAAGGCTTCAGTGATGTGCATTACCGAGAGGGCCCAGAGATACCTCTCCGACAATCGGAGTGACAAATCCTAATCTCGAAATACGCCAACCCAACATGTAACTTTGGAGACACCTGTAGAGCTCCTTTATAATCACCCAGTTACGTTGTGACGTTTGGTAGCACACAAAGTGTTCCTCTGGCAAACGGGAGTTGCATAATCTCATAGTCATAGGAACATGTATAAGTCATGAAGAAAGCAATAGCAACATACTAAACGATCGGGTGCTAAGCTAATGGAATGGGTCATGTCAATCAGATCATTCAACTAATGATGTGATCCTGTTAATTAAATAACAACTCTTTGTCCATGGTTAGGAAACATAACCATCTTTGATCAACATGCTAGTCAAGTAGAGGCATACTAGTGACACTCTGTTTGTCTATGTATTCACACATGTATTACGTTTCCAGTTAATACAATTCTAGCATGAATAATAAACATTTATCATGATATAAGGAAATAAATAATAACTTTATTATTGCCTCTAGGGCATATTTCCTTCAGGTATTCTATTCAAACAGCAAGCAAAGCAAAATAAAATGACATCTAAGAATAGCAAACATCATGTGAAGAAGAAAAAACTTAGGATCAACCGATACTAATCGATAGTTGTTGAAGAAGAAAGGTGGGATGCCAACCGGGGCATCCCCAAGCTTAGACGCTTCAGACTTCTTGAAATATTATCTTGGGGTGCCTTGGGCATCCCCAAGCTTGAGCTTTCGTATCTCCTTAATTCCTCTCATATCACGGTCTCCCTAAATCTCAAAAGCTTCATCCACACAAAACTCAACAAGGACTCGTGAGATAAGTTAGTATAAACCATTGCCAAAACCTTATCATACTCTACTGTAGCATACCACTAAAATTATTATTCAACATTGCATACTAAATTCCTCTGCATATTTAATAGTCCTATCCTCAAATAGAATCATTAAAAAAGCAAACATATGCAAACAATGCAAACATAACAGCAATCTGCCTAAACAGGATAGTCTGTAAAGAATGCATCAACCTCCATACTTCCCTAGCTCCAAAAATTATGAAAGAAAATTACCACTGTAGTAAATTTATCAGAGCTTTATATTCAAAATGTTTCAACATTTTATCACATTCTGACTTTTCTAGGGAATTATTGCAACAGCGGTAAACTTTCTGTTTTCAAACAGCAACATGTATACTTGTAACATAGGCATAGTAAAGGCTATCAGTGCCACTTTTATTGAAATAAAAGATGCAAAACATTGTTATAAATAACGGCAAGCAAATCCTAACAAAATAAATTGACGCTCCAAGCAAAACACATATCATGTAGTAAATAAAAATATAGCTCCAAGTAAAGTTACCGATGAACGAAGACGAAAGAGGGGATGCCTTCCGGGGCATCCCCAAGCTTAGGCTCTTGGCTATCCTTGAATATTACCTTGGGGTGCCTTGTGAATCCCCAAGCTTAGGCTCTTGCCACTCCTTATTCCATAGTCCATTGAATCCTTACCCAAAACTTGAAAACTTCACAACACAAAACTTAAAGTAGAAAACCTCGTGAGCTCCGTTAGCCAAAGAAAACAAAAGACCACTTCAAGGTACTGTAATGAACTCATTCTTCATTTATATTGGTGTTAAACCTAATGTATTCCAACTTCTCTATGGTTTATAAACTATTTTACTAGCCATAGATTCATCAAAATAAGCAAACAACACACGAAAAACAGAATCTGTCAAAAACAGAATAGTCTGTAGTAATCTCTAGCTAGCGCAAGATCTGGAACCCCAAAAATTTTAAAATAAATTTCTGGACCTGAGGAATTTATCTATTAATCATCTACAAAAATAATTATCTCAATAGCACTCCCCAATAAAAAATGGCAGCAATTCTCGTGAGCGCTAAAGTTTCTGTTTTTTACAGCATGATCAACAAGACTTCTCCCAAGTCTTCCCAACGGTTCTACTTGGCACAAACACTAATTAAAAACATAAAACCACATCTAAACAGAGTCTAGATGAATTATTTATTACTAAATAGGAACAAAAATAAAGTTGGGTTGCCTCCCAACAAGCGCTATCGTTTAACGCCCCTAGCTAGGCATGATGATTTCAGTGATGCTCACATAAAATATACGAATTGAAACATAAAGAGAGCATCATGAATAATATGACTAGCATATTTAAGTCTAACATACTTCCTATGCATAGGGATTTTGTGAGCAAACAACTTATGGGAACAATAATCAACCAGCATAGGAAAGGAAAACATGCATAACTTCAAAACTTTAAGCACATAGAGAGGAAACTTCATATTATTGCAATTCCTACAAGCATATATTCCTCCCTCATAATAATTTTCAGTAGCATCATGAATGAATTCAACAATATAAACAGCACCTAAAGCATTCTTTTCATGATCTACAAGCATAGAAAATTTATTACTCTCCACACAAGCAAAATTCTTCTCACGAATAATAGTGGGAGCAAACTCAACAAAATAACTATCATGTGATTGAAAATTAAGATCAAGATGACAAGTTTCATGGTTATAATTATTATTTAAAGCATACGTGTCATCACAATAATCATCATATATAGGGGGCATGCTTTCATCATAATAAATTTGCTCATCAAAACTTGGGGGACAAAAAATATCATCTTCATCAAACATAGCTTCCCCAAGCTTGTGGCTTTGCATATCATTAGCATCATAGATATTCAAGGAATTCATACTAACAACATTGCAATCATGCTCATCATTCAAATATTTAGTGCCAAACATTTTATAGATTTCTTCTTCTAGCACTTGAGCACAATTATCCTTTCCATCATACTCACGAAAGATATTAAAAAGGTGAAGCATATGAGACAAACTCAATTCCATTTTTTTATAGTTTTCTTTTATAAACTAAACTAGTGATAAAACAAGAAACTAAAAGACTCGATTGCAAGATCTAAAGATATACCTTCAAGCACTCACCTCCCCGGCAACGACGCCAGAAAAGAGCTTGATGTCTACTACACAACCTTCTTCTTGTAGACGCTGTTGGGCCTCCAAGTGCAGAGGTTTGTAGGACAGTAGCAAATTTCCCTCAAGTGGATGACCTAAGGTTTATCAATACGTAGGAGGCGTAGGATGAAGATAGTCTCTCTCAAGCAACCCTGCAACCAAATAACAAAGAGTCTCTTGTGTCCCCAACACACCCAATACAATGGTAAATTGTATAGGTGCACTAGTTCGGCGAAGAGAGGGTGATACAACTGGTATATGGATAGTAGATAAAGGTATTTGTAATCTGAAATTATAAAAACAGCAAGGTAACTAATGATAAAAGTGAGCGTAAACGGTATTGCAATGCTAGGGAACAAGGCCTAGGGTTCATACTTTCACTAGTGCAAGTCCTCTCAACAATAATAGCATAATTGGATCACATAACTATCCTCAACATGCAACAAAGAGTCACTCAAAAGTCACTAATAGAGGAGAACAAACGAAGAGATTATGGTAGGGTACGAAACCACCACAAAGTTATTCTTTCCAATCAATCCGTTGGGCTATTCCTATAAGTATCACAAACAGCCCTAGAGTTCGTACTAGAATAACACCTTAAGACACACATCATCCAAAACCCTAATGTCACCTAGATACTCCAATGTCACCTCAAGTATCCGTGGGTATGATTATACGATATGCATCACACAATCTCAGATTCATCTATTCAACCAACACAAAGGACCTCAAAGAGTGCCCCAAAGTTTCTACCGAAGAATCACGACGAAAACGTGTGCCAACCCCTATGCATAGGTTCATGGGCGGAACCCGCAAGTTGATCACCAAAACATACATCAAGTGAATCACGTGATATCCCATTGTCACCACAGATATCCACGGCAAGACATACATCAAGTGTTCTCAAATCTTTAAAGACTCAATCCGATAAGATAACTCCAAAGGGGAAACTCAATTCATTACAAGAGAGTAGAGGGGGGAAGAAACATCATAGGATCCAAATATAATAGCAAAGCTCGCGATACATCAAGATCGTATCATCTCAAGAACACGAGAGAGAGAGAGAGAGAGAGAGAGAGAGAGAGAGAGAGAGATCAAACACATAGCTACTGGTACATACCCTCAGCCCCGAGGAAGAACTACTCCCTCCTCGTCATGGAGAGCACCGGGATGATGAAGATGGCCACCGGAGAAGGATTGCCCCCTTCGGCAGGGTGCCGGAACGGGTCTAGATTGGCTTTCGATGGCTACGGAGGCTTCTGGCGGCGGAACTCCTGATCTATTCTTTGTTCTGGAAGTTCTAGAATACGTGGGTATATATGGGTGAAAGGAGTACGTCGGTGGACCGAAGGGGGGGCCACGAGGCAGGGGGTGCACCCCAAGGGGGTGGGCGCGCCCCTACCCTCGTGAGCTCCTCCTTCATCTTCTGACATAGGGTCCAAGTCTATCCGGTAGGTTTCCTTCCAAAAATAACTTCTCCAGTTGATTTCGTTCCGTTTCGACTCCGTTTGATATTCCTTTTCCTCGAAACACTGAAATAGGCATAAAACAGCAAATTTGGGCTGGGCCTCCGGTTAATAGGTTAGTCCCAAAAATAATATAAAAGTGGAAAATAAAGTCTAAAATTGCCTAAAATAGTAGATAATATAGCATGGAGAAATCAAAAATTATAGATACGATGGAGACGTATCAAGGGGTCACCCCAAAGGCACTACAAGATTTGTCTTAGCTGTGTGCGGTGCCCCCCCTCCATAGTTAAACACCTCGGTCATATCGTCGTAGTGCTTAGGCGAAGCCCTACGCCGGTAACTTCATCATAATCGTCGCCACACCGTCGTGCTGATGGAAATCTCCTTCAGCCTCTACTGGATCAAGAGCCCGAGGGACGTCATCAAGATGAACGTGTGCTGAACGCAGAAGTGTCGTATGTTCGGTACTTGGATCGGTTGGATCGCAAAGACGTTCGACTACATCAACCGCGTTACTAAACACTTCCGCTTTCGGTCTACGAGGGTACGTAGACACATTCTCCCCTCTCGTTGTTGTACATATCCTAGATAGATCTTGCGTGATCGTAGGTAAATTTTTTGAAATACTGCGTTCCCGAACAGTGGCATCCGAGCCAGGTCTTTGCTTAGATGTTTTACGCACGAGTAGAACACAAAGAAGTTGTGGGTGTGGGTATATACATATTGCTTGTCGTCACTAGCTGATTCTTGATTCAGCGGTATTGTTGGATGAAGCGGCTCAGACCGACATTAGGCGTACGCTTACGCGAGACTGGTTCTACCGACGTGCTTCGCACACAGGTGGCTAGTGGGTGTCTGTTTCTCCAACTTTAGTTGAATCGTTTCAATGAACAGGGTTCTTTCTGAAGATCAAAAAGCAATCACTATACTACGTGGTGGTTTTGATGCGTAGGTAAGAACGGTTCTTGCTAGAACCCGTAGCAGCCACGTAAAACTTGCAACAACAAAGTAGAGGACATCTAACTTGTTTTTGCAGGGCATGTTATGATGTGATATGGTCAAGACGTGATGAGATATAAATTGTTTTATGAGATGACCATGTTTTGTTAAAGTTTTCGGCAACTGGCAGAAGCCTTATGGTTGTCTCTTTATTGCATAAGATGCAAGCGCCATATAATTGCTTTACTTTATCGCTATGCGATAGCAATAGTTGCAAAAGCAATAGTTGGTGAGACGACCATGTGACAACACGTTAATAGGGATCAAGATGATGGAGATCATGGTGTCATGCCGATGACGATGGAGATCATGATGGTACTTTGAAGATGGAGATCAAAGGCACAAGATGATAGTGGCCATATCATATCACTTATTTGATTGCATGTGATGTTTATTCTTTATGCATCTTATTTTACTTAGTACGGCGGTAGCATCATAAGATGATCTCTCACTAAATTTCAAGGTATAAGTGTTCTCCCTGAGTATGCACCATTGCTACAATTCGTCGTGCCGAGACACCACGTGATGATCGGGTATGATAAGCTCTACACTCACATACAACGGGTGCAAGCCAGTTTTGCACATGCAGAATACTCGGGTTAAACTTGATGAGCCTAGCATATGCAGATATGGCCTTAGAACATTGAGACCGAAAGGTCGAGCGTGAATCATATAGCAAATATGACCAGCGTAGTGATGTTCACCATTGAAAACTACTCCATCTCACGTGATGATCGGACATGGTTTAGTTTATATGGATCACATGATCACTTAGATGATTAGAGGGATGTCTATCTAAGTGGGAGTTCTTAAGTAATATGATTAATTGAACTTTAATTTATCATGAACTTAGTCCTGGTAGTTTTTTCATATCTATGTTGTAGATCAATAGCTCGCGTATAGCTCCCCTATTTTATTTTTAATATGTTCCTAGAGAAAAATAAGTTGAAATATGATAATAGCAATGATGCGGACTGGGTCTGTGATCTGAGGATTATCCTCATTGCTGCACAGAAGAATTATGTCCTTGATGCACTGCTAGGTGACGGACCTATTGCAGGAGCAGATGCAGACATTATGAACGTTTGGCAAGCTCGGTATGATACTACTTGATAGTTTAGTGCGCCATGCTTTACGGCTTAGAACCGGGACTTCAAAAACCGCTTTGAACGCCACGGCGCATATAAGATGTTCCAAGAGCTAAAAATGGTATTTTAGATTCATGCCTGAGTCAAGAGATATGAGACCTCTGACAAGTACTTTGCCTACAAGATGGAGGAGAATAGCTCAACCAGTGAGCATGTGCTTAGAATGTCTGAGTACTACAATCGCTTGAATCAAGTGGAAGTTAATCTTCCAGATAAGATAGTGATTGACAGAGTTCTCTAGTCACTATCACCAAGTTACTGGAACTTCGTGATGAACTATAATATGTAAGGGATGACGAAAACGATTCCCGAGCTCTTCGCGATGCTAAAATCAGCGAAGGTAGAAATCAAGAAAAGCATCAAGTGTTGATGGTTGACAAGACCACTAGTTTCAAGTAAAAGGGCAAGGGAAAAGAAAGGGAACTTCAAGAAGAATGGCAAGCAAGTTGCCACTACCATGAAGAATCCCAAAGCTAGACCCAAGCCTAATAATTAGTGTTTCTACTGCAAAGGAAATGGTCACTGGAAGTGGAACTGCCCTAGATAGTTGGCGGATAAGAAGGATGACAAAGTGAACAAAGGTATATTTGATATACATGTTATTGATGTGTACTTTACTAGTGTTTATAGCAACCCCTCGGTATTTGATACTGGTTTAGTTGCAAAGAGTAGTAACTCGAAACAGAAGTTGCAAAATAAATAGAGACTAGTTAAGGGCGAGGTGATGATGTGAGTTGGAAGTGATTCCAAGGTTGATAAGATCACCATCACACACTCCCTTTACCTTCGGGATTAGTGTTGAACCTAAAATAAATGTTATTTGGTGTTTGCGTTGAGCATAAATTTGATTGGATCATGTTTATTGCAATACGGTTATTCATTTAAGTCATTGAATAATTGTTGTTCTATTTACATCAATAAAACCTTCTATGGGCATACACTCAATGTAAATGGTTTATTGAATCTCGATCATAGTGATACACATATTCATAATATTGAAGCCAAAAGATGCAAAGTTAATAATGATAGTGCAACTTATTTGTGGCACTGCCGTTTAGGTCATATTGGTGTAAAGCGCATGAAGAAACTCCATGCTGATGGACTTTTGGAATCACTTGATTATGAATCACTTGATGCTTGCGAACCATGCCTCATGGGCAAGATGACTAAGACTCCGTTCTTCGGAACAATGGAGCAAGCAACAGACTTGTTGGAAATAATACATACTGATATGTGTGGTTCAATGAGTGTTGAGGCTAGCGGCGGGTATCATTATTTTCTGACCTTCACAGATGATTTGAGCAGATATGGGTATATCTACTTGATGAAACATAAGTCTGAAACATTTGAAAAGTTCAAAGAATTTCAGAGTGAAGTGGAAAATCATCGTAACAAGAAAATAAAGTTTCTACGATCTGATCGCGGAAACAAATATTTGAGTTACGAGTTTGGTCTTCATTTGAAACAATGTGGAATAGTTTCGCAACTCACGCCACCTGGAACACCACAATGTAATGGTGTGTCCGAACGTCATAACCGTACTTTATTAGATATGGTGCAATCTATGATGTCTCTTACCGAATTACCACTATCATTTTGGGGTTATGCATTAGAGACAGCTGCATTCACGTTAAATAGGGCACCATCTAAAAATCCGTTGAGACGACACCGTATGAATTGTGGTTTAGCAAGAAACCTAAGCTGTCGTTTCTTAAAGTTTGGGGTTGCGACGCTTATGAAAAAAGTTTCAACCTGAAGCTCAAACCCAAATCGGAGAAGTGCGTCTTCATAGGATACCCAAAAGAAATTGTTGGGTACACCTTCTATCACAGATCTGAAGGCAAGATCTTTGTTGCTAAGAGTGGATCCTTTGTAGAGAAGGAGTTTCTCTCGAAAGAAGTGAGTGGGAGGAAAGTAGAACTTGATGAGGTAATTATACCTGCTCCCTTATTGGAAATTAGTTCATCACGGAAATCAGTTCCAGTGATTCCTACACCAATTAGTGAGGAACCTAATGATGATGATCATGAAAACTTCTGATCAAGTTACTACCGAACCTCGTAGGTCAACCAGAGTAAGATCCGCACCAGAGTGGTACGGTAATCATGTTCTGGAGGTCATGTTACTTTACCATGACGAACCTATGAACTATGAAGAAGCGATGATGAGCCCAGATTCCGCAAAATGGCTTGAGGCCATGAAATCTGAGATAGAATCCATGTATGAGAACAAAGTGTGGACTTTGGTGGACTTGCCCGTTGATCAGTAAGCCATTGAGAATAAATGGATCTTCAAGAGGAAGACGGACGCTGATAGTAGTGTTACTATCTATAAAGCTAGAATTGTCGCAAAAAGTTTTTCGACAAGTTCAAGGTGTTGACTACGATGAAATTTTCTCACTCGTAGCGATGCTTAAGTCTGCTCGAATTATGTTAGCAATTGCCACATTTTATGAAATCTGGCAAATGGATGTCAAAACTGCATTCCTTAATAGATTTCTTAAAGGAGAGTTGTATATTATACAACAAGAAAGTTTTGTCAATCCTAAAGGTGCTAACAAAGTGTACAATCTCCAGCGATCCATCTATGGACTGGTGCAAACATCTTGGAGTTGGAATATACGCTTTGATGAGTTGATCAAAGCATATAGTTTTATATAGACTTGCGGTGAAGCCTGTATTTACAAGAAAGTGAGTGGGAGCACTACATCATTTCTGATAAGTATATGTGAATGACATACTGTTGATCGGAAATAATGTAGAATTTTCTAGAAAGCATAAAGGAGTGTTTGAAAGGAGTTTTTCAAAGAAAGACCTTGGTGAAGCTGCTTACATATTGAGAATCAAGATCTACAGAGATAGAGCAAGACGCTTGATAAAAAAATTCAATGAGTACATACCTTGACAAGTTTTTGAAGAAGTTCAAAATGGAACAATCAAAGAAGGAGTTCTTGCCTATGTTGCAAGGTGTGAAGTTGAGTAAAGACTCAAAACCTGACCACGATAGAATATAGAAAGAGAATGAAAAGTCATTCCCTATGCCTCAGTCATAGGTTCTACAAAGTATGCTATGCTGTGTACCAGACCTATTGTGTACCTCACCATGAGTTTGACAAGAGGGTAGAATAGTGATCCAGGAGTGGATCACTGGATAGCGGTCAAAATTATCCTTAGTGGAATAAGGAAATGTTTCTCGGTTATGACGATGACAAAGAGTTTGTTGTAAGGAGTTATGTCGATGCAACCTTTGACACCGATCTGGATGACTCTAAGTCCCGATCTAGATACATATTGAAAGTGGGAGTGATTAGCTAGAGTAGCTACGTGCAGAGCGTTGTAGACATATAAAATTTGCAAAATACATACGGCTCTGAATGTGGCAGACCCGTTGACTAAACTTCTCTCACAAGCAAAACATGATCACTCTTTGGGTGTTAATCACATAGCGATGTGAACTAGATTATTGACTCTAGTAAACCCTTTGGGTATTAGTCACATGGAGATGTGAACTAATCATATAAAGATTTGAACTATTGGTGTTAAATCACATGGCAATGTGAACTAGATTATTGACTCTAGTGCAAGTGGGAGATTGAAGGAAATATGCCCTACAGGCAATAATAAAGTTGTGATTTATATTTCCTTATATCATGATAAATGTTTATTATTCATGCTAGAATTGTATTAACCAGAAACTTAGTACATGTGTGAATACATAGACAAAACAGAGTGTCCCTAGTATGCCTCTACTTGACTAGCTCATTAATCAAAGATGGTTAAGTTTCCTGACCATAGACATGTGTTGTCATTTGATGAATAGGATCACATCATTAGAGAATGATGTGATAGACAAGACCCATCCGTTAGCTTAGCATAAATGATCGTTTAGTTTTATTGCTTTTGCTTTCATCATGACTTATACATGTTCCTATGACTATGAGATTATGAAACTCCCGAATACGAGAGGAACACCTTGTGTTCTATCAAATGTCACAACGTAACTGGGTGATTATAAAGATGCTCTACAGGTGTCTCCGATGGTGTTTGTTGAGTTGACATAGATCGATATTAGGATTTTCACTCCGATTGTCGGAGAGGTATCTCTAGGCCCTCTCGGTAATGCACATCACTATAAGCCTTGCAAGCAATGTGACTAATGAGTTAGTTGTAGGATGTTGCATTACGGGACGAGTAAAGAGACTTGCCGGTAACGAGATTGAAATAGGTATGATGATACCTACGGTCGAATCTCGGGCAAGTAACATACCGATAACAAAGGGAACAACGTATGTTGTTATGTGGTTTGACCGATAAAGGTGTTCGTAGAATATGCAGGAGCCAATATGAGCATCCAGGTTCTGCTATTGGTTATTGACCGGAGATGTGTCTTTGTCATGTCTACATAGTTCTCGAACCCGTAGGGTCCGCATGCTTAACGTTCGATGACGATTTGTATTATGAGTTATGTGATTTGATGTACCAAAGGTTATTTGGAGTCCGGGATGAGATCACGGACATGACGAGGAGTCTCGAAATGGTCGAGACGTAAAGATTGATATATTGGAAGGCTATATTCAGACATCGAAAAGGTTCTGAGTGATTCGGGTATTTTTCGGAGTACCGGAGAGTCACGGGAATTCACCGGGGGAAGTAGTGGGCCTTAATGGGCCATACGGGAAAGGAGAGAAGGGCCTCAAGGGTTGGCCACACGCCCCCCCCCATGGCAAGTCCGAATTGGACTAGGGAGGGGGCGGCGACCCCTCTCTTTCCTTCTCCCTCTCCTACTCCTTCCCTCTCTCCCCTCTTGGAAAAGGAAGGGGACTCCAACTAGGATTGGGAATCCTAGTTGGACTCCCCCTATAGGTGCGCCCCTCCTAGGTCGGCCTCCTCCTCCCTCCTTTATATACGTGGGCAGGGGTCACCCCAAAGGCACTACAAGATTTGTCTTAGCCGTGTGCGGTGCCCCCCTCCACAGTTACACACCTCAGTCATATCGTCGTAGTGCTTAGGCGAAGCCCTGCACCGGTAACTTCATCATCACCGTCGCCACGCCGTCGTGCTGAGGAACTCTCCTTCAGCCTCTACTGGATCAAGAGCCCGAGGGATGTCATCGAGCTGAATGTGTGCTAAACGCAGAGGTGTCATACGTTCGGTAGTTGGATCGGTTAGATCGCGAAGACGTTCGACTACATCAACCGCGTTACTAAACTCTTCCGCTTTCGGTCTACGAGGGTACATAGACACACTTTCCCCTCTCATTGCTATGCATATCCTAGATATATCTTGTGTGATCGTAGGTAAATTTTTTGAAATACTGCATTCCCCAACACATCAACCGCATTGTGAAACGCTTCCGTTTACGGTCTACAAGGGTACGTGGACACATCTCCCCCTCGTTGCTATGCATCTCCATGGATAGATCATTGCGTGTGCGTAGAATTTTTTGTTTTCCATGCAACGATTCCCAACAGTTCGAGCCTCTAGAGAGTTATACCCCACGTCCCGCTAGATTTGATGATTCATAGTGGAGGGGTACCTCATTGAAAGTGTAACTATCCCTAGGTGGTTTTGGTAATTCATAACAACATATAGCTCATTGAGCTAATACTATTCCAAGATGACTATTTCAGGAAAGCTCAATGATTGGCATGGCATGGATGTGAAAGTGGAACCCTCAAAATGCTAAGGACAAAGGATTGGCTCAAGCTCAAAAGCTCAAGACTCTTCATTTTATATTTTAGTGATCCAAGATCACATTGAGTCTTTAGGAAAAGCCAATACTATCAAGGAGGGATGAGGTGTTGCTTAATGAGCCTTTTGCTTCATGTGCTTAGTGATATGCTCCAAAACCCTCAACTACTTTCCCATATCCACATATGACCTAAAACCTAAGCCAAACTCGGTCCTACCGTTTCTTTCTATCCGGTGCCACCGAGTTTCACTTGTCATAAGCCACTGCCAAAGCCTAGCAATTCGGTTCTACCGATAGGGATCTCGGAATCACCGAGATGGGAATGCAAACTCTCTGTTTCCCTTTCGTAACTTTTCGGTCTCACCGAAAGAGCAAATCGGTCCCACCGAGATTGCAATGTAAACTCTCTATTTCCCTTTTGTAACTTTTCGGTCTCACTGAAAGAGCAAATCGGTCCCACCGAGTTTACCTGACCAACTCTCTGGTTAGCTTATTACCAAACTCGGTCTCACCGAGTTTGTGTAATCGGTCTCACCGAGATTACGTTATGCCCAAACCCTAACCATATCAGTCCTACCGAGTTGCATGTCAGTCCCACCGAAAATCTCTAACGGTCACTAGGTTTACCTTTTCGGTCCGACCGAGTTTGTTGATTCGGTCCCACCGAGATTGGAAAACTGTGTGTAACGGTTGGATTTTGTGTGGAGGCTATATATACCCCTCCACCCCCTCTTCATTTGTGGAGAGAGCCATCAGAACACATACACAATTCCAACTCATATGTTGTGAGAGAGAACCACCTACTCATGTGTTGAGACCAAGATATTCCATTCCTACCATATGAATCTTGATCTCTAGCCTTCCCCAAGTTGCTTTCCACTCAAATCTTCTTTCCACAAAATCCAAATCCTATGAGAGAGAGTTGAGTGTTGGGGAGACTATCATTTGAAGCACAAGAGCAAGGAGTTCATCATCAACACACCATTTGTTACTTCTTGGAGAGTGGTGTCTCCTAGATTGGCTAGGTGTCACTTGGGAGCCTCCGACAAGATTGTGGAGTTGAACCAAGGAGTTTGTAAGGGCAAGGAGATCACCTACTTCGTGAAGATCTACCGCTAGTGAGGCAAGTCCTTCGTGGGCGATGGCCATGGTGGGATAGACAAGGTTGCTACTTCGTGGACCCTTCGTGGGTGGAGCCCTCCGTGGACTCGCGCGACCGTTACCCTTCGTGGGTTGAAGTCTCCATCAACGTGGATGTAGGATAGCACCACCTATCCGAACCACGGGAAAAACATCCGTGTCTCCAATTGCGTTTGAATTCTCCAAACCCTTCCCTTTACATTCTTGCAAGTTGCATGCTTTACTTTCCGCTGCCAATATACTCTTTGCATGCTTGCTTGAATTGTGTGATGATTGCTTGACTTGTCCTACAATAGCTAAAATCTGCCAAGAACTAAAATTGGGAAAAGGTTAAGTATTTATTTGGTCAAGTAGTCTAATCACCCCTCCTCTAGACATACTTTCGATCCTACAGGTGGTATCAGAGCTTTGGTCTCCATTTGCTTTGATCTCCATAGATTTTGGTGGTCATAGCCTTGGTTTCACAACCTAGGAGAGTATGGCGTCTAGCGAGGGAAATTATCACCGTAGAGGTCCTTACTTTGATGGTACTAATTTTGCTAGTTGGAAGCATAAAACGAAAATGCATATTCTTGGACATAACCCCGCCGTTTGGGCTATTGTGTGTGTTGGTTTGCAAGGTGACTTCTTTGATGGGAAAGAACCAAACCTTGAAGCTACCGCGGATGAGTTGAAGATGTTGCAATACAATGCTCAAGCTTGTGATATTCTCTTCAACGGATTGTGCCCCGAAGAATTCAACAAAATCAGTCGTCTTGAGAATACAAAGGAAATTTGGGACACTTTGGATGTGCTTCAAAGTCAACTTGACAAGTTCAAAATGAAGGATGGTGAAGGTGTCGCTGAAATGTACTCTAGGCTTGCTCTCATCACAAATGAGATTGCCGGCTTAGGAAGTGAAGAGATGACCGATAGATTCATCATCAAGAAGATTCTAAGAGCCTTGGATGGAAAATATGATACCGTGTGCACATTGATCCAAATGATGCCCAATTACAAAGATCTCAAGCCAATGGAGGTGATTGGAAGAATTGTTGCTCATGAGATGTCACTTAAGGATAAAGAGGAACTTCACAACAAATCAAGTGGTGCCTACAAAGCCTCATGTGAAGCCCCTACATCATCAAGTGAGAAACAAAACTTCAATGAAGAATTGAGCTTAATGGTGAAGAACTTCAACAAGTTCTACAAGAGTAGAAGCAAAGATAGAAGCTTCAAGTCAAGGTCCTACAATGACAAAAGATCTTCTAGTCGAGAGCGAAACTGCTACAGTTGTGGAAGACCCCGACACTATTCCAATGAGTGTACGGCTCCCTACAAGAGAAGAGAAGATTCTCCAAAAAGAAGAAGCAAAGAATCACCACCAAGAGAGAGAAGGAGTAGAGATGATCGTTATGAACGAAGATACTCACGGAGAAGCAAGGATTCGGAAAGGAAGGAAAAATCTTCAAGGAGCTACACAAAACTAAGACATCAAGCTCATGTTGGTGAATGGGTATCCGGCTCCGACTCCGACAGCCACTTCGAGAGAAGTTATCACTCTGACTCCGAAGATACTCAATATGAAGGTGTTGCCGGTCTAGCACTTGTGTCAACCAACTCCTACGACATATTTGACTCACCAAATGAAGGAATTGGAAGATGCTTCATGGCCAAAGGTCCTAAGGTAACACACCCCGAGTATGTTGATTTCAATAGTGATGAAGATGACTTGTTAGGTGATGATTTGCTTGTTGACAACTCTAGTGATGAATACTATGATGAAATGTCAATTAATCATGCTAATCAAGATAAAACGAATGACAATGATAAGGAGAAGATTGAGGCTCTAACTAAAGAACTAAACACTCTTAAGTTAGCTCATGAAACTATCTTCGAAGATCATCGAGAACTTTTAAGAGCTCATGAGAAATTACGCTTTAAAAAGCTCAATCTTGAGCAAGAGCATGAGTTCTTAAAAGCAATAAATGATGATCTCCGCAAGAAAAGTTCTTCTTACATCGCCAAGCGTTTACTCTTATCCACTTACATGCCTCAAGTCAAGTCTAGTAACAAGAACAAGAAAGATTCTTCCTCTAGCAGTAACAATGATCATGCTAAATCCAATATTGTTGCTTCTAGTAGTTCTCTTGATTCCACTAATGATTCTCTTAGCCAAGTTACACTTGAGCGAGAAAATAGCTTATTGAAGGGAATTATAGAGAAAGGAGTGTACAAAAGCCTTGCCGGGAGTAAGCAATTCGAGGAAATTGTGCGCAAGCAAGGAATGCACCGGAAGAATCAAGGTGTTGGTTTTGAACTAAAGTTCAATGCCAATGGAGTTGAGTGGGAAGAAGATCAATACCCCAAGACAAAGTTTGTTCCTCAACAAGAGAAGTATGATACTTATTTCAAGGGGACACAAGCTCAAGATGATCTTCCACCACAAGACTACAAGCAAAAAGGCAAGGACAAGCTTCAAGAGGAAATTGATGCATTTGAAGAAGCTCCTAAGACCTTAGTCAAGTGGATTCCCAAGACTACTTCAAGTTCCACTTCATCAAGTACGACTACAACTCCAAGGATTCCCATCAAGATGGTGTGGATCCAAAAGAAGAAGAACTAGAGAGTTCTTGAGGGTGACTCCGCCAACATACTTCACTCTTATCATTTTGGCAAGAACAAGTGCAATCAACTTCCACATCTTGCACTAGTTCAAGGAGTCACAAACCCTCTTGTTGGTAAGACAAGGGACAAGGTAACCTAAAAGTTTTCATGGACATCATATTGTGTGTGCATCACTCTATGTCTATGGATATCCTTGTTTGTTCCTTGTGGGACTAACCCATGTAGGTATTGAAAGTGCAATTCACTCAAATGGATAGCTCCAAGTGATCTACATCAACATTGAGCATCCACATCTTCAACATCTACATGAAGTCATCATCGACAAAACCCGAGGTTAGTTCATCCCTCTAAGGGGGGATATCACATCTAGGGGGAGCTTTACTCTAAGACTTGAGCTAAAGCAACTCTAAAGATGTGAACACAACAATGCTTTATGTAAAAGTGGTAACCCTACTTGAGCTTAAACGATGAGTATGACCTATGATCAAGTGTTCTCACTTGACTCCTAAGTCAATATACTCATATATAGATGACCTTGTCATCGCAAATTGCTTGATAGATGCTAGAATTGGTTGTGCATGCCTTGTCACATATTTCATTTGCCATCTTATTGTGTGAGCATGTTGGTTGCATATTTTACTCATTCGAGGACATCCACTTGTTGTTTTGATTGTTTGGTTTTATTTCCTTTTGCCAAGTGGATGGACAAGAATGCCTAAGAACCTCCTCTAGCTATCTATGCTTTTCTCGTCTCAAACTCTATTCATGCTACATCACAAAATTTGATCAAGTCAGATTCGAACCACTCTGTGTGAGGAGCGCTCGGAGTCCCTGATTCGTCATAGACTTAAACTTCCAAAACCTCTTTATGATTCTCGGTCTGACCGATACCCCACTTTCGGTCCTACCGAGATCATTAAGTTGATCTAGGTTTTCATCTCGGTGCAACCGATTTGAACCATTCGGTCACACCGAGTTGCAACAACTGTATACAGTTTTGCATCTCGGTGCCATCGAGTTGTTCCACTCGGTCACACCGACAGGGTTGGGCTATATATAGTCACAGGAAAAAATTTGGAAATTTCTCTGAACCCCTTTGCCCGCGCGATAGCCTGCTCTGCCAACTTGGTCTCCGGATTGTCTCCTCGCCGCCAGCCGCCTCCAGTCGCTGGTCTCCGTCACCATCAATGGAAATTCAACCCCGCCGTTGCCGCCGTAGCGAGTCTCCGCCGAACTAGGGTATGGACTCGATCTTTGTGCTATTCCCCAATCCGATTCTTAGCACATTGTGATCATCATGATTCTTGCCATGTTTGCTAAACTTCTATCCAGTCAATGAACTCGTAGATTAGGTTTAATTCGAAAATTTTAGGGTTAGGTTTCCGCCGAAACCATCTCGGACCCACCGAGTTGAAAAACTCGGTCCCACCGATTTGGCTTATGCCATTGCACAAGTGAGACTCGGTCTGACTGAGAATTACTTATCGGTGTGACCGATTTTGGAACTCTGTGAAACCCTAGCAGTCTCGGTGCCACCGAACTGTGACTCGGTCTGACCGAGTTCACTAGTTTAGGTGCCAAAACTGCTTCGGTATCACTGAGTTTAGAAATCGGTAGATCCAAGATGCTTTCAGTGGGAAACTAAAACTAAGTTTTTGAATTATTCTTTTGCAAAAATCTCTGCATTTTGTGATGCTTATCCACTCTATCTCATCTATAACCTATTCACAGGGTCAGCAATCACAGTTTGCATCATGTCAGACCAAAGTGATAGCCAGAACTTGTCAGAGCATCAAGTGCAGATGAGTGAGGGCACTAGTCCCTCAAGTTCCTCAGATGATGGCAGCAGGAGCACCCCTAGCAATCTGCCTAAAGCTGCCACAAGACAGAGAAAGAAGAAAACCTCAGACTCAGAAGATGAGGATTATGTGGCAGAAGAGGAAGCAACTTCCAAGAGAGTTGAGCCAGCACAGGGCATAAAACCAGGGATGAAGATCAAAAGGCCAGCAGGCAGGCAGCCTATGTCAAAGGCTAGAGCTTCAACTGAGAAGCCCACTCCCATTGAGCCAGTTGCTGCTGAAGGCAAGAAGAGGAAAGAAAGGGTGAAGAAAACTGTAGCCAGAGTGCTTGGCAAGGCTTCCATCATGGAAGATGAGGAGGAAGAAGAAGAGGTAGCTGCACCAGCACCTAAGGCACCCAAGCTGATGGGTGATGCCATAAGAATAGGGGCAGCTGCTTCCAAGGCCAAGCCAGATCCAAAGCCAAAGCCAAAGAGGAACACAAGAAGCATCCTAGCTACTGAGAAGAACAAGGCCCCAGTGCCTGAAGCTGCAGAAGAAGAAGAGAATGTTCTTAGAAAGCACAAGCCAAGAAGGAGAAGGCGAGGAAGGAGAAAGCTGCCAAGATGCCTACTCAAGAGGAGGCATCTGAATATTTCCTGAAAACCAAACAAGAGCAGCTTGGTTACTTGATTGCATCCACCCTGCGGAGTGAGCAAGGACTAGCCACCCTAACTCAAAACCAGGCAAACTTAGAGAGGATCATGGAACAGAAGTTCTATGACTTGGATGTCAAAGTGACAGAGATTCAGACTGCAGTGGAGTAGCTCCAGGATGACATGCAGGAGAGGAGAGGCAAGACTACAACTGATGCCTTTGCCAGAGTGCCACGAGGTCCAAGGTCGTCTGCAGTGCCAGTTGCTGACCCCAGAGCCACCACGTCTGCACCAGCTACAACCTCAGTTCCACCAGCTCCAGCGTCCACTTCAGCCTCGACTCCGACCACGTCTACAGAAGGCTTCGTCCTTGGAGTGCTCCGGACTCCACCACCTGAAGATCAAGCCTGAGTGTCGACTTAGCACTATGCATTTTCTAGGAACTTTTTGGTAACTTGTTGCCAAAGGGGGAGAAAATGTATAGATCATAGGCTTCGAGAGAGAGTGTTGCTTTTATTCTTGTTTTATTTGGTGGTTTTTCGAACTTTGTTTGCTTTTGTGTGAGATACTATGTCATTGCTCATGAGACATTAATGATCATGTGTTTGATCATAAGCTACACTTAATGTTTGCTTAATATTATCATCTTATCTATCTTATGTGATCATTCACTATTCTTGGTGATGAGTGCATGTATTTCATTCTTATCATTTTAAGCGCTCCACCAAGATGTATGTGACATGGAAGAGTAACCCATGACTCTAACTCTTTGTGCATTTGCAGTCCAAATTTTAAATATGCACAAATTTAGGGGGAGCTCTTACTTGTCACATACTTCTCAAAGCGACGATATATTTCATGCTTATTATCATTTCTCGAAGCTTTGATCTATATGTTGTCATCAATTACCAAAAAAGGGGAGATTGAAAGTGCAACTATCCCTCGGTGGTTTTGGTAATTCATAACAACATATAGCTCATTGAGCTAATACTATTCCAAGATGACTATTTCAGGAAAGCTCAATGATTGGCATGGCATGGATGTGAAAGTGGAACCCTCAAAATGCTAAGGACAAAGGATTGGCTCAAGCTCAAAAGCTCAAGAGTCTTCATTTTATATTTTAGTGATCCAAGATCACATTGAGTCTTTAGGAAAAGCCAATACTATCAAGGAGGGATGAGGTGTTGCTTAATGAGCTTTTTGCTTCATGTGCTTAGTGATATGCTCCAAAACCCTCAACTACTTTCCCATATCCACATATGACCTAAACCCTAAGCCAAACTCGGTCCTACCGATTCTTTCTATCCGGCGCCACCGAGTTTCACTTGTCATAAGCCACTGCCAAACCCTAGCAATTCGGTTCTACCGATAGGGATCTCGGTCTCACCGAGATGGGGTTGCAAACTCTCTGTTTCCCTTTCGTAACTTTTTGGTCTCACCGAAAGAGCGAATCGGTCCCACCGAGATTGCAATGTAAACTCTCTATTTCCCTTTTGTAACTTTTCGGTCTCACTGAAACAGCAAATCGGTCCCACCGAGTTTACCTGACCAACTCTCTGGTTAGCTTATTACCAAACTCGGTCTCACCGAGTTTGTGTAATCGGTCTCACCGAGATTACGTTATGCCCAAACCTAACCATATCGGTCCTACCGAGTTGCATGTCAGTCCCACCGAAAATCTCTAACGGTCACTAGGTTTACCTTTTCGGTCCGACCGAGTTTGTTGACTCGATCCCACCGAGATTGGAAAACTGTGTGTAACGGTTGGATTTTGTGTGCACCTCCTCTTCATTTGTGGAGAGAGCCATCAGAACACATACACAATTCCAACTCATATGTTGTGAGAGAGAACCACCTACTCATGTGTTGAGACCAAGATATTCCATTCCTACCATATGAATCTTGATCTCTAGCCTTCCCCAAGTTGCTTTCCACTCAAATCTTCTTTCCACAAAATCCAAATCCTATGAGAGAGAGTTGAGTGTTGGGGAGACTATCATTTGAAGCACAAGAGCAAGGAGTTCATCATCAACACACCATTTGTTACTTCTTGGAGAGTGGTGTCTCCTAGATTGGCTAGGTGTCACTTGGGAGCCTCCGACAAGATTGTGGAGTTGAACCAAGGAGTTTGTAAGGGCAAGGAGATCGCCTACTTCGTGAAGATCTACCGCTAGTGAGGCAAGTCCTTCGTGGGCGATGGCCATGGTGGGATAGACAAGGTTGCTACTTCGTGGACCCTTCGTGGGTGGAGCCCTCCGTGGACTCGCGCGACCGTTACCCTTCGTGGGTTGAAGTCTCCATCAACGTGGATGTAGGATAGCACCACCTATCCGAACCACGGGAAAAACATCCGTGTCTCCAATTGCGTTTGAATTCTCCAAACCCTTCCCTTTACATTCTTGCAAGTTGCATGCTTTACTTTCCGCTGCCAATATACTCTCTGCATGCTTGCTTGAATTGTGTGATGATTGCTTGACTTGTCCTACAATAGCTAAAATCTACCAAGAACTAAAATTGGGAAAAGGTTAAGTTTTTATTTGGTCAAGTAGTCTAATCACCCCCCTCTAGACATACTTTCGATCCTACACTCATGCGTGGGATTACAATGATGAATGAGGCTGCTACCGAGAGTTTTCCCATCTGTGGATCGATGATCAATGGGTACCCTAGACCTCCCTTTTTATAGGCGGGAGAGTCTGGGGTTTTACAAGGCAGTTGCGATCTGGGGCGCTGCCACCCTCTAGTCTTGGGGATCATGAATGTCGTCCTCGCCTCATAGGGTTTGCTCCAGTCTTTGGGCTTGGTGGGCCCCATGTCTTGAATGAGGCTGAGCTCCTGGACATTAGCCACCCCCGGTACGGGACCCTGTCAGTAGCCCCCAAGCGTGGCGAAGGTTGCAAGAAAGGTTGTGAGACCTCCGGTGGGCTCTCATATCTTCTTGCCTTCCGGGAGCCCGAGGTCATCTTGAGTCCGATTTGGCTGGGAGGTCGGATGACGGCTTGCCTGAGCTTCTGGCTTGTCTGGGTGGACGGGTCCTCCTTAGGTTCCCGCGGATCTTAGGGACGGTGATGCCGCTGTGACTATCGCCCCAGTTTTTCTGCAAAAAAGGAATCCTTCCGAAACGGAAAAGAAATGCCCATTCTGCCCTAGGCGGGTGACGCCTCGGGTTTGGTTTCTTATAAAAAGAGAGAAGGGAAGGGTTTCAAACCCTACCCTATTTTGTTTCATTCCATCCTCTCCATCCACCTCGAACCCTTTGACGCGTCGCCACCCTACTTAGCTCACCCTACCCCTTCGACGCTGATGGCTAAGACAAGGAGTGAGTCCCTCGTCAGGAGCCGTCGTCAAGTGCCGCCGGTGGGAAATGGAAGCGGGCCTCTCCCACGGGGAGGTGAAGCCGGTGCGCACCACACTCAAATCCACCAAGAAGTGGTTTCCGTCTGCGACCATGGAGGGCGAGATCAAGGGGCACAAGGATTACTTTCTTATGCCGGCGCATCTGAGCGCCCGACTCCCGACCGGGGAGGTCCCGCCGGAGCCCGTGTAGGTGAGCATGTCTTGTGTTTGGGCTACTTCGGGTGAGGGCTTGGCTTCCCGCTCCATCCCTTTGTGCGTGGCCTCCTACACTTCCTTGGCTATCAACTGCACCATATTCCACCTAATGGGGTGCTCCATATTGCTAATTTCATCACTTTCTACAAGTGCTATCTAGGGATAGCT
Source organism: Triticum dicoccoides (assembly GCF_002162155.2). NCBI lineage: Eukaryota > Viridiplantae > Streptophyta > Magnoliopsida > Poales > Poaceae > Triticum > Triticum dicoccoides. Next base: position 551,986,632 of record NC_041392.1, on the reverse strand, counting down.
TCACATTTCGAGTTGTTCCACTATTTTTTGGGTCTACGTCCAGTCAAACGAAGGCCCCGTTTGCGACATTGGAGGTGCCATCCTGAAGCTCTGACCCGATTCCACGTTCTTCTCTTTCGACCTCCCGAAGTCCGCTCCGGAGTGGCACAAGTCTTGGTTCTACACGAAGGGTCTTGGTGATGACCTGCCGGCCCTCGTGGACGAGCCTCCGCAGAAGTTGCTTTCATGGGGTAAAAACTTTATTTCTGATGCATATAACTATTCTTCAACATGTTCAACTTCCAGAATTGCTCTGAGACACCTTTGATCCAGATTGACACTGGCACATAGGTACGGTACCCCATATTAATGTTTTGGTGGCCTGGGTTGGCTCTTGGTGTGGCTAATTTTGACAACTTCCTTTAAGATGAAAAATTCACAAACTAACTTCAACGGTATCCTTAGTATTTTGGGTTACTAGACCTCTTCCATCTTGATACCAATTTTCATTTACTATCTTACACATGGTCAACATGTATTTTCTCGTTGTAAATATTATTGATTTTCAATGTGCCTCTTGAATTAACTACTTGTGCTACTTGTGCTAGTACAATATAATTTATTGTGTTGAATCTATAGGTTTGACAAAGCACTAAGTAGGAGCATAACAACAATAGTGGTCACAAGATGGACATTTAGCGTTCACGGTAGAAGATCGATGAGTACAATGATTAAAGTTTCAACCTTTTGGATGGAGGTGCGGACATCTACTTATGTGGTTTGAAAGGAACGAAGTCAGTGATTAGTGATTTTGGATACTTTCAAGAAGTTAGCAAATATAAAAATGAGAGTTGGGATTGGAAGATATCACAGCTCAAGAAGAACAAACAATGTAGGTTTACTATGAGTTGAATGTTTGGCTGTCTATGGTAACTCTATTGTGAGACAATGTTAAGTAAAGATGGAAAACACACATCGAATGATTCTTGTGATTATGTAATACTATCTAAGATTACTTTAAGAGAACCATAAGATCATTTATGTAATTTACAAGCTTCTATGTGAAATGAAGCATGTAACTCCTACATGAAACGTGCCACGACCATGCTTTATGTTGTCATTTTCATATTTATGTGTTATATTATTCTGCAAATTCAACCTATTTCGTAGCTCCATCGCTATAGAAAAAGGGTGATATTAATGCAATTTCAATATCAAACTGAAATATATTTTCCCAACAAGAGTACATGCCTAGTGCTAGTTTCCATGGCCTTCTTTTGTGGGATTCATGATGGAATTCCTTTTGTCATGTTCATTTGCCCCCCATCTCATGGTTGTAGTTTATTTGGTCCTAATTAGAGTTTCTTTGGTTTGAGTTAGTAATTGGGAGCAAATACTAAGATGTTAATTAAGAGATGGGAGGAAAAGAACTGTTATAGATGTTTAGATATTAGTGGTTAGGTGCTCCTCCACTGTCATAACTGAAGCTGTTGGTTCTATCCCGGAAAAAAACAGTAGGGTTCTAGACTTCTGGTGCATATTAGAGCAAATATAATGTTTCAATTTTTAAATGCAACTTGCTGAAATTCAGTATATGAACAGTTAGATTTAGATGAAATTGGCTACCTCTATCAATGTAATAATATGTTTGGCAGTAGCCCTACAGCTAGCTGTTTATAATTCCAGTAACTTCAACTAGTACTTATGTTTTGGTCTAATTTGATCATGTAGCTTATAGTCTATTTGTTGTTTGCTGGAATCCGGAGACAAAAATCGCCCAACTACCTTAATTCAAGTTCATTCTAAAGACACATAATTTTGAATGTACATAGAAACAAGTTCCAAATTATTGCTAGAAAAAACTGATTATCCATAGCCCTTTGTGTCGTAGGGATGTGAGTGACATTTTCTAATTTTAGGGCCCCATTTAGCATTTCGCATCGGGGCCTCAAATTTTTAAAGACGGCCATGACAATACACAGTTAGGATATTGATTAGGGTATGATACAAAGTATGGTTGTTATAAGATAATAACACACGGATCATGCCATGTTTGTCAACGCGTACGGTGGGTCGAATGCTAACTACCGAAGCCAACACTTCAACCTGTCTACAACATGTTTAACACATCACCTATTCTTCTTCTTTTTAGAGTATATAAAGTGTTTTAACATGTGTCCCTCTAAGCTCTAAACTGTACTAGGCACTCCACAGTCTGCACCCCAACGAACGACAGAATAGCATGTGGTGTTTTTATGAGCTCAGGCTAATGCACACCCGCATGAGCAGTAAAAGAAGGGTGAATAAAATAAATATATCTATTTTTGTTGGACAATAAGCTTGTCTGTGTATTCTAAGTTTCTAACTGGTGAAATTTAATGAATAAAAGACATGTGTGGTGATCTCGGCAAAAATAAATAAATATAGATGCTATAAAAAAAGCCTTTTAGGGTCTGTTTGGGATCCCTCTACTCCTTAAAATCCGGAGCAGCTTCGGTGCCTTAAGGTATCTATCTTTGTGTCTATGACATGTGGGTCCTGACTGACCCACATGTTATAGACACAAAGGTAGATACCTTAAGGCACCGAAGCATCGTCCTTAAAATCCACCTCCACTCTAAAAAATGCAAACCAAACGGGTTAGCTCCATTATATGCCGTTTTGAAAAAAAATCAGAATATGAGGTACAACTCTTTGTTTTTTATGGAGCTCTTCATGGGGGTGCTTCAAAAACTCTTAAGCTGGAGATGGGGGAAAATAACCCACCACTGCCACCGATAAGTGGATACTTCTTCGATTCACCCCATGTCATCCAATCAAATAGATCATTTCCATCGAATTTCTCATTATTGAAGTTGGAGCTAGCTGAAAGCCAAACATTGCTCATTGGTGGAGCAACAACTTCTGTATAAAACTGCTCCAAAGTGAATTTGATACCCTGAAGCTAATTTTGGTGGAGCGGAGTAATACCAAACAGGTCATTAGAGTACTTTTTTGCCTAGGTTACCGCGCAAGTATTTTCACTGCCAAAAATTGAGTGCAATTAGAGTATCTCCAACCGCCCGCTATCTTAGCCGTGCGCTAGAAAAAAACTGCCATTTTTTGTGTGCGCGGAACCGAAAGGGGCGGTCCAGCAGCCACGCAATAATCACGCTCGCGGTATAACGGGTTTAGCGTGTGGAGTAAAACAGCATCGCGCGCCGCTTATTTCGTGCGCCCGCTCCCGCGCGCTGGACAATCGAGCGCCCGCGACCAAGTGCCGCCAACCTCTCCGGCAGCCCCGCCTTCGCCTCGCCCCGCGCCGCCGCCGGCGAATTTCGACCGATGGAAGGTCGTGTCGATATCCTCCCAACCCCTCCCTACACCCGCGATCCCTCCGCTGTTGCCACCGCTACCGCCGCAAACCCTAGTGCGGGGTTGAGCTTCGGCTTCGCCGTCGGCAATTGAACTATGCTATGTTGCTCCAACTCTTATTTTTGCATATTTGTTTAATATTTGAAACATCATCATATTGTCAAATGGACATGTAAAATCATGCTATTTGCAAGTGTCGGCTGCTCGCGCGATGGAAATTTAGCGTGCCTGCTGAAGCTACTCGCGCGCGCCATATTTTGCAGCGGCCGCTAGAGCCAGCGCCCTGCTGCGCGCAAAAAAAAACTATTTTGGAGATGCTCTTAGAATACACGAAAATCTCCGCTCTGGAAAATATTTAGTTTTTTCTTTTTGTTTACTATATTTCTTGATATTACCTTTTCTTGGCGCAATAAAGATAAATCATCAGACCTCACAACCACATGCACACCAGTACAAAACCATATACACTAATTATCGTAAAGTTTTGCAAAACACCATTAAAGTGTCTTTAGTCGAACACAAATAAAATAGCTAAAACAAAGCAAATGAGCAGCAGCCCGATGAAGTGCACGATCACGACGCTACAGAATTAATGGAGTACGCGGCATATCACACAACAGATTACGCACTTACACATCGGTGCACGTACACAGGAGCTGAGGTTATTTTCCGAAATCATGCGCGTCCGTATCGTCCCGTCGCCGCCGATTGATTTGATTATTAAGAGCGATCCTTGTTCGCCACCATGACGTCACAGTAGCTCCCCTGGAGCTCCTCCACCAGCTTCAGCAACGCGACGCGCGAGGTGCCACCGTCGCTCACCGCTGACCTCGCCGCCTTCTGCGTCCAGGCCGCCTTCGCGCGCATTTTCTGCCCGTCCGCGTCGCCGGCGTCCATCAGCCTCCTCACCTTGCGCTCCACCTCCGCCCTGCCCACCACGCCCCCGGCGGCCGTTATCCTGACCCCGGCGCCGATGATGTGCGTGACGTGGTGCGCGTTCAGGTGCTGCTCGGCCATCTGCGGCCACGCCAGCACGGGCTTCCCCGCCGCCAGGCTCTCCATCACCGAGTTCCACCCGCAGTGGCTCACGAACCCTCCCACCGCGGGGTGGGCTAGCACGCTCCTCTGCGGGATCCACCCGCGGACGATCCTCCCGTGCGGCCCCACGTCCACCGGCGGCGACCACGTGCCGGACCGGACGGCCCAGAGGAAGGGGTGGCCGGACCGCACCAGCCCGCGCGCCAGCTCGTCGAGCTGCTCGTCGGAGATATGGGCCTGCGTGCCGAACGACACGTAGATCACCGACTCCGACCGCTCCGCCATCTCGTCGAGCCAGGCGAGGCACCCCTCGGGGTCCTGCTCCCCCACGCGCTCCGGCACGTCGCCGGCGGCGAGAAACAGAGGGCCCACCAGCCAGGCTCGCGCGTCCGGCTGGTAGAACGAGATGAAGGCTGATACGTAGTCCTCGTCCAACATGGCGAAGCTGTTGACGAGGACGCCCCAGCTGCGCGGGTCGGACTCGCCGATGTCATCGATAAGGAACCGAGTCACTGGGTCCTCGGCGTCGCCGATCTTGGCGATCGTGTCCGGGACATCCGCCGGCGTGATCCTTACGTGCTCCGGCATACGGGACAGGTGGAAACTGGCGCCGGGCGGCGGCGGGCTCGTGACGAGCGATTTGCAGGCGGCCATCGAGAAGCAGGACATGCCGTGGAACACGACGCGGCGGACGCCTGCGTCGGCCGCGACGCGGTGCGTGAACCCGAGGAAGAAGTCGGAGACGAGCACGAGCGGCGGGGCCGGAAGCGACGCCATGAAGTCCGCGAAGGGCTCCCGCAGGAGCGCCGTGGCGCGCAGGAACGTCGGGTAGAGGTCCGGGCCGGGCAGGGTGTCCGTGGACTCCACGCCGGATGGCAGCGGCGGCAGCGACGGGAACGGGAGCACCGCAAGCCGCACCGACGCCGGGAGGCGGCTGCGGGCGAAGGCAAAGTTGGCGGGCGTGACGACCATGGTGACGCGGAGGTCCTTTTGGTGCACGGTGAGCGCCGTGGCGAAGTGCAGCAGTGGGAGGGTGTGGCCCTTGGCCATGAACGGGAACACGACCACGTGGTCGCGGCCGGCCTGGTTGCCCGCGCCGTTCGCGGCATGGGTCGGCGCAGCGGCACCGTTGGTGGTGGCGGTGATGGCCATGGCAGGGCGGTGCCGTGTATGGTTTGCAAGCTGGGTTCTGACTTGCGAAGGGTGGAAGTCTATGGCGAGGCGTTGAGCTCCTTTATAGAGAAACTCAATGCTCGGATCGTCTGTATCCCTTTGTGCTATACTATATTTTTTGGATATATGCGGAATCAATGCTATTCTAGAAATGATCTCTGTATTATTGCAGACACTTTATTTTTCCAAGTTCAGTTTCGGTGCATACACTTGTCAGGTAGTAGTCTGAATTCAATTATATTATACTCCACTAGTTCTTGTCACATACAGCGTCTTTAAATGTGGGAAAGTTAAGGTTGAGTGCACCTGTCTATCCAGCTATCTCAAAATTTCTGAAATCGTGTGACAGCAAAGAGTGCTACTGGTTCGTTATGGCAATAGCAACGGTTCATTATTGCAATAGCAATGCTTCATTACCAGAGTAGTAGTGTTGCAGTAGAGTCAATTTCAGTTCACACGGGGCAAGTTTCTTGCTGCCACCCTACTCGTTGCTTCTTTTCATGGCTCTGTGCAAGTGTGCATGACGAGACAATGCACTTCTCTTAGCGTACACCTTTCACGTAAGAGTTAATTATACACCTACAATATATGAATTTGCGTGGTAGGTACAGATTCATACACAAAGTTGAAAAATGATACAAACGGTCACTCAACTACTACTATAATTTAAGGGTATATGCAATTGAACGGTCATCTTCACGAAAATCAAAATGCTTCAACAGGCTCTATTGTCCAAAGCAGAGGAAAGATCATCGCCTGCCACCTCATGAGAGACAGACTCATAGGCCACGATGATGTCTGCTCGCGCTGCCAAACTCACACCGATTCTTCAGTGCATATGTTTGCAATCGATCCGGACTGACGCCTGTAATAAATGTTAAAAATATAGTTAGTAACTTGTCCCTTTGGGCCTATCGGCTAAAACCCTGATTGTAAGGTGGTCACCTCGTCTTCGTGTGACTATCTCTCCTTGTGTTTACCGTTGCCTATATGATCTTTTCGTAGTTTCGCTAATGATATTTAAGTAGCAAAACCCCCCCTTCAAAAAAACACCGCTCCATTTCAAGTAAGCTCACCATAGTATATTTCATAAACATATATATACTTGGGGGGTGCTAGCACTTTTCATTATTTTTGCCATAAACATGTATATGTAGCAAATTATTTTTCCAAAATGTCACCCTTTTGGATCCGTAAAAATAATGGCAAAGACTAGTAATCTTATCCTATACACCTAAATAGTTTATCCCCACTACTTCTATTATCTTTAACATGCACCCATGCCACATCATCAAAGGCCCGCCAAAGCATGCATGAGAATTATTTTTCATTATTAGTTGATCCCCATTAATTCTATTTTATTTTGACATGCACACATGTCACTTCATCAAAGACCCACCCAGCATACATGGGAAAATTTCAATGATTATACTACTGCCTATATTCAATAAATATTTTTAACTACACAATAATCCAATGTAATACATAATATGTATTTTTTAGTTTTTTCTTATATTATTAATTCAGGTGTTTCATATAATCAAATCTTATTGAAATATATTGCAACATATTCCCGCCGTAACATGCGGGGTATCATATAGTATACCTAAATAGTTCATCTCCACTACCTCTATTATCTTAACATGCACACACGTCACCTAATCAAAGGCCCACCATACCATGCATGAGAAAAATGTTTTCATTATTAGTTGATCCCATGCACATGTCTAATCTCAACACACATGTCACCTCATCAAAGGTCCACTCAACATGCATGCACATAAGTTTTTCATTACATTATGTCACTTATGTTCAAATCTTTTGACTACACAATAATCAAATATAATATTTATAATATTTATTTTAGTTTTAGTTCATATATTATTAATTCAACTATGCATGTTTCATGCAATCAAATCACTGAAATATGTTGCTGTCGATTGCTGCAACAACGCGCGGGGGGTATTCTCTAGTTAGCATAACAAGTATGCAAGGGGAAAAGTTGTACTTCCCGGAGCCGATCTTGGCACAGATTTTTCATGGTAGTTATAGATTGAACAATCTTTAAGTTGCTTGACAAATTTCCTAAAAATTCACACATGCACGTGACCAAGTATTGTATGTAGACTTCATTTGTGGTGCAAAAGACATGCATTCCATTGCCCTGTCTAAAAGGGTCCACCCAAGGGACGCGGACTTTTGGAACATGGCCCTATGGGAACCCCTTATGAATATATATAGCAAATTAAAAAGAACTATGAAAAAAATAAGAAAATCTGTGTTTTTATAACATATGTAATCCATGGGTATACTCGTATTTGAAGTTTCACGAAAAATGACGTCCGTGGTATTCTGGAAAAAATGACAAAATTGAAGCTTAAAAAACACGGTTTGAATGAATAGTAAGATCCCCGTCGTATTTTCTTTACTAAGAATACCATGAGTGTCATTCCTTCACGAAACTTCAGACACGAGTAGAATGGTTTACCCAGTTTGATACCCCCAAAATTCAGATTTTTTTGGAATTTTTCTATTAGTTTCCCTGACTTTACTATTCATGTGGGTATTCTAGACAAAAAAGTTATTATTATATCTACTTAATAGTCTTTTATTATGAAGAACACATACAAATATGTTTTCCCACAGAAATTTGGAGGCACATACTATAGGACCATAGGTACATGACTGCATATTTTCATTATTTTTTGAAGCTTACCAGTTACCAGAACACATTTTAAATTTTCCTAAAGTAAAAGGTGGAAGAGAGCAGTGAAATATCTTATGAAAGGGTTACTTATGTTGTTTAACATTCAACTGACAGTTTAATAAGCAACATGGCGCACTGATTTTTTTTCTACTGCCACACCAGGACAAAACAACACGAATGTCAACGAACAAGTTGCTCAATGGATATTCCCTCAAAAAGAAAAGTTGCTCAATGGATAGAGGAGATACGTGTGATTACATGCAAAACAGAGCCGGGAGCATACTCCTGAAAAGAAAAACCAACTGTATTTGCGCAAATAGCCTATTGATTAACTGTATCTATGCTGTGACATCAAATCCCAATGGGCTAGCTGTGGCAACTCTTTAGCCCCACTGTCTGGCTGTTTCTATGTGCTCGTGGCCTTCTTTGATGCAGAGAGGATCGCAGCTACCAGATAAGAAGCTAGCACGCATTATATCTTTTTTTTTTGTTACAGAGATATCATTACCTCATAATCAAATATGTAATATAATGGGTGATAACATAATTAAAGATGTCAATATCGGTTTTCTAAATCTTGCACACGCATCAGATATACTTCTTTGTAACACACGGAATGTGCAAATTTCTGTAATCATGTTAATCTCAGGGAAAAAAAATCTCTTCTGCTATTTAGCATTCACGGTCTCCATTGCTTGAATTGGCATGTACAGATTTATTTTGTACTCCCTCTGTGAAGTAATATAAAACCATTTATTAGATCACTAAAGCGTTTAATCTAAAAGTACGAACTAGTGGCTTACAAAGTTGGCCGGTTTGGGATGTTCCCCAACAAACGAAAATTGTGAGAGAACACGTAGAGAATGTGAGAAAGGCACTACTAAACGCGACAAATTCAAAAATGGTTAACACTGTTCAATCCTCCTTCCCCCATCGTGCTGAGTTCGGCCGGCAACGGTCATGCGCACAGTAGTACTTTCGACGTGAGAATTCCCGCCAACCTGTTGTCGAGTTCGACAACGCTAAGAACGAACCGGAACGCATTTCATGGAAAAAGGTAGTTATGAAAAAAAAATAAGACAGACGAATTGGAAGAGGTTGATGTAAGTGATTTAAGTAATGCTTGTCAGGAACGCGAGATGTGAGCTCGAGAGTTGAATCTCGTGACATGCCGTCGCTCGTGGGCGGCCATGATAAGACAAATATCATGTTTGACAGTGGAAGGATGAGGAAGATGTAACTAGGACAAACTAATCACAAGAGTCGGCGAAAGTATATGTTAATCTGTTGTACATAGTACGATGCTTGTGAGCAAGATGCAATTAGCACAAACTAATCAGGGGAGTCAACGGGAGTATGTGTTAATCTGTTGTACATACGATCCTCCATCGCGGACATTGCGTGAATTATTAGCAACCACTGAGCATCATCTCTCTATCATATTAGTACAGTGCTCCCTCTCTGACCTTTTATAAGATGTTTCTAAAGTCCATGACAGTGTTAAAACGTCTTATATTTAATATATATGATACACACGCTGTGCGTATTCAAGAAAAAAACGTCTTACATTGCGTCACTGAAGGAGTAATTATCGTTTTTGTTATTGTTCAGCTGCCTGTTTTTCTTTTTTCTTCAGTCGGTTTTCTTTCAGCTGGTTTGACCTTGATGTTTATCTGGGGAGAGGACGCACGCCGGGCGGCCGGGGGCAGGCAGTTAACCAATCCTGAGTTCATTGATTAATTACAGCTAGTTCAATCTGTGTGCGTTTGTGTGTGCACGGGTCACGTGCGTGTGCGTGTATGGACATGAGAATGCAAAAGTAAAGCTTAAAAACCTTATAACTTCCTCTGTAAAGAAATCTAAAAAAATTCACAAATGATAAGTGACACATGTATGACGAAGCACTTCGGGTCTGATGTTTTTACAACTAAAATTACTATAAAAAACACAAAAAATTAAACTTGCCATCCGAAATAAATTTGTCATGATTGACAACTAAAGTTGTCATCCTCGTATCATTAAACTTGCTATTAAAATAGCTCAGAGTTGTCAGGTATTCGTGCCATATGTATGACAATTATCAGAGTCACTAAAGTAGTTGATCCTCACAATCTTAAGACTACCGACAACGGGAGTAACATAGATGGTAACATCACATATGTCTAGATAAAATAGATGATGTGGCAACTAATTAATGAATAAAGAGAAACATGTGGTAACATAGCTAGATACTCATAGTATGAGTAACATCACACGTACCAAGACAACATGAGTCTATAATCTAATAAATAAAGTGTTGCATGACACCACACATATGTTATTCTCTATTATAGAGATAGTAACATAAACTAGTAACATAAGTTACTCCCCACTGTGGCTAGTTTAATTATCTCAACATGCACACATGTCATTTCATCAAACATGCCACATCATCATCCCATTAATTATTTCTCTTTAACATGTATGAAAAATACTATTTATATTCTCTCTCAACATACACATGTATTTACTCTTCACACATGCCATCTCATCAATCACACTAATTATATTTCTCTCAACATGCATGAGAAATATTACTACCTCCGTCTCGATAAATAAGTCACTCGCGTAGTTCTAGGTCAACGATTTAACTATCTAAATATGTATTATATGTGATACAAAATATATATTTAGAAACTGCATCCGTGTAGAAATCTAGTGATATATTTTTCATGACATATAACACATATTTAATTACTCAAATTAATAACCTAGAACTACGTGAATGACTTATTCACCTAAAACTTCTTGCTTGTATTCACAACTATATACTAATTAATTACAATTTATCATATGTACTTTAAATTTCATCAGAAAAATATTGCAAGAACGCATAGGATTATCATCTATCTACTACCCCTATTAAAAGACGAGAGACGAAGATCCAAACAATCTCGACCGCTTATCTATGAGATCTAAAGGTCTAAAACCCTCCGATGTTTAACACAACCAGCCACAAATCCTACTAATCCCATCAATCACCTACTAATCCCTCCATAACCCTTCGTTGTCATCAAACTTCCCTTCCCTCGGCTCAAAGAAAAACTGCCCTTCCTTGAGCACACTACACACCACGTCTTAGAGCATCTCCAACAGTCGCCCAATGCGCGGCGTGCTAAAAAAAGTTTGCAGCGTGCCGATCACCTAGTTTGACGCTGCGGGTAGCGCTGGCTCCAGCAGCCGCGGTAAAATGTAGCGCGCACGCTCTCTCACACAAACAACATATGCGCTCTAAACACAAGCAAGAAGATCAAACACAAACAAAATAGATCAACAATAAATAGTTCAATTTCATTATTAAAACTCAAACAAATAGTTTATCTTTCAATTCAACAAATAATTCAACAATACAACATCAAATGCACAAATCATGATGCTCTTTGTCGGCCATTCCATGGCCACCACTCTTCAATGAGATCCTTCTGAAGATCATCATGTGCTTGGGGACGTCGAATGGCATGATAGGAGGCAACAAAATGGGCCACCCTTTCAGTCCTCCGCCGCACTCGCACGGGATGTCCCAAGAGCTCATAGTGAGAGTAATCTACATCTTGGCCACGCTCATTCTCAATGATCATGTTGTGCATGATCACACAAGCGTGCATGAAGTACCAAAGCATATTTTGATCCCAAAATCTAGCCGGTCCCCTCACAATAGTAAATTGGGCTTGCGAAATCCCAAAAGATCTCTTCACATCTTTTCTAGCCGCCTCCTGAGCATTGTGGAAATCAAGATTTTTCTTACCTTCCGATTTTTTCAACGGCTTCACAAATGTTTGCCATTTTGGGTAGATGCCATCCGCAAGATAGTAGCCATAGTTGTATGTACGGTCATTTGCTACAAACTGCATCGGTGGCAGTTCATCATTTGCAATCTTATTCATCAGTGGTGACCGGTTGACAACGTTGATGTCATTCAAAGATCCAGCCATTCCAAAAAAAAGTATGCCAAATCCCAGTCTCTTGATCGGCCACCGCTTCAAGGATTATAGTGAAACCCTTTTTTGGCCGTGGAATTGCACATGCCATGCCTTAGGACAATTCTTCCAACTCCAATGCATGCAATTTATTGATCCAAGCATACCTAGGAAGCCGCGAGCTTTGTTCATCTCCAATAGCCTTGCGGTGTCTTCAACATTGGGAGATCTCAAATACTCCCGGGTAAACACTTGCACAATTCTGACTGCGAAGCGCTTGACACGCATGATGACTTGGCTCTCACCCATGGCTAAGTGATCATCAACTAGACCAGCGGGGATACCGTATGCCAACATAATCAAAGTGGCTGTCACCTTCTGAAATGTGTTATGCCCGAGCTCTCCGGCGGCATTCCTCCTTTGCTGAAAAAACTGGTCATGGCTCGCTAATTTCTCTGCAATGCGCCTGAACAACTTGGTGCTCATCCTAAACCGACGACCAAAGTACGACTCGGGGTATGTGGGACTCTCCGCAAAATAATGCCTGATCAATCTGTTGTGGGCATCGATCCTATCCCTCCAAAAAATTTGCCGACCCATAACCGAACCACCGTGCTTCGGTTTTTTATTAATGTGCATAGGTAGGATCATTGCAAGATCCTCCTCCTCTTCTATATCAAATTCTTCTTCGAAAGAATCATACGATGAACTCATCTAAAATGTTCAATTTAAACTAGGCTATAAAAACTACAAATAGCATGCGCCAAATTCATGTAAAAAATGTGAAGTTGAAGCAATACATACCTTGCGAGCGTTTTGTTGAACACCTTGCGGGCGCTGTTCGTCGGAGAAGTCGCGATAGTGACTAGAAGGAGATGGGGGAAGCCGTGGCGGCACGGGGATAGGCCGGGGAAGTGCCGAAACGGTCGCTGGAAGAAATGAGATGGCGTGGGCGGCGGCGGCGCCAGCGACTGGATGGGGTGGGTGGAGTTGCGAGCGAGCGCTCGAGAGTTCAGCGCGCTGGAGTGGGCGCAGCAAATAAGCGACACGCGATGGCGTTTCGACCGGCGCGCTGAACTCGATATGCCGCGCATGTGGTTTTTACGTCTTCGCTGGAGCGCTCGGAGCGATAGCGCACGCAAAAAACATTAATTTTTCAGTGCGGCTGTTGGAGATGCTCTTATACACCTTGCTGCTGCCCCCGCCGCTCCACATCTGCTGCTCAAAGGACGCGGCTGTGGGTCGCCGTCGCTGCCCGTCGCTCCTCCTCTGCTGCCTGACGGACGTGAGCACGGGTCTCCGTCCGACGTGCGGCACCACGGACACGAGCGAGGACTGAAGCTGAATGCTCGGGCCAGTGGTTTGGGCATGAGGACGAGGCTCTGATTTCTGGGGCACATTTTAGTAGGCCGACTGCCCGACTGTAATCGTATATTCAATCAGTGTTGTATTCGTTTATTCAGTGCCCCCTGCAAACTCTGACTTTCGCCTGCGTGATGCTGCCAGCGTGCTGTGCGTGTTAGATGGATCAGTGAGGGCACGCGCGGCCGGCCGGCCGGCCGGCATGTGTGCTGTGCGTGTGTGTTCACTCAGATAATCAGATGTGTTGTATGTGTGTCCGACAAGTGTTTGCGTCAATGCCCAACTGAAAACTGTTGTTTCAACTTTTGCATTTTAGTTCAGAAACAAGAAAGGACTAGCACCTTCTATTTTTAATCATTAGCTCCTTCTTATCCTGGCAGTGTTCAAGTTTTTTATCAGGACCATGTCTTGAATATAACTGTATTGTAGGAATTGCACACTTTGTTATGCTAGCCGGTTGTGGCCTCTTGGCATTTGTGTTTGGCGTTGTGGCTCTCCGTGAGCATGCCATTATTTTGATTTCAGACTATAAGACCTTGTTGAACCTCTTTATTTATCTATAAAGGTGGCCGTATGCATCATTCTGATGCAGAGGCCGGGGAGTCCCCCCTTTTCAAAAAAAAAGAATTGCACAGTTACATGAGCCATTGTCTAACTCTGATATCCATGTAGCTCCTAAAAGTGTTCCCTTCGATAAGTCCTCTCTTCAAAACATATCTTTCAGCGCGAACCTTCCCTACCTTACATGAACCCGGCTTCCATTTCAACCAATGATCTTTTTGCTTTCTTTATCTATAAATTAGGGATGAACCAACATACACTTATATTATGATGTACCTATTGACATCTGTGGTAAATATGCTCTTATCAACTTTGAACCAAATTTCTAATGATGACATCCCAATGATTGCGGTGTCATGGTCGGGGATTATGACTTCTTTTGTTGATGCAATTTAAAGGTTTTGTGTGTGAGTCATTAACATGTAATGTCTTAGATCTGGATAGTAATGGAGTCATGTAAATTTGAGTTGTGGTTCTTATGTAATGGAGTACTGCTATGCATCGCTTATGCAGGTGAAAATGCGATAGAAACAAAATCTTTTGTAGTGCCTGGTCATTTTACCCTGCACATTTTACATATGGTTTCATAAACATCGTGCTTTTCTCCATGTCAGCTACCTGGTCAGCTTAACAGAGTCAATGGCTGTAAACAGATTTTGGTGATGATTCTGGTGAATGACCGAATGCCCAGTTTATCTCTATCTTGCGCTCAACCAGATTCACACTTATCCATCAAGGTAAACCCTTCACCCCCCCTCCTGTCTTTGTTCAAGTGTCGTTCACAGTTTTTTACAGTTTATAGTCCATGCCTTCAGATTATGTACTTTTTTTTGACATGCAAATCATATACTTTTAGCCGTACAGTTTACAGTTAGAGAATAATGAGCACTCATATTTGGATTATGTTCCTTGATCCGCCTATGTAAAACATTTGTATGTACTTGAATTGCAGTTTGGGATCTAGATAGATTGGCTCATAGCTTTATGCTCTTTATAGTTGCTAAGCAATGGACGTGGGCATCTTAATTCTTAAACACAACATTTCCAGTCATTTTTATGACTCTCGAATTAGGAATTACACATACTTTGCATGAGATTTAAATTTTTTCAAAAAAGTAGGTCTATTAAATGATATTCCTTTCGTCCCTAAATAAGTGTTTCAGCTTTATACTAAATTTAGTACAAAGTTGTACTAACATTGAGATACTTATTTTGGAACGGAGAGAGTAGAACTAAGGACCAAGCTAGGCACCGACAAACCGGCCCAACCGCGCAGCCGCCCGATTTCAGTGATTGCAATCGTTGGATTTCATGTGCTTGTTTTGTCCACCTCCCCCGTGTTGGAAATATGCCCTAGAGGCAATAATAAAATGGTTATTATTATATTTCCTTGTTCATGGTAATTGTCTATTGTTCATGCTATAATTGTGTTATCCGGAAATCGTAATACATGTGTGAATACATAGACCACAACATGTCCCTAGTGAGCCTCTAGTTAACTAGCTCGTTGATCAATAGATAGTCATGGTTTCCTGACTATGGACGTTGGATGTCATTGATAACGGGATCACATCATTAGGAGAATCATGTGATGGACAAGACCCAATCCTAAGCATAGCACAAGATCGTGTAGTTCGTTTGCTAGAGCTTTTCCAATGTCAAGTATCATTTCCTTAGATCATGAGATCGTGTAACTCCCGGATGCCGTAGGAGTGCTTTGGGTGTACCAAATGTCACAACATAACTGGGTGACTATAAACGTATACTATAGGTATCCCCGAAAGTATCTGTTGGGTTAACACGGATCGAGACTGGGATTTGTCACTCCGTATGACGGAGAGGTATCTCTGGGCCCACTCGGTAATGCATCATCATAATGAGCTCAATGTGACCAAGTGTTTGGTCACGGGATCATGTATTACGGTACGAGTAAAGTGACTTGCCGGTAACGAGATTGAACGAGGTATTGGGATACCGACGATCAAATCTCGGGCAAGTAACGTACCGATTGACAAAGGGAATTGAATACATGATTGATTGAATCCTCGACATCGTGGTTCATCCGATGAGATCATCGTGGAACATGTGGGAGCCAACATGGGTATCCAAATCCCCCTATTGGTTATTGACCGGAGAGTCATCTCGGTCATGTCTGCGTGTCTCCCGAACCCGTAGGGTCTACACACTTAAGGTTCGGTGACGCTAGGGTTGTAGAGATATTAGTATGCGGTAACCCGAAAGTTGTTCGGAGTCCTGGATGAGATCCCGGACGTCACGAGGAGTTCCGGAATGGTCCGGAGGTGAAGATTTATATATAGGAAGTCCAGTTTCGGCCATCGGGAAAGTTTCAGGGGTAATCAGTATTGTACCGGGACCACCGGAAGGGTCCCGGGGGTCCACCGGGTTGGGCCACCTATCCCGGAGGGCCTCATGAGCTGAAGTGGGAGGGTAACCAGCCCTTGATGGGCTGGTGCGCCCCCATGGGCCTCCCCCCGCGCCTAGGGTTGGAAACCCTAGGGGTGGGGAGCACCCCACTTGGCTTGGGGGGCAAGTCCCCTTGGCCGCCGCCCCCCTTGGAGATCCCATCTCCTAGGGCCGGCGCCTCCCTAGGGGCCCTATATATAGTGGGGGGGGGGGAGGGAGGGAAGCCGTACCCAAGTCCCTGGCGCCTCCCTCTCCCCTCGTAACACCTCTCTCTCTCTCTCTCTCTCTCGTTGGAGCTTGGCGAAGCCCTGCCGAGATCACCGCTGCTTCCACCACCACGCCGTCGTGCTGCTGGATCTCCATCAACCTCTCCTTCCCCTTGCTGGATCAAGACGGAGGAGACGTCTTCCCAACCGTACGTGTGTTGAAGCGGAGGTGCCGTCCGTTCGGCGCTCGGTCATCGGTGATTTGGATCACGACGAGTACGACTCCATCAACCCCGTTCTCTTGAACGCTTCCGCTCGCGATCTACAAGGGTATGTAGATGCACTCCCCTCTCCCTCGTTGCTAGATGACTCCATAGATTGATCTTGGTGATGCGTAGAAAATTTTAAAATTCTGCTACGTTCCCCAACAGTGGTATCAGAGCTTGGTCTATGCGTAGTTTCTATGCACGAGTAGAACACAAGTTATTGTGGGCGTTGATTTTGTCATTTTACTTGCCGTTACTAGTCTTATCTTGATTCGGCGGTGTCGTGGGATGAAGCGCCCCGGACCGATCTTACACGTACGCTTACATGAGACTGGTTCCACCGACTGACATGCACTAGTTGCATAAGGTGGCTAGCGGGTGTCTGTCTCTCCCACTTTAGTCGGATTGGATTCGATGAAAAGGGTCCTTATGAAGGGTAAATATAAATTGGCATATCACGTTGTGGTTTTGACGTAGGTAAGAAACGTTCTTGCTAGAAACCTATAGCAGCCACGTAAAAACATGCAACAACAATTAGAGGACGTCTAACTTGTTTTTGCAGTATATGCCATGTGATGTGATATGGCCAAAAGGATGTGGTGAATGATATATGTGATATATGAGATTGATCATGTTCTTGTAATAGGAATCATGACTTGCATGTCGATGAGTATGACAACCAGCAGGAGCCATAGGAGTTGTCTTAATTTATTTATGACCCGCGTGTCAATATAAATGTCATGTAATTACTTTACTTTATTGCTAAACCGTTAGCCATAGTAGTAGAAGTAATAGATGACGAGACAACTTCATGAAGACACGATGATGGAGATCATGGTGTCATGCCGGTGACGATGATGATCATGGCGCCCTGAAGATGGAGATCAAAAGGAGCAAATGATATTGGCCATATCATGTCACTATTTGATTGCATGTGATGTTTATCATGTTTTTGCTTCTTATTTGCTTAGAACGACGGTAGTAAATAAGATGATCCCTCACAATAATTTCAAGAAAGTGTTCCCCCCTAACTGTGCGTTGTGGCGAAAGTTCGTTGTCTCGAAGCACCACGTGATGATCAGGTGTGATAGATTCTAACGTTCACATACAATGGATGTAAGCTAGATTTACACATGCAAAACACTTAGGTTGACTTGACGAGCCTAGCATGTACAGACATGGCCTCGGAACACAAGAGACCGAAAGGTCGAACATGAGTCGTATGGAAGATACGATCAACATGGAGATGTTCACCGATGATGACTAGTCCGTCTCACGTGATGATCAAACATGGTCTAGTTGAGTCGGATCATGTATCACTTAGATGACTAGAGGGATGTCTAATCTGAGTGGGAGTTCATTAAATAATTTGATTAGATGAACTTAATTATCATGAACTTAGTCTAAAAACCTTTGCAAAATGTCTTGTAGATCAAATGGCCAACGCTCATGTCAACCTCAACTTCAACGCGTTCCTAGAGAAAACCAAGCTGAAAGATGATGGCAGCAACTATACGGACTGGGTCCGGAACCTGAGGATCATCCTCATAGCTGCCAGGAAAGCATATGTCCTAGAAGTACCGCTAGGTGATGCACCCATCCCAGAGAACCAAGATGTTATGAACGCTTGGCAGTCACGTGCTGATGATTACTCCCTCGTTCAGTGCGGGCATGCTTTACAGCTTAGAACCGGGGCTCCAAAAGCGTTTTGAGCGACACGGAGCATATGAGATGTTCGAAGAGCTGAAAATGGTTTTCCAAGCTCATGCCCGGGTCAAGAGATATGAAGTCTCCGACAAGTTCTACAGTTGTAAGATGGAGGAAAATAGTTCTGTCAGTGAGCACATACTCAAAATGTCTGGGTTGCACAATCGCTTGTCCCAGCTGGACATTAACCTCCAGACGAGGCAGTCATTGACAGAATCCTTCAGTCGCTCCCACCTAGCTACAAGAGCTTTGTGATGAACTACAATATGCAGGGGATGGTGAAAACTATTCCTGAAGTATTTTCAATGCTGAAATCAGCAGAGGTGGAAATCAAAAAGGAACATCAAGTGTTGATGGTCAATAAAACCACTAGTTTCAAGAAAGGCAAGGGTAAGAAGAACTTCAAGAAGAACGGCAAGGGAGTAGCCGCGCCCGGTAAACTAGTTGCCGGGAAGAAGTCAAAGAATGGACCCAAACCTGAGACTGAGTGCTTTTATTGCAAGGGAAAGGGACATTGGAAGCGGAACTGCCCCAAATACTTAGCGGACAAGAAGGCCGGCAACACTAAAGGTATATGTGATATACATGTAATTGATGTGTACCTTACCAGTACTCGTAATAGCTCCTGGGTATTTGATACCGGTGCGATTGCTCAAATTTGTAACTCAAAACAGGAGCTACGGAATAAGCGGAGACTGGCGAAGGACGAGATGACGATGCACGTCGGGAATGATTCCAAGGTCGATGTGATCGCTGTCGGCACGCTACCTCTACATTTACCTACGGGATTAGTTTTAAACCTCAATAATTGTTATTTAGTGCCAGCTTTGAGCATGAACATTGTATCTGGATCTCGTTTAATACGAGATGGCTACTCATTTAAATCCGAGAATAATGGTTGTTCTATTTATATGAGAGATATGTTTTATGGTCATGCTCCGCTAGTCAATGGTTTATTCTTAATGAATCTCGAACGTGATGTTACACATATTCATAGTGTGAATACCAAAAGATGTAAGATTGATAATGATAGTCCCACATATCTGTGGCACTGCCGCCTTGGTCACATTGGTGTCAAACGCATGAAGAAGCTCCATACAGATGGACTTTTGGAGTCTCTTGATTTCGAATCATTTGACACGTGCGAACCATGCCTCATGGGTAAAATGACCAAGACTCTGTTCTCCGGAACAATGGAGCGAGCAACCAACTTATTGGAAATTATACATACTGATGTGTGTGGTCCAATGAGCGTTGAGGCTCGCGGTGGCTATCGTTATGTTCTCACTCTCACTGATGACTTAAGTAGATATGGGTATGTCTATTTGATGAAACACAAGTCTGAGACCTTTGAAAAGTTCAAGTAATTTCAGAATGAGGTAGAGAATCAACGTGACCAAAAGATAAGATTCTTACGATCAGATCGTGGGGGAGAATATTTAAGTCACGAATTTGGTACGCACTTAAGGAAATGTGGAATTGTTTCACAACTCACGCCGCCTGGAACACCTCAGCGTAACGGTGTGTCCGAACGTCATAATCGCACTCTATTGGATATGGTGCAATCTATGATGTCACTCATTGATTTACCGCTATCATTTTGGGGATACGCTCTAGAGACAGCTACATTCACTTTAAATAGGGCACCGTCTAAATCCGTTGAGACGACACCATATGAATTATGGTTTGGGAAGAAACCTAAGCTTTCGTTTCTAAAAGTTTGGGGATGTGATGCTTATGTCAAGAAACTTCAACCTAAAAAGCTCGAACCCAAGTCGGAAAAATGCGTCTTCATAGGATACCCTAAGGAAACCATTGGGTATACCTTCTACCTCAGATCCGAAGGCAAGATCTTTGTTGCCAAGAATGGGTCCTTTATGGAGAAAGAGTTTCTCTCGAGAGAAGTAAGTGGGAGGAAAGTAGAACTGGATGAAGTACTGCATCTTGAACCGGAAAGTAGCGCAACTCAGGAAGATGTTCCTGTGGTGCCTGCACCGACTATAGAGGAAGTTAATGATAATGATCAAGGTACTTCGGATCAAGTTGCTACTGAACTTCGAAGGTCCACAAGGACACGTTCCACACCAGAATGGTATGGCAACCCTGTCCTGGAAATCATGTTGTTAGACAACGGTGAACCTTCGAACTATGAAGAAGGAATGGCGGGCCCAAATTCCAACAAACGGCTTGAAGCCATGCAATCCGAGATAGGATCCATGTATGAAAACAAAGTATGGACTTTGACAGACTTGCTCGTTGGTCGGCGAGCGATAGAGAATAAATGGATCTTTAAGAAGAAGACGGACGCGGATGGTAATGTTACCATCTATAAGGCTCGACTTGTCGCTAAGGGTTATCGACAAGTTCAAGGGGTTGACTACGATGAGACCTTCTCGCCCTTAGCGAAGCTGAAGTCCGTCCGGATCATGTTAGCAATTTCCGCATACTATGATTATGAGATATGGCAAATGGACATCAAAACAGCATTCCTTAACGGCTTTCTTAAGGAAGAATTGTATATGATGCAGCCGGAAGGTTCTGTCGATCCTAAGAATGCTAACAAGGTATGCAAGCTCCAGCGCTCCATCTATGGTCTCGTGCAAGCATCTCGGAGTTGGAACATTCGCTTTAATGAAATGATCAAAGCGTTTGGGTTTATGCAGACTTATGGAGAAGCCTGCGTTTACAAGAAAGTGAGTGGGAGCTCTGTAGCATTTCTCATATTATATGTGGATGACATACTTTTGATGGGAAATGATATAGAACTTTTGGACAATATTAAGGACTACTTGAATAAGTGTTTTTCAATGAAGGACCTTGGAGAAGCTGCTTACATATTAGGCATCAAGATCTATAGAGATAGATCGAGACGCCTCATAGGTCTTTCACAAAGCACATACCTTGATAAGATATTGAAGAAGTTAAATATGGATCAGTCCAAGAAGGGGTTCTTGCCTGTGTTGCAAGGTGTGAAATTGAGCTCAGCTCAATGTCCGACCACGACAGAAGATAGAGAAAAGATGAGTGTCGTCCCCTATGCCTCAGCCATAGGGTCTATCATGTATGCCATGCTGTGTATGAGACCTGATGTAAACCTTGCCGTGAGTTTGGCAGGAAGGTACCAAAGTAATCCCGGCATGGAACACTAGACAACGGTCAAGAACATCCTAAAGTACCTGAAAAGGACTAAGGATATGTTTCTCGTATATGGAGGTGACGAGGAGCTCGTCATAAAGGGTTACATCGACGCTAGCTTCGACACAGATCTAGATGACTCTAAGTCACAAACCGGATACGTGTATATTTTGAATGGTGGGGCAGTTAGCTGGTGCAGTTGCAAGCAAAGCGTCGTGGCGGGATCTACATGTGAAGCGGAGTACATGGAAGCCTCGGAGGCAGCACATGAAGCAATCTGGATGGAGTTCATCACTGACCTAGGAGTCATACCCAATGCGTCGGGGCTGATCACTCTCTTCTGTCACAACACTGGAGCTATTGCCCTTGCCAAGGAGCCCAGGTTTCACAAGAAGACCAGGCACATCAAGCGTCGCTTCAACTCCATTCGTGAAAATGTTCAAGATGGAGACATAGATATTTGCAAAGTACATACGGATCTGAATGTCGCAGATCCGTTGACTAAACCTCTTCCGCGAGCAAAACATGATCAACACCAGAACTCTATGGGTGTTCGATTCATCACAATGTAACTAGATTATTGACTCTAGTGCAAGTGGGAGACTGTTGGAAATATGCCCTAGAGGCAATAATAAAATGATTATTATTATATTTCCTTGTTCATGGTATTTGTCTATTGTTCATGCTATAATTGTGTTATCCAGAAATCGTAATACATGTGTGAGTACATAGACCACAACATGTCCCTAGTGAGCCTCTAGTTAACTAGCTCATTGATCAATAGATAGTCATGGTTTCCTGACTATGGACATTGGATGTCATTGATAGAGAGATCACATCATTAGGAGAATGATGTGATGGACAAGACCCAATCCTAAGCATAGCACAAGATCATGTAGTTCGTTTGCTAGAGCTTTTCCAATGTCAAGTATCATTTCCTTAGACCATGAGATCGTGTAACTCCCGGATGCCGTAGGAGTGCTTTGGGTGTACCAAACGTCACAACCTAACTGGGTGACTATAAAGGTATACTACAGGTATCCCCGAAAGTATCTGTTGGGTTGACACGGATCGAGACTGGGATTTGTCACTCCGTATGACAGAGAGGTATCTCTGGGCCCAATCGGTAATGCATCATCATAATGAGCTCAATGTGACCAAGTGTTTGGTCACGGGATCATGCATTACGGTACGAGTAAAGTGACTTGCCGGTAACGAGATTGAACGAGGTATTGGGATACCAACGATCGAATCTCGGGCAAGTAACGTACCGATTGACAAAGGGAATTGAATACGGGGTTGATTGAATCCTCGACATCGTGGTTCATCCGATGAGATCATCGTGGAACATGTGGGAGCCAACATGGGTATCCAGATCCCGCTGTTGGTTATTGACCGGAGAGTCGTCTCGGTCATGTCTGCGTGTCTCCCGAACCCGTAGGGGCTACACACTTAAGGTTCGGTGACGCTAGGGTTGTAGAGATATTAGTATGCGGTAACCTGAAAGTTGTTCGGAGTCCCGGATGAGATCTCGGACGTCACGAGGAGTTCCGGAATGGTCCGGAGGTGAAGATTTATATATAGGAATTCCAGTTTCGGCCATCGGGAAAGTTTCAAGGGTAATCGGTATTGTACCGGGACCACCGGAAGGGTCCCGGGGGTCCATCGGGTGGGGCCACCTATCCCGGAGGGCCCCATGGGCTGAAGTGGGAGGGGAACCAGCCCCTGATGGGCTGGTGCGCTCCCCATGGGCCTCCTCCCGCGCCTAGGGTTGGAAACCCTAGGGGTGGGGAGCACCCCACTTGGCTTGGGGGGCAAGTCCCCTTGGCCGCCGCCCCCCTTGGAGATCCCATCTCCTAGGGCCGGCGCCTCCCTAGGGGCCCTATATATAGTGGGGGGGGGAGGGAGGGAAGCCGTACCCAAGTACCTGGCGCCTCCCTCTCCCCTCGTAACCTCTCTCTCTCTCTCTCTCTCTCTCTCTCTCTCTCTCTCTCTCGTTGGAGCTTGGCGAAGCCCTGCCGAGATCACCGCTGCTTCCACCACCACGCCGTCGTGCTGCTGGATCTCCATCAACCTCTCCTTCCCCTTGCTGGATCAAGAAGGAGGAGACGTCTTCCCAACCGTACGTGTGTTGAACGCGAAGGTGCCGTCCGTTCGGCGCTCGGTCATCGGTGATTTGGATCACGACGAGTACGACTCCATCAACCCCGTTCTCTTGAACGCTTCCGCTCGCGATCTACAAGGGTATGTAGATGCACTCCCCTCTCCCTCGTTGCTAGATGACTCCATAGATTGATCTTGGTGATGCGTAGAAAATTTTAAAATTCTGCTACGTTCCCCAACACCCCGCGCATGGGATTGACTCTGCCCTTGCCTCCGGATCCTCCTCTCCATGCCCCCTCCCCCGTAAACGTCGCCCCTGCCTGCTTGTAGCTCCGGTGGACACCACTCACCATCGACGCTATCGTGCCCGGGCGCAGCGGTGTCGTGCCAATTCCAGCATTTGCGGCACATGGTTGAAGCATCATCTCCCGCCGGCCACATCATTTTGGGACGCGCGCACCTACTACTCCCTGTCATAGAAGCACCGCTAGCTAACAGTTCCAGAAAAAACATGGCGGACACCGTGTGTTGCCGCCCAAACACTATCCTCTCAATTTGCAGCAAAATCGAAAGTTGGTTCCAACAAAAATCAAAAGCGGTTCCAACAATAATGTAAAAAATCATGGACAACTATCCTCTGAATTTGCAGAAAATTTGAAAGCTGGTTCCAGCAAAAAATTAATGTGTCTAGGCGACGGCACCACCATCCCTCTCAATTTGCAGCAAAATCGAAAGCTGGTTCCAGGAGAAATCAAAAGTGGTTCCAACAAAAAAAGACCAGTCGTCATTCCCATGCTCTGGCTCACAACCTCGTCATGTTGCGCGACGTGCGATAGTCCACAACCTCGCGATCGCCAGTCACGCATAGGCCATGACGTCAGCCTTTTGCAGGACAATTTCGCAGCAGCCAACTTCTACTTGTAGCAGAAACCATCGCTGATGAGGGATAGGCTGAGGAGGTGGAGAAGTGCATGGATAAGAGGAGCTTCTTCCCGACGTGGAGACGATGGAGGGAGGGAGTAGGGTCCACGTAGGGTGGAGCAGCGGCCGCCTCATCGGAGTAAATCCAAGGGAGGCATGGAGCGAGGGGAAGGAAACAAGTGAATGGGGAGCATAAGATGGTGAGAGAGAGCAAATCAAGAGGACCATAGAGATGATGAATTGGGAGACGACACGAGACGCATGATCCCCCAGGATCCATCGACCCCGCACAGCCGGGTAGAAATCATTTGCCCAGAATTAATGTATTGTAGCTAAGACGTGCGTTGCACGTGCAAGCTTACTAGTTAGTTAAAAGTAAATAACATGCTACCAGGAAGAAGATAGCCATGGTTCTGGATGCAGTCACGCAACTGCGTTGCCCAATGCACATCCAGTTCTTTTCGGTGATTCTTTCAGAATCGGCCCCCTCTCCAGCTTTTTTTAGAATCGGCACTCTATATATTTTTTACAATCCTATCAAGTTAAGGTTTAATTAGTTGGAATTGAAAAAAATGAAGTGATGATTCTGAATGAAGCTGGGAAAGAGGCCGATTCTAGAAGAATCGCTCGAAAGAACTGGACTGGTGTTGCTAGGTAATAGTTAGTTCATGCTACCGGAAAGAAGACAACCATGATTCTGGATGCAGTCACGCAGCTGCGTTCAATCCTGCGGCCGTGCTGGGCTGCTATAGCTATCGTGCTGACACATTACGTAGTGCAAAGGTATGCACACCGTATCCATATTCCCTGATTCCAATGTACTACATACATGCTGATGAATACCGAGTACACGTATCTGCATGCTGGCATTTCATAGGAAGAGTTTGCGACTTGGTGTAACCAAAATAGACTGGACGTTCTCTGTCGATGACAAGCGCTATCCAAACCTCGCCATCATCCTGATCTCCTCGTGATCACTGATGTTGACTTCGTGTCTTCATCCTACAGCGTATGACCATGACAGTCCGTTCTGGCAGGCCCCTCAGCGTGCCCATCCAAAAACATCATTTTAATGTATATGCTTATTAAGGGCATCTCCAACACCGACCTTCAAATCTCCTGTAACCGTCCGAACCGCTAAAGTTCAACGCCGACCTGTATCGGTCTATGGTGCGGTTCGGACACGTTTTTTCCTCATAAATCAAAGACAAAAGTGGAGAGGTTTACGAGAGTCTGGAACAATCTCAATCCTGTTTCTGACCGCCCTGACCCATCAAACCCCCCCTCCCACGCGCTTCTTGCCTGGCGCCAACTGTCCGCGTTCATTCCGCTGTACAGCGCCGCTCCACATTGAAGGCGGCTCAAGGCGGACGTCGCCTCTCACTGCCACCACCATAGAAGTGGCGCGCCGGTCGAAGGCGCCGCCCATTGCACACCGGCTGAAGACGACTCCTCGCCGCATTCATACGTCTCCATTAACCCCGTGTGGAAGCTGAGAAACATACTCTGGCCACACGTCCGTTTATGAGCGGGCCCGCATTAAACACAACGCCGGCCGAGCTCCTCCCGCCCGTCCTCTATTTAAACGAGGCCAGACGCCGGACAAGAGTCGCACCCCTCCGCCGCTCCCCCATCTCCTCGTTCACCATTTTCTTCACTCTTATGATGGTTTTCGAAAAGCAGTTCTCCGACATACAAACAGGCTGCCGCCAACTACAAGCGAGACAGCTCGCTACTCCACCTCCCTCGCTTAAGCCTACGGAGCCAGTTATCGCCCAAGCCGGCGCATGTTTTAGCAACTTGCCGCTCCAGGCCAACTCGATGAGGAGTGGCGAGTTGCTCCAGGCGGGCAGCACGGCGGCACAGGCGTCGCCGCATCCAGCGCCTGCGACCGTGCCATCCATCGTCGACGCGCGCGTAGCCGCGTCATGCACGCAGAGAAAGAAGCCGAAGTTGGCTGCACAGATGTCGACGAGGTGGTGGCCAGCACGTCTGTGCCCTGCGCCATCATCGAGGACAAGTAGAACACGGAGGCCGCCACCGCTTGTATCCCATGGAGGCCGCCGTCGATGCTCTAGCCGGTTCTCCTTTATCACATATCATCCTGGGCCCCCGCCTGAGCTCCATGGATGCACCTTCCCCTCCGGCTGAAGCACCCTCTTTGCTCTTAGTGGTCCGGTTAGCGGGCTGCCGGACATGGGGAAGACAAAGGGTTCTGTCGTGGCAGGCCGTAGACTAGTGTAGTGTATCCGTGTCGTGGAGTGGAACTCCGCGTGACCGTACATGCACATAGTTTTAGCTTTTTAGTTGAAAATATGTCCAAAATGTAACCGTTTTGTCCGATTTGTATGAAATCCAGCTATGTTTGCATGAATTTCATCCGATTTGTTGAAAAAGAGTTTGAAATGTATGCGGCTAGCGTTGGATGTCGACCTCCCATGTGACGCCCCCAATTCGACCGTACACTAATCATACACGCAAATGTGTACGATCAAGATCAAGGACTCACGGTAAGATATCACAACACAACTCTAGACACAAATTAAAATAATACAAGTTTTGTATTACAAGCCAGGGGCCTCGAGGGCTCGAATACATAAGCTCGAATACACAAGAGTCAGCGGAGGCAACAAAATCTGAGTACAGACATAAGTTAAACAAGTTTGCCTTAAGAAGGCTAGCACAAAAGCAACAACGATCGAAAAGGCAAGGCCTCCTGCCTGGGAGCCTCCTAACTACTCCAAGTCGTCAGCGGCCGTCACGTAGTAGTAGGCACCCTCGGGGTAGCAGTAGTCATCAGTGGTGTCATCTGGCTCCTGGGATCCGTCATCTGGTCGCAATAAACGGGTATATGGGAAAAAGAGGTAGCAAAGCAACCGTGAGTACTCATCCAAAGTACTCACAAGACTTACATTAGATCTAAACTAAGTATGCATCTGTATCAAAGGGAAATGGGCTGTATCTGTGGACTAAATTGCAGAATGCCAAAAGAGAAGAGGAAAACCTAGCCTATCGAAGACTAGCATCTTCAAGCATCTTGCAGCATATAGAAGAGTATAGATCAACATAATGTAAAGTAGTAGTAGTGTTATCAACCTCGGCTAGAGATCCTTTCTTGACTCCCTATGAGAAAGAAATCCCAGAGCCATACTATTCGTTTCTCATATCCATTTCTCATCTCAAGTATCCAGTTCAAGTTGTATCGATCGGGATACAACTCCAAGTGTCCGTTACTGTAGGACAGGCTATCGATAGATGTTTTTCCCTGCAAGGGTGCACCAACTTACCCACCACGCTTGATTAACTCCGGCCGGACACAGTTTCCTGGGTCATGCCCGGCCTCGGCCAAACAATACGCCGCAACCTGACCTAGGCTTAATAGAGAGGTTAGCACGCCGAACTAAACCTATGCCCCCAGGGGTCATGGGCCATCGCCCCGGGAACTCATGCACGTTGCGAGGGCGGCCGGTGAGCAGACCTAGCTACCTCCTTAAACAAGGCAGGAGCTTACGCAGTCCAACTCGGCGCGCGCCGCTCAGTCACTGACGTCTAATAAGCTTCGGCTGATGCATACAACGCAGAACGCCCATACAATGCCCACGTGATGGTTAGTGCTATCAGGCCAGAGGCCCCTTGGATCAAATATCCAAACTATTAGTGCATTGCTAGTGCGGTCATGAGCAGAGACTCACGAAAAATGTGACCCCATCGCCCCATCTCGAGTACTTGCGACAAGGGCTAAGAATGCCCGGCCACGCCTCGTAAGTA
Source organism: Triticum dicoccoides (assembly GCF_002162155.2). Classification (NCBI taxonomy): domain Eukaryota; kingdom Viridiplantae; phylum Streptophyta; class Magnoliopsida; order Poales; family Poaceae; genus Triticum; species Triticum dicoccoides. The sequence goes on along the minus strand of NC_041392.1, from coordinate 551,957,972 downwards.
TCTCGCGGGCACCTTCTAGGTCAACCCGACTACACATCACTTGCCATTAAGCTCGCGCGGGTACCCCTCAGGGCCGACCCGTCTTTAGTAACATAGTTCAGTGTAAAGTCATAGTAACCATAGTAACTGTGTGTCTAACACCAAGGGGAAAACCCGAGGAATCACCCCCGGTGAATTCCACTCGATGTAATCGTCAAGGTGAACGTAAGAGGATCCACCCTCGAGGTTCACACTTGAGGGGTTGCACGACAGAGCCGTATCGGAAGTGGTTAAGGAGGAAATCACCCTCGATGACCACGACCGAATAGCTACACTACAGAGGTCTCATCAGGAGTGATGTAAGAGGTTCCACCCTCGGCACTCGATGGTAACTCAGCAGAGTCGTACAACTAGGGGGTGATGTGCGGTGTCGGGGCCTGGACGTCGATCACGTTGATCGAGTCATCAAACATAAAGTGGGGCAACTGGGACAAGGTGGGGGTCACTGATGGATCACTAACCAACCTATACTAAGCAGTTTAGGATAAGCAGATAAGGTAACAATAAGCAGGTAACAAAAACAAGCTATGCATCAGAGTAGGATCATACAGAAAGCAGTAACAGTTCTAATGCAAGCATGAGAGAGAAAGAAATGGGCGATATCGGAATGCTCAAGGGGGGTTTGCTTGCGTGGAAACTCTGCTGAAAAAGAAGAAGTGTCGTTGACGTAGTCGATCACAGGGGCGGCATCAGTCTCGGGATCTACCGGAGAGAAGAGGGGGAAGAAACATTAAATATAAGCAAATAGATGAAACACTAAGCATAACATGGGAATATGGTGTGTCGGGTGTGACCTAACGTATGGCTACACAATATGGGTGAAGGGGCATTGCAACCGGGAATGCTTTCCCGGTTCCGGACATGTGTCAGACAGATGACCGGAGGGGGAATGTTGCATGTTCACTACACTAGGGATGTGTGGCGGGCTAATGGACCGCGTATTCGGATTCTTCTCGTCATTCTGAGCAACTTTCATATAGAAAACTTTTTCATCTGAGTTATGGATAATTTTCTATGATTTTCTAAAGTTTTTAATAATGTCCTAAAATTATTATTGATTCGAAAATGGGCTTATTGCACCAGTAGGACGCATGCTGATGTCAGCAGGGTCAACAGTCAACTCTGACTGGATTGACTGGTCAAAAGGGGCTGTGGGGTGCTACCTCTTGAGCACTGTGTTGGTTTTCCACAAAGAGGAAGGGATGATGCAGCAAAGTAGCGTAAGTATTTCCCTCAGTTTTTGAGAACCAAGGTATCAATCCAGTACGAGGCTACGCGCGAGTCCCTCGCACCTGCACAAAACAAATAAATCCTCGCAACCAACGCGATAAGGGGTTGTCAATCCCTACATGGCCACTTATGAGAGTGAGATCTGATAGATATGATAAGATAATATTTTTTGGTATTTTTATGATAAAGATGCAAAGTAAAATAAAAGAAAAGTAAAAAAGCAAAGGAAATAACTAAGTATTGAAAGATTAATATGATGAAGATAGGCCCAGGGGCCATAGGTTTCACTAGTGGCTTCTCTCAAGAGCATAAGTATTTTACGGTGGGTGAACGAATTACTGTTGAGAAATTGACAGAATTGAGCATAGTTATGAGAATATCTAGGTATGATCATATGTATATAGGCATCACGTCTGAGACAAGTAGACCGACTCCTGCCTGCATCTACTACTATTATTCCACTCATCGATCGCTATCCAGCATGCATCTAGAGTATTAAGTTCATGAAAACAGAGTAACGCCTTAAGCAAGATGACATGATGTAGAGGGATAAACTCATGCAATATGATGAAAACCCCATCTTGTTATCCTCGATGGCAACAATACAATACGTGCCTTGCTGCCCCTACTGTCACTGGGAAAGGACACCGCAAGATTGAACCCAAAGCTAAGCACTTCCCCCATTGCAAGAAAGATCAATCTAGTAGGTCAAATCAAACTGATAATTCGAAGAGACTTGCAAAGATAACCAATCATACATAAAAGAATTCAGAGAAGATTCAAATATTGTTCATAGATAGACTTGATCATAAACCCGCAATTCATCGGTCTCAACAAACACACCACAAAAAGAAGATTACATCGAATAGATCTCCACAAGAGAGGGGGAGAACATTGTATTGAGATCCAAAAAGAGAGAAGAAGCCATCTAGCTAATAACTATTGACCCGAAGGTTTGAGGTAAACTACTCACACTTCATCGGAGGGGCTATGGTGATGATGTAGAAGCCCTCCATGATGGATACCCCCTCCGGTGGAGCTCCAGAACAGGGCCCAAGATGGGATCTCATGGATACAGAAAGTTGCGGTGGTGGAATTAGGGTTTTGGCTCCGTATCTGATCGTTTGGGGGTACGTAGGTATATATAGGAGGAAGGAGTACGTCGGTGGAGCAACAGGGGGCCCACGAGGGTGGAGGGCACGCCTGGGGGCGGGGGTAGGCGCGCGCCCCTACCTCGTGGCCTCCTCCTTTGTTTCTTGACGTAGGGTCCAAGTCTCCTGGATCATGTTCGGTGAGAAAATCACATTCCCGAAGGTTTCATTCCGTTTGGACTCCGTTTGATATTCCTTTTCTTCGAAACCCTAAAATAGGCAAAAAAACAGCAATTCTGGGCTGGGCCTCCGGTTAATAGGTTAGTCCCAAAAATAATATAAAAGTGGATAATAAAGCCCAATAATGTCCAAAACAGTAGATAATATAGCATGGAGCAATCAAAAATTATAGATACGTTGGAGACGTATGAAGCATCCCCAAGCTTAATTCCTACTCGTCCTCGAGTAGGTAAATGATAAAAATAGAATTTTTGATGCGGAGTGCTACTTGGCATAATTTTAATGTAATTCTTCTTAATTGTGGTATGAATATTCAGATCCGAAAGATTCAAGATAACAGTTCATATTGACATAAATATAATAATACTTCAAGCATACTAACTAAGCAATTATGTCCTCTCAAAATAACATGGCCAAAGAAAGTTCATCCCTACAAAATCATATAGTTTAGTCATGCTCCATTTTGGTCACACAAGAATGCTCTCATCATGCACAACCCCGATGACAAGCCAAGCAATCGTTTCATACTTTAGTAATCTCAAACCTATAAACTTTCACGCAATATATGAGCGCGAGCCATGGATATAGCACTATGGGTGGAATAGAATATGATGGGGATTATGTGGAGAAGACAAAAAAGGAGAAAGTCTCACATCAACGAGCCTAATCAATGGGCTATGGATATTCCCATCGATTGATGTTAATGCAAGGAGTAGGGATTGCCATGCAACAGATGCACTAGAGCTATAAATGTATGAAATCTCAACAAAAGAAACTAAGTGGGTGTGCATCCAACTTGCTTGCTCATGAAGACCTAGGGCATTTGAGGAGGCCCATTGTTGGAATATACAAGCCAAGTTCTATAATGAAAATTTCCCACTAGTATATGAAAGTGACAAAACAAAAAGACTCTCTATCATGAAGATCATGGTGCTACTTTGAAGCACAAGTGTGGCAAAGGATAGTAGCATTGTCCCTTTTATATTTTTTTATTTGGCCTTCCTCTTTTTTTGGCCTTTCTCTTTTTTTAGGACAATGCTCTATGAATGATGGTCATCACACTTCTATTTATTTACAACTCAAGAATTACAACTCGATACTTAGAACAAGATATGACTCTATATCAATGCCTCCGGCGGTGTACCGGGATATGCAATGATCCAAGAGTGACATGTATGAAAGAATTATCAATGGTGGCTTTGCCACAAAGACTATGTCAACTACATGATCATCCTAAGCAATATGACAATGATGAATGTGTCATGATAAACGGAATGGTGGAAATTTGCATGGCAATATATCTCGGAATGGCTATGGAATTGCCATAATAGGTAGGTATGGTGGCTGTTTTGAGGAAGATATAAGGAGGTTTTTGTGTGAAAGAGCGTATCATATCACGTGGTTTGTATGCACCGGCGAAGTTTGCACCAACTCTCAATGTGAGAAAGGGCAATGCACGGTACCGAAGAGGCTAGCTGTAACGCCCTCGATGCGGCTATATCTCCCACGTGTCAAAGCACGACTTAGAGGCATAACCGCATTGAAAGCAATGTCGCAAGTGACGTAATCTTCACACAACCCATGTAATACATAAGGGAAAGAGATACATAGGTGGCTTACACTCGCCACTTCACACAATTACATGAATAAAGCATTACATCAACCAGTTACAAACAAGGCCTGGCTACGGAACCAAAATAGAAGAAGACTACCCCAAATGCTACACAGATCCCTGATCGACCCCAACTGGGCTCCACTACTGATCAACTAGAACGAAACAACTCAAAGGACAAGATCTTCATCGAGCTCCTCCTTGAGCTTGGTTGCGTCACTTGCTTGGTAACATCGGCACCTGCAAACTGGTTTTGGAAGTATCTGTGAGTCACGGGGACTCAGCAATCTCACACCCTCACGATCAAGACTATTTAAGCTTATGGGTAAGGTAAAAGGTATGAGGTGGAGCTGCAGCAAGCGACTAGCATATATGGTGGCTAACATGTACGCAAAAGAGAGCGAGAAGAGAAGGCAAAGCACGATCGTGAAACTATGATCAAGAAGTGATCCTAGAACAACCTATGTCAAGCATAACTCCAACACCGTGTTCACTTCCCGGACTCCGCCGGAAAGAGACCATCATGGTAACACACGCGGTTGATGTATTTTAATTAAGGTTAACTTCAGGTTTTCTACAACCGGACATTAACAAATTCCCATCTGCCCATAACCGCGGGCATGGCTTTCGAAAGTTCAAAACCATACAGGGGTGTCCCAACTTAGCCCATCACAAGCTCTCACGGTCAACGAACGATATTCCTTCTAGCGGGAAGACCCGATCAGACTCGGAATCCCGGTTACAAGACATTTCGAGAATGGTAAAACAAGACCAGCAAAGCCACCCGAATGTGCCGACAAATCCTGATAGGAGCTGCACATATCTCGTTCTCAGGGCACACCGGATTGTCCAAACTTCCGGTAGGCCAGCCCAGAGTTGCCCCTGGTGGCCACCGGCGGCTGACAAGGTGGACCAACACTTAGAGGAGCACTGG
>NC_041392.1:551879911-551952213 GCF_002162155.2 Triticum dicoccoides | reverse complement strand
AGAAAAGGCTAGGTGGCGAATGGTAAAACCAAGGTTGGGCCTTGTTGGAGGAGTTTTATTCAAAGCGAACTGTCAAGGGGTTCCCATTATAACCCAACCGCGTAAGGAACGCAAAATCTGGGAACGTAACGCCGATATGACGGAAACTAGGGCGGAAAGAGTGGAACAAAACACCAGGCATAAGGCCGAGCCTTCCACCCTTTACCAAGTACATAGATGCATTAATTAGATAAGAGATATTGTGATATCCCAACAAGTAAACATGTTCCAACAAGGAACAACATCTCCATGTTCCAACAAGGAACAAACTTCAATCTTCACCTGCAACTAACAACGCTATAAGAGGGGCTGAGCAAAGCGGTAACATAGCCAAACAACGGTTTGCTAGGACAAGGTGGGTTAGAGGCTTGGTTTAACAATATGGGAGGCATGATAAGCAAGTGGTTAGTATCGCAGCATAGGCATAGAAAAAGAGCGAGCATCTAGCAAGCAAAGATAGAAGTGATTTCGAGGGTATGGTCATCTTGCCTGAAATCCCGCAAGGAAGAAGAACGAGTCCATGAAGAAGACAAATGGACGTAGTCGACCGGATCCTCACACACACGACGTTATCGGAACCAATCTGAAGAAGCAACACCGGAAAGAAGCAAACAACATAGTAAACGACCACGACATGAACATGGCATGATGCACAATCAAGTATGATGCATGTCCGGTTTAATGAAGCATGGCATGGTAAAGTGCACACGCAATTCTACAAATTAAGTGGAGCTCACTATGCAACGAGTTGCATATTGACGAAACACCACGACAAGTTATTTAGTTCGATCTCGTTTATGTACCCAACAATATTAAATGTTGTTAAACATGGCAAGAGGGTGAAGCAAAGTAAAACTACCTATCTAGTCAAGGTTAAATGAGGACGGAAGCAACGAACAACAATTCCAGTAAATCCCCATATGCATATATTAGGTTTGGCACTGTTCTTCCCTAAACACAATTTTAGGGTTGTTAAACATGCAAAGTTAGGTCACCATGTTAAACTAGGCATTTTTTACCCCATTTACATATAAAGTTTGTTACAAACCGAGTTACGGTTATTTAGTTATGAATTAAAGCATTTTAACATGGAATAGGAGCAAATTTAAACAAACAACATTTTAAATATTTTAAACATGGATGAAAACGACATATTATTAAACTAGATGAAAAACTAAGCAAGTTTCATGTTAAGCTTGTTTTAATCCGATGCACGGTTTGTGAGATATTAAATGCATGAAGTTGAAGGTCTTTTCTGCAATTCTGTCTTTACTGGATTAATTAGCAAATTCCCAGGCGCTGAAAAAACATACGCGGGCCGAATCAGAGGCCGGCCCAACAATACACAGGGGCGGGGACTGCTCACCCATGGGCTTCAGCCCATTGGTGGAGGAGGCTGGCTGGATCGAACGGGCACACAGGGCCTTGCGCGACGGGGGAGCAGCTGGGCCTGGGCGCGGTTAACGTCGGCAGGCGACGCGCGGTCGTTCTCCTCGCTCGAACGAAGCAGAGCAAGCGAGCAGGGCAAAGGGGTGGCGAGGATCCAAGGGAAAGGAGGCGGCTCCAGCCGGATCTGAGGCGGGGAAGGGCGCAGAGGGTCCATGGCGGCGGCGCTGTGAAGAAAAACACCGAGAGGCGGACATGAGAGAAAGAGAGAGATGGGAAAAAGGAGGGAAAAGGAGAGGCGACGGGGTCCTGGATCGATCGAGCTGGGGAAGGGCGGCCTGTGCTGTTGTGGAGACTGGTTCGCTGGAGTGGCACGGAGACCCAGCCAAGGCTGACCTCCATCGTTCCCTGCGAGAAGACACAGCGGAAGAGAGAGATGAAATGATGGAGATGAAACAGAGGGAAGAAGGAAAGGGAAAAGGCGAGGGAGTCTTGGCCTGGCGCTCCGGTGGCGTGGAGCTGCGGCCGGAGATGCTGCCTTGTGGGCGCGCTGTCGCGAGGAGCAGCGGGCGCTGGACGCGTTCGGACGCGCAGGAGCGAGGGGATCGAGGAACGGAGCGCAGTGGTTGGCCGGGCATGGAAATAGAGAAGAGACAGTGGTGTGGAGGCGGCTAGGAGGATCCCTAGGAAAAAGGGTTAGGTTTAAAATGGACTAGGGGTAGACTAAATATATACATCACGGATTAGGTTAGGGGCTATTCGGTCCATCCGATCGTAATCGGACGATCCCGGATAATTAGGTTAGTGGGGCCAACTAACAAAACGAAGATGTTTTGTAGATGTTTGGGGTTGATCCGGATCCAACGGTGACGACTGTCCGGGTCGAGTCCGGGACAACTTTCGGACGCGCGCGAGAGGAGGGCTGTGGGTTGACGAGAGAGCTTAGGCTAGGCCCGGCGGTAGGTAGTGGACTATGCAGAAGGCCTCAGACTGAGAGAAGAGAAGAGAGAGAGAGGCCCGGCGACTGTTTCTAGAGACCGAAAACGTCCGATGATTTGACCGACTATATTGTCGCTATAGTTTAACGGTTGGGCTATCAAACGAACTCCGAATGCGATGAAACTTGACAGGCGGTCTACCTACACTATAATAAGACCACACGCCAACTTTCAACCCAATCCGAGAACATTTTCCGGCCACCTATAAAATAATATTTCGGACATGCCGCGGGCGCGTGCAAGTGTGTCTGGGCTCAGAACGGACAACGGGCGGAACTGGGGGAACCCGGACGGATGCAAGTTTTGAAAACATGATGATGGAATGCGGATGATGACATGATAAAATGCAACACGCAAGCAAATGACATGGCAGTGTCGGCGAATAACAGGAAGACACCTGGCACATCGGTCTCGGGGCGTTACAACACTCCACCACTACGAGAGGATCTCGTCCCGAGATCTAGAATGGCACCGAAGGGAGAAAGAAGAGGAAGAGGTGAGGTGAAACTAAGTTTCTTCTTTGACAAACGAGTGATACCGAAGAACCTTGAAAAGGTTAAGCCATTGAAAGAAAGAATTCAATGAAGAAGAACAAAGTTGAAAGCACTCCTGTAGGGAAGATGAATAAGGAAGAACAAATTTGGGCAACACTGCGAATGAAAAGAAATACAAGGCTTGATAAGGCGAAAAGAACTTGAGCAAAAAGGACAAAACACTCCGGTTAAATGGATAAGCAAAAGAAAGAAGCATGATCTTGACAAAACAAAATGATGGGTTGAAAAGAGCAACATCGCAATGCCTCTGGAACAAAAGAATAGAAGATAGATAATTGAAATAGGAGAATGGAGAAGAAAATGTCAACTTCTGTCACAAAAGAACTTGAAAAGGCATCTTTAGGAGAAGGGTCAAACGGAATTGTTGAAAAAACCAACAACGAAAAGGATAAGCTTGTTGTGGGCTTATGGAAAACATCTCATGACTATGAGGTTAAATTCCGCCACTAACAGAAACAATGGATTTTGAATTGATATGAATAAGGAGGAGACAAAACTATTTCATCGGGAGGATAGAAGAACTTGGGTCATTTATAAGCACCATAATAGCAACAATCCTTAGAGAAGACTTTAGGTGAAATATAACCCAAGGTAACTCCAATGACGAGATTGGTGGATTTAAAATACCTCATCTTAATAACTTGTGAAACACGAAGCACGAAGGGAAATTATCAAGAATGACATAACACCACCTCAAAAGATATGCGTGAAAGAATTGCACTCCGGATTGCAAGATGAAGAAAACTTGAGCTCCTCTGAAAAAATCTTGATGAACACTTCGAGAAGGAATTAAATCATTGGTGAACCATCATGTACAACCTTCATGAAGAACTCCGGTAGTAAAAGAATGATCAAACGAAAGGAAAGAGAAGTTGAAAACACAAGGTGAAACCTTGTAATGATTTAGATGGATCTCCGTGACAATTAAAGCTTGGAACTCCGCGAAATTAAGACGAGCACTTGAAACCAAGAATTTAATCATCGTGAACAAACTCCGGAAGAAAAGATTAACATATGGATGAAACAAGAATAAGAATTATATTATGCTTAACCTTCACCAATTAAATTGATGACAAACAGCGGATTTGGCATATTACTTATTCTCGTAGGAAAGATTAAGGGAGATATAACATACACTTGGAAAGGTCTTCGACAAACCACCGATAGAATTGAAACAATGAATGAATTGATATGATAAGCAAGGAAGAGAAATCTTGAACGAACCACCGTAAGAATTAAAAAAATGAACGAAGAGAAGATAAAGAAAACACCAGGAAGAATTAGCAAATGAATGAAGATGCTTGAGAGAATCTAGACACATGAGAACGAAGGGATCACGACTGATTAGAGATCACTTGAACGATGCACCGGTAAGATTGGAGAAAAAGAACTGAGAGCTGCAATGAATAATATTTGAAAAGATGGCCTCCGGAAAATCAAACTGAAAAGACTCCTGAATTGCACCGGATGGGTGAAAAGAATTCCCACAATTGAAAATAATTATGAGAGGATGGCAACAAGATAGAATCACGAATCTTTGGAAGAACCGATAAGATTTGGAGGAAAACTCTTCTTCGGTCTTCAAATGTTGAGAATGACGATGCAAAACATCAACATGAGTTGTTGAGATGCTCCGGGATGAATATTAGAAAGGTTGAACCCACGATGAAAATAAATTGAGAGATCTTTGAGAAACACATCTTACTGATGAAAATTCATTCTTACGTTAAACTTCAAAAAGAAATTTGAGGATAGCTCCGGGAAAATAAGAAGAGTCAGGTAAGATCCTGGGAAATGACCTGTGGGTTATGGGCCCACTCAAAAGAAACACCGTAGAACGGTTTAAAAGATAGATTGCGCCGGTTGAATTAAATGGTTTGAATGAGGTAACATCCTTGAAAGATCTAGAACGAAAGCAGAGTGGAAACACGAATCTTCAAGATATCTTGAGCACTTCAGAACAATAAATAGCGAGAAGTGGAATGATAATGATGTGCACCGGTATAAGAAAAGCATTTGAAACGAGGAAAAGGATGTGATCACCATCGAAAGATTGCATAGAACACACCGGGGAAGATAAAAGAACAAATAATTATAAACTTGAGGCTCCGTTAGAATCTTCCTGAGAATCACCGGGTAAGAACATGAAGCAAAAGAACTGAGAGACTTCACATGAATAAAAAATACTTGATTAAGAAATCTGAGTCCTTGAAGAAACAAGGGTGGGAGGGTGGGAAAACAAAGACAACTTGGGATGGATGAGCGAACACCGTTGAGAAGAAACTGATGCTTGATCTTGCAGATGTTGAAATGATCGGATCCACTTGAAGAGAGACACACCGGTTGAAAAGAATTGACATGACAATCTCGATTATCATGGATTGGTATTCACATAGAAATATGGGAAACACCGCTTAGGAGAAGGTATGGAATCAACTCTTGACTTCGAAGCAACTCGAATACCACAACTCAAAACAAAACCAAGGATTGGCTTGCAGAATAAGCCGGAACGAACATATGATAGAGATTTTGTCCGAAGTTTTCATGGTGGGGCCTACACGGGCTCGATCGTACAACACCATCATGTACAAGGCAGTGCACATGACATACGAAGCATCCCAGAGTCGGCATAGCCAAGGACTCTTTAAGACACAACGAGACCACTGTAAAACCAACCGTGAATCGGCGGACCACTAGACGCCGAACCCCAATTTCATATCATACATCTGTCGAAAGATATCCTAAGAGCTACTTGAATTCCCACTTATAAACTCCCGAAACTTTTCAGTTATGCAATCAGGTGTTGGGGATACAGGGGAAGCATAATATCTCACCCAAATCTAGCAAATCCTACATCCAGCTGTATCCATCCTTCAACACATAACCCAGAAACCTTCGGAAATCATTTACCTCAACCTTCGAAAAGAATCCGTTATACGAGTTATGGCAATACTCCCGAACTCCCGCCCCAGTACTGGGCGGCGTCGAGGTTATCTCACCAATAACTGCATAAAAGAGATTTTCGATGTCGGCGAAACTAAACTCAGGTATTCCAGAACTGCAACGATAAAATTGTGACAACAACACCTCGGAGCTCAACTCCCCGGGACACTGCCACAACTCCTAAATGACAGGAGGCACCAAGAACAATGTTGTCGTCAGAAAACCATCAGAATGATTCCAAGATACCCGCGTGATCCTAAATTTTTTTTAGTGAAATTTGAGAAGAGAAGAGTCAAAACTCTACGTCAGGATGTCTCACCAGAGCGACGAAGGGACTGAGGAGTAAAAAGAATTCCTAACTCTCCGATATATATAATCCTAAATGACTCAAAACATTTTTCTAGACTCAACAACGCCAGCTATTCGATCAAGCAGGGGGCTCCTAAAGTCGGGGAAGGCTCTGATTACCAACTTGTAACGCCCTCGATGCGGCTATATCTCCCACGTGTCGAAGCACGACTTAGAGGCATAACCGCATTGAAAGCAATGTCGCAAGTGAGGTAATCTTCACACAGCCCATGTAATACATAAGGGAAAGAGATACATAGCTGGCTTACACTCGCCACTTCACACAATTACATGAATAAAGCATTACATCAACCAGTTACAAACAAGGTCCGGCTACGGAACCAAAATAGAAGAAGACTACCCCAAATGCTACACAGATCCCCGATCGACCCCAACTGGGCTCCACTACTGATCAACTAGAATGAAACAACTCAAAGGACAAGATCTTCATCGAGCTCCTCCTTGAGCTTGGTTGCGTCACCTGCTCGGTAACATCGGCACCTGCAAACTGGTTTTGGAAGTATCTGTGAGTCACGGGGACTCAGCAATCTCACACCCTCGCGATCAAGACTATTTAAGCTTATGGGTAAGGTAAAAGGTATGAGGTGGAGCTGCAGCAAGCGACTAGCATATATGGTGGCTAACATGTACGCAAAAGAGAGCGAGAAGAGAAGGCAAAGCACGATCGTGAAACTATGATCAAGAAGTGATCCTAGAACAACCTATGTCAAGCATAACTCCAACACCGTGTTCACTTCCCGGACTCCGCCGGAAAGAGACCATCACGGTAACACACGCGGTTGATGTATTTTAGTTAAGGTCAACTTCAGGTTTTCTACAACCGGACATTAACAAATTCCCATCTTCCCATAAACGCTGGCACGGCTTTCAAAAGTTCAAAACCCTACAGGGGTGTCCCAACTTAGCCCATCACAAGCTCTCACGGTCAACGAAGGATATTCCTTCTAGCGGGAAGACCCGATCAGACTCGGAATCCCGGTTACAAGACATTTCGACAATGGTAAAACAAGACCAGCAAAGCCACCCGAATGTGCCGACAAATCCTGATAGGAGCCGCACATATCTCATTCTCAGGGCACACTGGATTGTCCAAACTTCCGGTAGGCCAGCCCAGAGTTGCCCCTGGTGGCCACCAGCGGCTGACAAGGTGGACCAACACTCAGAGGAGCACTGGCCAGGGGGGGGGGGGTTAAAATAATGATGACCCTCGAGAGCGCGACTCTCAAGGGAAAAGAAAAGGCTAGGTGGCGAATGGTAAAACCAAGGTTGGGCCTTGCCGAAGGAGTTTTATTCAAAGCAAACTGTCAAGGGGTTCCCATTATAACCCAACCGCGTAAGGAACGCAAAATCCGGGAACATAATGCCGATATGACGGAAACTAGGGCGGCAAGAGTGGAACAAAACACCAGGCATAAGGCCGAGCCTTCCACCCTTTACCAAGTATATAGATGCATTAATTAGATAAGAGATGTCGTGATATCCCAACAAGTAAACATGTTCCAACAAGGAACAACATCTCCATGTTCCAACAAGGAACAAACTTCAATCTTCACCTGTAACTAACAACACTATAAGAGGGGCTGAGCAAAGCGGTAACATAGCCAAACAACGGTTTGCTAGGACAAGGTGGGTTAGAGGCTTGGTTTAACAATATGGGAGGCATGATAAGCAAGTGGTAGGTATCACAGCATAGGCATAGAAAAAGAGCGAGCATCTAGCAAGAAAAGATAGAAGTGATTTCGAGGTTATGGTCATCTTGCCTGAAATCCCGCAAGGAAGAAGAACGAGTCCATGAAGAAGACAAACAGACGTAGTTGACCGGATCCTCACACACACGACGTTATCGGAACCAATCCGAAGAAGCAACACCGGAAAGAAGCAAACAACATAGTAAACGACCATGACATGAACATGGCATGATGCAAAATCAAGTATGATGCATGTCCGGTTTAATGAAGCATGGCATGGTAAAGTGCACAAGAAATTCTACAAATTAAGTGGAGCTCACTATGCAACGAGTTGCATATTGACGAAACACCACGACAAGTTATTTAGTTCGATCTCGTTTATGTACCCAACAATATTAAATGTTGTTAAACATGGCAAGAGGGTGAAGCAAAGTAAAACTACCTATCTAGTCAAGGTTAAATGAGGCCAGAAGCAACGAACAACAATTCCGGTAAATCCCCATATGCATATATTAGGTTTGGCACTGTTCTTCCCTAAACACAATTTTAGGATTGTTAAACATGCAAAGTGAGGTCACCATGTTAAACTAGGCATTTTTCACCCCATTTACATATAAAGTTTGTTACAAACCAAGTTACGGTTATTTAGTTATGAATTAAAGCATTTTAACATGGCATAGGAGCAAATTTAAACAAACATCATTTTAAATATTTTAAACATGGATGAAAACGACATATTATTAAACTAGATGAAAAACTAAGCAAGTTTCATGTTAAGTTTGTTTTAATCCGATGCACAGTTTGTGAGATATTAAATCATGAAGTTGAAGGTCTTTTCTGCAATTCTGTCTTTACTGGATTAATTAGCAAATTCCCAGGCGCTGAAAAAAAACATACGCGGGCCGAATCAGAGGCCGGCCCAACAATACACAGGGGCGGGGACTGCTCACCCATGGGCTTCAGCCCATTGGTGGAGGAGGCTGGCTGGATCGAACGGGCACGCAGGCCTCGCGCGACGGGGGAGCAGCTGGGCCTGGGCGCGGTCAACGCCAGCAGGCGACGCGCGGTCGTTCTCCTCGCTCGAACAAAGCTGAGCAGGCGAGCAGGGCAAAGGGGCTGCGAGGATCCAAGGGAAAGGAGGCGGCTCCAACCGGATCCGAGGCGGGGAAGGGCGTAGAGGGTCCATGGCGGCGGCGTTGTGAAGAAAAACACCGAGAGGCGGACATGAGAGAAAGATAGAGATGGGAAAAAGGAGGGAAAATGAGAGGCGACGGGGCCCTGGATCGATCGAGTTGGGGAAGGGCGGCCGGTGCTGTTGTGGAGACTGGTTCGCTGGAGTGGCACGGAGACCCAGCCAAGGCTGACCTCCATCGTTCCCTGCGAGAAGACACAGAGGAAGAGAGAGATGAAATGATGGAGATGAAATAGAGGGAAGAAGGAAAGGGAAAAGGCGAGGGAGTCTTGGCCTGGCGCTTTGGTGGTGTGGAGCTGCGGCCGGGGATGCTGCCCTGTGGGCGCGCTGTCGCGAGGAGCGGCGGGCGCTGGACGCGTTCGGAAGCACAGAAGCGAGGGGATCGAGGAACAGAGCGCAGTGGTTGGTCGGGCATGGAAATAGAGAAGAGACAGTGGGGTGGCGGCGGCTAGGAGGATCCCTAGGGAAAAGGGTTAGGTTTAAAATGGACTAGGCGTAGACTAAATATATACATCACGGATTAAGTTAGGGGCTATTCGGTCCATCCGATCGTAATCGGACGATCCCGGATAATTAGGTTAGGCGGACCAACTAACAAAACGAAGATGTTTTGTAGATGTTTGGGGTTAATCCGGATCCAACGGTGACGACTGTCCGGGTCGGGTCCGGGACAACTTTCGGACGTGCGCGAGAGGAGGGCCGCGGGCTGACGAGAGAGCTTAGGCTAGGCCCGGTGGTAGGTAGTGTACTATGCAGAAGGCCTCAGGCTGAGAGAAGAGAAGAGAGAGAGAGGCCCGGCGACTGTTTCCAGAGACCGAAAACGTCCGACGATTTGACCGACTATATTGTCGCTATAGTTTAACAGTTGGGCTATCAAACGAACTCCGAATGCGATGAAACTTGACAGGCGGTCTATCTACACTATAATAAGACCACACGCCATCTTTCAACCCAATCCGAGAACATTTTCCGGCCACTTATAAAATAATATTTCGGACGTGCCGCGGGCGCGTGCAAGTGTGTCTGGGCTCAGAACGGACAACGGGCGAAACTGGGGGAACCCGGACGGATGCAAGTTTTGAAAACATGATGATGCAATGCGGATGATGACATGATAAAATGCAACACGCAAGCAAATGACATGGCAGCGTCGGCGAATAACAGGAAGACACCTGGCACATCGGTCTCGGGGCGTTACACTAGCAATGATGGAAGGGTGAGAGTGCGTATAATCCATGGACTCAACATTAGTCATAAAAACATAGCTCCAAGTAAAGTTACCGATAGAAGTAGACGAAAAGAGGGGATGCCTTCCGGGGCATCCCAAAGCTTTGGCTTTTAGGTGTCCTTAGATTATCTTGGGGGTGCCATGGGCATCCCCAAGCTTAGGATCTTGCCACTCCTTGTTCCATAATCCATCAAATCTTTACCCAAAACTTGAAAACTTCACAACACAAAACTTAAAGTAGAAAATCTCGTGAGCTCCGTTAGCGAAAGAAAACAAAAGACCACTTCAAGGTACTGTAATGAAATCATTCTTTATTTATATTGGTGTTAAACCTACTATATTCCAACTTCTCTATGGTTTATAAACTATTTTACTAGCCATAGATTCATCAAAATAAGCAAACAACACACGAAAAACAGAATCTGTCAAAAACAGAACAGTCTGTAGTAATCTGTAGCTAGTGCAAGATCTGTAACCCCAAAAATTCTAAAATAAATTGCTGGACGTGAGGAATTTATCTATTAATCATCTGAAAAAATAATTAACTAAATAGCGCTTTCCAAATAAAAATGGCAGCAGTTCTCGTGAGCGCTAAAGTTTCTGTTTTTTACAGCAAGATATCAAGACTTTCCCCAAGTCTTCCCAACGGTTCTACTTGGCACAAACACTAATTAAACAAAAAAACACAACCTAAACAGAGGATAGATAAATTATTTATTACTAAACATGAGCAAAAAGCAAGGAATAAAAATAAAATTGTGTTGCCTCCCAACAAGCGCTATCGTTTAATGCCCCTAGCTAGGCATAAACAGCAAGGATAGATCTAGGTATTGCCATAATAGTAAGATAGATCATTAAAACTCATTTCGTATTCTCTTTGTTCAGCAGCAAGTTTTCTTTGAGACAAGCAAAAATAATCAAAAGGGCTAAATTTAATGGGGCAAAAGTCCCCAAGATCAACCTTGGGAGGTATAGGTTCCTCCTTTGGTCCTTCGTATTGCACAACCAATTCATCATTATAAGCATTCTTTTGACAGAACTTTGTGAGCCAATATTCAAGAGAATATCCTAGTTCATTATTTCGAATGGACAAATCATCATTAAGCTTAGAAATTCTATCAACTAAAACATTGGTAGGAACCCTTTTTCTAAGATTTTCATTGAAAGCAACATAGTCTAGAGATTGAAAACGCATTATTTCTTCTTGATCAAAAAGGATAGCCTCTATGGGAGGACGACATGCATCCACCCTATAATGCGCAAAGATTTCTTTGGCCTCTTTTATTATGAATCTAAACTCATGAGCCAAAAAGATAGTAGCGGCACGCTTAACAGAAGAATGCTCAATATTAGAAAATTCTAGGAAAATCCTTTGTATGCAAGGATGCATGTGCATGAATTGTCTTTCAAGTTCGACTACAAGCATGGCAATAGCATCCACAAAACTACTAGTTCTCTGAAGGATAGAACTACCCATAGAAGGTAAAGCACCGGCACAAGTAAAGAAATCTTGAATAACTCCTTTTCCAATAATATTACCACTACCAACGGAATTTTTTTTATGTTAGATGGGGGGTTCTTTAGCAGGAGCATCAGAATTTTTTATGATATTATTATTGTCCATATCGACAATAATTTCCCCAATTTCAGACATAACGACACAAGGTGCAAAGGGCAAAAAGAGGCAAATGGAAAAAGAGAGGGAGGATAGAGAGAGAGAGGGCGAATAAAATGGCAAGGATGAAGTGGGGGAGAGGAAAACGAGAGGCAAATGGCAAATAATGTAATGCGGGAGATAAGGATTGTGATGGGTACTTGGTATATTGACTTTTGCGTAGACTCTCCGGCAACGGCGCCAGAAATCCTTCTTGCTACCTCTTGAGCACTGCGTTGGTTTTCCCTGAAGAGGAAGGGATGATGCAGCAAAGTAGCGTAAGTATTTCCCTCAGTTTTTGAGAACCAAGGTATCAATCCATTAGGAGGCTACGCGCGAGTCCCTCGCACCTGCACAAAACAAATAAATCCTCGCAACCAACATGATAAGGGGTTGTCAATCCCTACACGGCCACTTACGAGAGTGAGATTTGATAGATATGATAAGATAATATTTTTTTGGTATTTTTATGATAAATATGCAAAGTAAAATATAAGCAAAGTAAAAAGCAAAGGAAATAACTAAGTATTGGAAGATTAATATGATGAAGATAGACCCGGGGCCATAGGTTTCACTAGTGGCTTCTCTCAAGAGCATAAGTATTTTACGGTGGGTAAACGAATTATTGTTGAGCAATTGACAGAATTGAGCATAGTTATGAGAATATCTAGGTATGATCATGTATATAGGCATCATGTCCGAGACAAGTACACCGACTCCTGCCTGAATCTATTACTACTACTCCACTCATCGACCGCTCTCCAGCATGCATCTAGAGTATTAAGTTCATGAAAACAGAGTAACACCTTAAGCAAGATGACATGATGTAGAGGGATAAACTCATGCAATATGATGAAAACCCCATCTTGTTATCCACGATGGCAACAATACAATATGTGCCTTGCTGCCTCTGCTGTCACTGGGAAAGGACACCGCAAGATTGAACCCAAAGCTAAGCACTTCTCCCATTGCAAGAAAGATCAATCTAGTAGGCCAAACCAAACTGATAATTCGAAGGACTTGCAAAGATAACCAATCATACATAAAAGAATTCAAAGAATATTCAAATATTGTTCATAGATAGACTTGATCATGAACCCACAATTGATCGATCTCAACAAACACACCGCAAAAAGAAGATTACATCGAATAGATCTCCACAAGAGAGGGGGAGAACATTGTATTGAGATCCAAAAAGAGAGAAGAAGCCATTTAGATAATAAATATGGACACGAAGGTCTGAGGTAAACTACTCACACTTCATTGGAGGGGCTATGGTGATGATGTAGCAGCCCTCCGTGATGGATACCCCCTCCGGCGGAGCTCCGGAACAGGCCCCAAGATGGGATCTCGTGGATACAGAAAGTTGCGGTGGTGGAATTAGGTTTTTGGCTCCATATCTAATCGTTTGGGGGTACGTAGGTATATATAGGAGGAAGGAGTACATCGGTGGAGCAACAGAGGGCCCACGAGGGTGGAGGGCGCGCCTAGGGGGGGGGGGGGTAGGCGCGCCCCCTACCTCGTGGCCTCCTCCTTTGTTTCTTGACGTAGGGTCCAAGTCTCCTGGATCATGTTCGGTGAGAAAATCACGTTCCCGAAGGTTTCATTCCATTTGGACTCCGTTTGATATTCCTTTTCTTCGAAACCCTAAAATAGGAAAAAACAGCAATTCTGGGCTGGGCCTCTGGTTAATAGGTTAGTCCCAAAAATAATCTAAAAGTGGATAATAAAGCCTAATAATGTCCAAAACAGTAGATAATATAGCATGGAGCAATCAAATATTATAGATATGTTGGAGACGTATCATGGGGCCTACCTGTCATTGACACCACAACTAACCTAACAGTTTAGTTAAGACTAGTTGTGTGGTTAGGTTAATTAAGCAAGGTTATTTTAAGTTATTAAATTAATTAACTAATTAATTAATTGTTTTTATATTTATTATTTTATTTTATTATTTTTAATTAAATTCTTCTTTCTTCTTTTTTTTGAAAAAATAGGAGGGGCATGGGGCCCCGCTGGCAGTGACCCATCTGGCGCGGGCGGGGGAGTGGGCGCCCGTGGGGGCAGACGGGGGAGTGGGCGCCCGTGGGGGTGGACCCGGCCGACGGCCATGGCCACGGCGGGGCACGGCTGGGGTCAGCGGTGGCCGGAGATGGGTGATGCGGGGCGATGCGGGGCCAGGCGCGGTGGTGCAATAGCGAGCGGGGCGAGCGCGCAGGGATGGGGGCCGGCGAGCTGCGGCGACAGTCGCGGGAGCAGCGGGCAGCGCGAAGGCGGGCGGCCAACGGGGTGGCTCGCAGTGGCAAGCGAGGGCAGCACAGCGAGGTCGGGTCGGAGGGCGTGCCGGACACGGCGGTGCCGCAGCAGGCAGCCGTGGGCCGCGCGGGCCTACAGGTTGCAGCGGGGACGGACTCGACGGCGGGGCGGGCTATGGAGTAGGCTGCAGCGGTGGTGATGGAGCAGCGCAACAGTAGTGATAGAAGGTAGGCGACATCGGGAGCAAATGCAGCAGCAAGCAGGCGCGGGCCAGCGAGGAGTGGTGGCGCTAGGCATGCGAGCAGCAGGCCAACCGGCAGCAGCGAGCAGGCAGAGTGCAGCAGCGTGGCGCGGTCGCCACAAGGGCGTTCAGCAGGGAGCAGGATGACCGCGAGCAGGGATGGTGTGCGCGGCTGGGGCGACGCAGCTGGACGCGGCCGGAGCACGATAGGGGAAAGGTGAGCGCGCGCACACAACGAGCTTCGGGCGCGGCCACTGGAGATAGCTGGCGGCGGCTTATGGCGACCTACGGCGGGGATTTGAGGCGGGAAAGAGGAGGAGAAGGAAAGGAACGAGGAGGCTCACGTTGAGGCACAAGGTGGCCAGCGGGAGCTTAGGAGGGCAGGGGAGGCCGGAGCTGTTGGGGAGGCGGCGACGTCCCGATGAGGAAGACGGGGTGGATCCGGTGTTGTGAGGCTCCTTGGCTCACGCGCGTCGACGTAGAGGTAGCAGAGGATGCCGACGGAGTGGTTGGACCATTCGGAGGAGCATGGGGGAAGGTGGTTGCCGCGATGGTGGGTGACAAACGGCGACGGAGGCGCTCGGGAGGAGGAGATCTAGACGAGGGGGAGAGAGGAGGAGTGGGGAAGTGGAGAGGGGGCAAGTGGGAGAGGGGAGACGATGGGAGCCCTAGGCGTCGCCCTTATCCCCTCCCAGCGTCGGCGCCGACGAGGTGGTCCGGGGCGACCTGCCCCTGTAGCGACCCGGTGATACGTCTCCAACGTATCTATAATTTTTGATTGCTCCATGCTATATTATCTACTATTTTGGACATTGTTAGGCTTTATTATCCACTTTTATATTATTTTTGGGACTAACCTATTAACCGGAGGCCCAACCCAGAATTGCTGTTTTTTTGCCTATTTTAGGGTTTCGAAGAAAAAGGAATATCAAACGGAGTCCAAACGGAATGAAACCTTCAGGAATGTGATTTTCTCACCGAACATGATCCAGGAGACTTGGACCCTACTTCAAGAAACAAAGGAGGAGGCCACGAGGTAGGGGGTGCGCCTACCCCCCTAGGCACACCCTCCACCCTCATGGGCCCCCTGTTGCTCCACCGACGTACTCCTTCCTCCTATATATACCTACGTACCCCCAAACGATCAGACACAGAGCCAAAACCCTAATTCCACCGTCGCAACTTTCTGTATCCACGAGATCCCATCTTGGGGCCTGTTCCGGAGCTCTGCCGGAGGGGGTATCCATCATAGAGGGCTTCTACATCATCACCATAGCCCCTCCGATGAAGTGTGAGTAGTTTACCTCAGACCTTCGGGTCCATAGTTATTAGCTAGATGGCTTCTTCTCTCTTTTTGGATCTCAATACAATGTTCTCCCCCTCTCTTGTGGAGATCTATTCGATGTAATCTTCTTTTTGCGGTGTGTTTGTTGAGACCAATGAATTGTGGGTTTATGAGCAAGTCGTGAAATATTGTCTGGTTATCTCAACCAAGTACACTCCAGCCACGATTTGGAAATTGGGATGGTGAAGCAGATGTCATCCGGCTTACATAAGTTATGTACATCTTGCCAGCCCCCCAAGTCTTCTGATTATGATAAGATTGAATAATCTATAGACCTAGAAGAATCACAAGCTTCTGTCCTAGACTCCTTCCAAGTCCGGTTTAAAACTAAACTGGATGCTGAAATAGCGTAATTTTGCATCCGTAGTCCCCAAGGGCCGGTTCAATCAGCATGAATGAGCCGGTCCTATTTATCACTGTGTAAGAAAGTAGAGCTTAACTGCATAGCCCCCATGAGTCGGCTGAGATTGTTTACAGCACACCCGGCTCAACATTACTAAGATACAAACAATATGCATTAGCCCCCAAGTGCCAAGTAGTGTTGCTTGCAAAGTGCTTGGGACTTTATTCATAAGAGCCATTTCTTTGAAAAATTGTTTTGACAGACATTAGCCCCCAAGTGCCAAGTGTTGTTGCTTGTAAAGGACTTGGGACTTTTTATTGTTGTAATCCAGATATAAATGTGTTGGTAACTCTGTGCTTCATACAGGTTGCTACTGCTGAACTGGAGTCTCAATTGAACGATGCAAAGACCCGGCTGGCTGCTCAGGAAACTGAGACCCGGAAAGCTGAGTCAAAATTCCAGTTTAGCGTAGCTGAGTCGGAAAAACTGAAGACCCATTTTTCGGCGGAGAAAAAGACGTGGGCTAAAGAGAAGACTACTTTAACGCAACGAGCTGAAAAAGTAGAAGCAGCTCTTCAGGAGGTAACCACTGAGCTCACTAGCTTAAAACACCGTGTATCTCAGATGGTTTCCGCTATCTTCAGTGAGTCGCCTTGCTATTCATTCAAAGTGAGTATTTGTCGTAGTAATGTAAACCGCCATTTAACCGATCTGTGTTTTCCTCAGGTCTGAGGAGTAGCAACCTTAATCAGGATATGCTTGTTAAGCTCAAGGTGGTTTATACCCTTGTCGAGAAATTGTACACCAAAACTTAGCGTACTCTTGCTACTATCTCCCCAACCAATCAAGGACCCAACCTGTTGAGCGATGTGTTGAAGAAATTGTCCATCTTGCCCACTAGACTTCAAGAAATTAAACGGTCTTGTGCAAGAGCCAGAGCTGTGACAGCCTTGAGCCGTGCCAAGGCATGGGTACTGGAATTAGACCTGGCAGATGTGGCCAGTGGGTATCCGAGCTTAAAGGAGGATGGGACATCTTTTGATCAGCAAGACTTCGCCGCCTGTGATAAAGAAATTCGTCCTCATGCAACAGTCATTGCTGAAGAGACCAACCTCTCCATATCAGCCGGCTTACGATGTAGACAATCAGAAGATGTCTACCCCAGCGTATAAAGTGATGGACCTGATCCCTCTAATTCATAAGCACACCTTCACCTCTGAAATTGACCCGTCCGATCTTATCGATGACGAAGCTGAATTCTACGCCTTGCATGGCTTTGATTGGTCAAAACCAAACTTCCAGACGACGGAGGAGGATGAAGAACCGACAAGGGATGAACCAGAGGCCTCCCATCAGCAAGGCCAGGAAGATTGAACCGCCAGGTGGTTTAGATACTTGATCTTTGAAAAACACTTGATCTCATTTTGGCTCATGGAGCCATGTAATAGGGTAGTTAAAACTTAGATCTGCCGTGCCATCGTGCACGTTTCTGTTTTGCATAATCCTGCTAATCCACCCGTGTTTAAAACCCATAATGAGTATGATAGTCTTTGATAAATGCAGATTTGAATGATTATTATCCTGAACACAAAGAAAACACAAGTGCCCTAGCGGCTTACCACCGGGCGGGTCATGATACCCAATTAAAGCCGTTGGGGATGAATAGTCCATAACCAGAGCTGGTCTGATGATTGCTAAGTAAAATGACATACATGTGGTATATACTTAAACTGCCGACTTATCAGCTTCGTGCAGTCTAGAGGTGTTAGAGATATAACTCCGACCATAGGATTCATTACGCTCTGGCGGCTTAGAGTCTGCCCTCCTTACGGGTTGTATAAAACCCAAAGTATGCTTCAAATATGAGCCATAAACGGGGCAGCTAGGCCCGACTTACAAAAACCAGAAAACAACGAATAAACCAAACACAAATAAGAAATCAAAAGAGTTTCAAGGATTTTGTAGGCTGCCAAGCCTAAGTGTCTTCTTCAATGAAAGTAGCCGGAGCCACTGGATTGTTCGTGCATTCCGTGAGCCTGCACAGTGTGCCCAATCGACATTTGAACCCTAGATAAAGTCTGGTCTTTCTCAAAGACTTATCAGGAGTACGCGGGGCCAGAGTAACAGCATACATCACGGGCCGATTTATCCAAGTTCCAAGGAAGACGGCTTATGAAGCCTGAGTTCAGCCTGACTATCTGTAAACCGTGCTCTCGCATGACAAGCCGCCGTTTGAACCTTAATCGAGATCAGATCTTGGTCGAATACACCATAAAGACTGATCGTTAAGAGTTCGGCGGGTCAATCAGGAAGACCTGATGGAGTTGAGCAGCTGGTTACAGGTAGGATGACCCAGTCATAGTTTGTTCTCTTTGGTCGAATATGCCTATGTTTGAACAAACCTGGTCAAGAGGGTAGTAACGCTATGTTCTCTTTGGTCGAATACGCCTATGTTTGAACAGGAAGCCCCCAAGTGACATAGTTACAAATGTGGCGTTGAGCTGATCAAGAGGGTACCGACAACTATGTTCTCTTTGGTGAATACACCTATGTTTGAATAGGAAGCCCCCAAGTGACCATATAAGCTTTGGCATTGCGCCGATCAAGAGGGTGCTAACAGCTATGCTCAATGAGCAGGTGAGGGAGTCCTGGATTAGGGGGTCCTCGGATAGCCGGACTATATACTTTGGCTGAGCTGTTGGACTATGAAGATACAAGATTGAAGACTTCGTCCCGTGTCCGGGTGGGACTCTCCTTTGCGTGGAAGGCAAGCTTGGCAATTCAGATATGTAGATCTCCTCCCTTGTAACCGACTCTGTGTAACCCTAGCCCCCTCCGATGTCTATATAAACTGGAGGGTTTAGTTCATAGGACAACAACAATCATAATCATAGGCTAGCTTTTAGGGTTTAGCCTCTACGATCTAGTGGTAGATCAACTCTTGTAATACTCGTATCATCAAGATCAATCAAGCAGGAAGTAGGGTATTACCTCCATCGTGAGGGCCTGAACCTGGGTAAGCATTGTGTCCCCCGCCTCCTGTTACCATTAGCCGAGATCCGCCGGTTCGGGACCCCCTACCCAAGATCCGCCGGTATTGACACTGACATTTGTGCTTTCATTGAGAGTTCCATTGTGCCGTCATCATAAAGGCTTGATGGCTCCTTCGATCATCGGCAACGATGCGATCTAGGGTGAGGTTTTTCTCCCCGGACGGATCTTCGTATTCAGCGGCTTCGTACTATGGGCCAACTCGCTTGGCCATCTAGAGCAGATCGAGAGCTACGACCCTGGTCATCAGGTCAAGTTTGGAAGCTTGAACTATACTGCTGACATCCGCGGAGACTTGATCTTTGATGGATTCGATCCCATGTCAGGTGCGCCGCACAGTCACTACGAGCATGAATTAGCTTTGCCGTCGGACAGTGTTCGGGAGATCACACCTGTGGCTACTCCGGCCCTCAATCCGGAGTAGATCGTGTCGTCCGAGGATGGGTGGTTGGACCCCGCAACGGAAGCCGCACACTCAGCGGCGATAGAGCCGAACACTGACTTCACCTCCTATGAGACCTGTGTTATCGGACCCTTGGATTCGTCCCCGGCCATAGGCTCCGAACCGCCCGCGTCTGTGCCTATCCAATCTGATTGGGCATCGATCATGGAGTTTACCTCCGCAGATATTTTTCAGCACTCACCCTTGGGCGATGTGCTAGATTCATTGAGGTCTCTCTCCCTATCAGGAGACCCTCGGCCGAACTATGTCCGGCTCAAGTGGGAAGCAGACGACGAAGGAATTTGTTCCCCACCCACCACCCACTTAATAGCCACTGTCGACGACTTAACCGACATGCTTGATTTCGACTCCGAAGACATCGACGGTATGGACGACGATGCAGGAGAGAAACAGGAACCACCGCCCACAGGGCGCTGGACAACCACTTCATCACACGATATATACATGGTGGATACACCCATAGAAAACAACAACAAGGAACGGGAGGATGCAGCGAAGGATAGTCCCCTCGAGAAGCAACCAAAGCGACGACGTAGGTGCCGCTCCAAATCCTGCCTCAGCAAAAATAGCGATAATAGCGCAAGAAATAATAATACCCCAGTCGACTCCAAAGGAAACGACGACCACACAGACCCAGCGATAGAGCAGGATGAGCCAGCGGACGGCGAACATAGTACAGAGCCGCTGTCCGATCACGGCGATGCCGAGGGTAAAGCTCATCAACCTGTCTCCGGAGAGGAGAACAGTCCGGACGATGATGCACACATCATCCCGGAAAAGCACTTGGAACAAGACAACCTCCATAGAAGGCTTATCGCCACCGCGAGGAGCCTGAAGAAGCAAAAGCAAAGGCTTAAGGCCGCGTAGAATACGCTCAACAGCAGATGGAACAAAGTGCTTGACACTGAAGCAAAGAGCTGTCCAAAGCGCAAGCTGCTGCCTGAATTCGACGACGAGGCATTAGAGCCCATTCAGCCGAAAAATACAACGACCGATCAGCCAGATCGACCACCCCGTGGCCACGACAGGGCGGCTAACGACGTCGCACACAAGTCAGCACACGATTTACGTGAAGACCTGAACAAAAAAGCCGGTATGGCTAGGTCCATCTACGGATCTAGGAAGCGCGCTCCGGCACAGAATCATGGCCGCCTAAATGACTATACTTACCGAATAACAGCTCAGAATAAAACCAAACGCTACACCCGTCCGAAGAATGCCATGACACATCCAAATACAGGGGTGCCGCGCACCCCCTATGCTTCACCGATGAGGTGCTGGACCATGAATTTCCAGAGGGATTCAAACCCGTGAACATAGAGGCATGCGACGGAACGACAGACCCTGGGTATGGATTGAGGACTTTATCCTTCACATCCACATGGCTCATGGAGATGATCTTCACGCCATCAAATACCTGCCCCTCAAGTTGAAAGGATCAGCTCGACACTGGCTAAAAAGCCTCCTCGAAAACTCAATTGGAAGCTGGGAAGAGCTTGATGATGCTTTTAGGGCCAATTTTCAAGGGACCTATGTCCGACCTCCGGATGCAGACGATTTATGTCACATAACTCAACAGCCCGAAGAGTCAGCCCGAAAGCTTTGGAACAGATTTCTCACGAAGAAGAATCAAATCGTCGACTGCCGGATGCCGAAGCCTTAGCAACTTTCAAGCACAGTGTCCGGGACGAATGGCTCATCCAGACACCTTGGCCAAGAAAAACCGAGGACAATGACAGCCCTAACAAGCCTTATGACCTGCTTTTGCGCGGGTGAAGACAGTTGGCTGGCCCGTAGCGGTACAAGCAACCTAGGCACATCCAAAGTCAGGGATGGCAACGGGAAACCGCAACACAATAAAAGCAAGCGTCGAAACAACAAAGACAGCTCAGGAAGCACGGTGGAAAATGCCGGATTCAGGGGCTCTCGACCCGGCCAACGGAAAAAGCCATTTAAAGGCAGCAGAGATGGACCGTCCAGCCTAAACAAGATTCTAGATAGATTATGTCAGATTCATGGCACCTCCGACAAACCTGCAAATCACATCAACAGAGAATGCTGGGTCTTCAAGCAGGCCGGCAAGCTAAACGCCGAACACAAGGGGAGGGAGACACCAAGCGAAGATGAGGATGAGCCTCGCCAGCCGAACACTGGGGGACAGAAAAAAATCCCACCAGAAGTCAAAACAGTGAACATGATTTATGCAACTCACATACCGAAAAGGAGGCGCCAGCATGCACCCCGAGACATATACGCTATGGAGACCGTCACCCCCAAATTCAACCCTTGGTCGGCCTGCCCGATCACTTTTGATCGCAGGGATCACCCGACCAGTATCCGACATGGAGGATCGGCTGCCTTGGTGCTAGACCCAATAATTGACGGATACCATCTCACCCGAGTCCTTATGGACGGCGGCTGTAGTCTTAATCTAATATATCAGGACACCGTCCGCCAAATGGGGATATACCCGACAAGAATCAGCCAAAGCAATACTACCTTTAAAGGAGTAATACCAGGCCCAGAGGCCCGCTGCATGGGCTCTCTAGTTTTAGAGGTTGTATTCGGTTCTCCCGACAACTTCCGAAGCGAAGAATTAACCTTCGACATCGCTCCATTCCGAAGCGCCTATCACGCACTACTCGGAAGAACGGCCTTCGCCCGTTTCAACACCGTACCGCATTACACTTATCTTAAGTACAAGATGCCCGGTCCACGTGGCATCATCATAGTTAGCAGAAACACAGAGCGTTCCTCACGTACGGAGGAATATGTGGCGTCTCTAGCAGCCAATCACTGAACGGCCTCTACAACCAAAAGAAATGATCGGTCGTCAAGACCACGGACACAGTTAGACGAGTCCGGCGCACCACTAGCTGTAACAGCTCAGATAAACCTGAGATTGGGTCGGTAGATATACCCCCATAGGTGGTGCTAGGGGCTTCCCGCACGTAAAATGGCTACAGTTCGGCCTGACCCTATTTAAAATTGCATTTTAATGGTTCATTAAGAATAACCAATTTTTCGCACGAAGACTTTCACCTGGGTTTTTCTCTCTTACAGATGATCATCGTGCTACACCCTTCCAGGATACGGCACAACAGAGACACAGGCACAGATGTGCAGCTGGGCCCCGCTCAAAGGTTTCTTTTTAGATTAAGACCCTCTGTAAATCTTTTTTTATTGTCTCTTGTTGCTTCACTCCCTTCGGATACTCAACACAACCGAAAGGGATGCTGCGTTATGGGCATTTCATCATGTCAGACTAATGCCAGTACCTGGAAATTCAGGGCTCATTATTGAGGGTGTTACTCAGCCCAGTATATGTTGTAAAGTCCAAATACCTTAGGGAGTGTTCGGCGTCGCGAGTTTGACCTTATATGCATCAGCTCCCAATCATGTCTTTGGTCAATAGTTGGGGTTTCCCGACTCCCATGTTTTGCTACCTTACGTTCCGCTCTATCGGCTAAGGTGGCACTAGGAGAACTACTGCGATTGTGCCCTGGTTCATCTGGATGAGCACCTCAGTAGAGAAAGCTGAAAACTGACTGTCATGATAAAGCGTGAGACTGGTCAACCACTCGATGACTCAGCGGAATCTTCGTGATTCCTCCGCATTAACGAAGGACCGGTTTCCCGGTCATGTATGTACGCGCACCGTGTTCGGATGAGCACGGAAGTACCAGGGGCTATATCGTAGTCCCACCGTCAAACTCCTATGGCTAAGTGAAAGTGTTAAAGCTATATAGTTCGATTGCCTTGTTCGCCGCGCTGTCACCTCCTTAATGGACCAAGACATTGGGTTAAGTGTGAATACGCACTTTTCCGAACACCCCCGCATTATGTGCGTGGGGGCTGAAGCCGACGACTGCAAACTTTCAGGTTCTATACATACATAAACGGTTGCACAGGAGGCATCATAATACTTTCAGGCAAAAGTATAAACACGGCCTTTATAATCCAAATAGCATTGCTTTTACAATTGGGATACATGTCACTCGAACATAATACTCTTCGAGCACTAAGCCTCTATGAAACGAGCACCTTCTAGGATGTCTTCAAAATAGTGCTCAGCCAAGGCCGGGCCTACGGCCAGACCTACGGCCGGACCCCGGGTTGCAACAGCGGTGGCCTCTATCTCTGCCCAGTATGTCTTAACACGGGAAATCGCCATCCGTGCACCCTCTACGCACACCGAACTCTTCATAGCGTCGATATACGGCACTAAACCAAAATAACTATTCGGCCTTGGTCCCTTTGGCCAAAGATGATCCACGACAGACCTCATGGCAAGTCTGGACAACCTATGGAGCTCGGCCCACTCGGCCATTTGTTCATTTAACAGCAGCGGACGCGTTAGAACACTGAACTGCGACCAGAACAACCTCTCCACTTCATGATGTTTCTGATCTTTGAAAAACTTAGTCGCATTAGTAACACTCATTGCCAAGTCCGAATACGCATCTGCAGCACTCCATAATTGATCCAGAGGGGCATATTTCGGATCTCCGAACATCGACCGCAACAAAAAGGGCTTCCCAGCCGTGATATCTCCGGCTTGACGGAGCTCCTCCTTCGCCGCTCTGATTTTAGAGCGGGTTTCCTTGGCTGATTCCATGGCTTTCTTCAGGTCAGCCGCTTTCCCTTGGCTTTCCTTTTCAAGAAGCTCATATCGGCCAGCGGCATCTTTCCATGTTCGGCTCTTAAGTCTTCGGCCGCCTTTAGGGCGGCCGCATCACTTCTCCTTGCTTGTTCCTTGGTTTGGGCAAGTTCCGCCCAAAGGGTCTCCACGGCCGTAGCTCCATCTGCAGTCACATCATATTATAGATACTAGCATCATGCTCCTCTTAATATTTGTTAACCACCCAAAAATACATACCCTGTGCCTCATCATGCCGCTTGTTGACAAGCGCAATGTCGGCATCTGCCGCATCAATTTGCCGCCTCAGTCCGGCAAACTTAGCAGTCCAACCAGCCACCGGACCCTCAGCCACCTGCACATGAAAGCAGCGTGATAATTACCTGGGACTATGATCCTCTGTTTGCCGCCTCTGGACAGCAACCAGAGTCTCAGGGGCTACTATCTGTATAGAGCACACCTAGCGTATCGTCAAAAAATTTATATATTACTTTGCGTACCTCAAAGCCTCTTAGTAGGCTTGTAAAAGCCTCATGCAACCCACTTTTGGCAGATGAAACCCTCTCAGCCATCATACTCATTAAAGTACGATGCGCCTCTGAAATAGCCGCTTGCTCCAAAAGACCCATCAGTGCGTCCGGTTGTGCACCAGATAATCCTAGACTCTTTCTGTTGCTTTCCTTAGGAGCCGAATACTCCGGACTTTGGGTGGCCGAAGGGTCACCTTCTGTCCTTGGCGGATCAGGAGAAATCCTCCATGATGACACCTCAGGGTCGTCCACCCCAGGTGGCGGGGAGGCAGGGGGAGGCATTTCGCTCTCCATCATCTCCGGAAGAAGATCCCTCGAAGACGAACTCTGTCGAGAAGGGCTACGAGCCGTACTGCAATATATATGTCACGGTTATTGTCCTTAGAGATAAAGTAGGATATATTTACCAAAATTACTCTTGTTCACTTACAACTCGATGGAGGGCTGGCCCCCTTGCGGGCACTGTGCGGTAAGGACGCCCTCCGGGGCAAGCCCCCCTCGCGAAGGTTTCTTCCCTCGTTTGGAAACCTTCATTTCCAAGTCTTCAGAGGCGGTCCTTTTCCTTCCTTGGGGAGAGGGGATTCTGGATTCTTCTCCCCGATTATCCTCCTTCGCGGAGACGCTAATTCCCCCGGTTTGGATGAGTAATGCGTGAAGCCCGCTTTAAGCTTCTTTATTCCTTCCTTTATATTCCCCTGACGGCACTTGATAAGGTGCACGCTCAAGCATCCTGGCTAGCACAGGATCTGGTGAGCCTTCGGGAAGGGGGGCCGAACACCTGATCATCTTCGCCTTTCTTATCCAGTCCTGGCCGAGAGCAATTTTTTCAGAATGATGTTGTGACAAATAAAAAGACAACATGTTCAGCCGCAGAATTACTTACGTGGGTATCTGGATGGTTGCAGTTGAGACCCGCATCCTTGGTGGTGTCCGGACACTTTATTCATGATCCGAAGAACAATCCGTACATCTCTTCGAGCGTCACGCCGAAGAATTGCTGAATAGTTTGTGGTCCTTCTGGGTTGAACTCCCACGTACGGAGAGATCGATGTTGGCATGGCAGGACCCAATGAACTACCATAACTTGCATTACCTTGACAAGACTGACATCCCTCTTGAGGAGATCTCGGATGCGACTTTGCAATGTCAGCACGTCATTAACTGTCCCCCAGTCCAGCCCCTTGTTGACCCATGAAGCCAGTTGTGGCAGGGGGCCTGAGCGAAAGGCGGGGGCAGCTGCCCACTTTTTAGTTCGGGGAGCTGTGATGTAAAACCACTTCCGCTGCCATAAGTTGGACACCTCCAGGAAGGAGCCCTTAGGCCATGGAGCATCGGCACCTTTGCTTATTATGGAACCTCCGCATTCTGCGTGTCGCCCGTCGATCGTCTTCGGCTTCACATTGAAGGTCTTGAGCCATAAGCCGAAGTGTGGGGTGATGCGGAGGAAGGCCTCACACACGACGATAAATGACGAGATGTGAAGGATGGAATCTGGAGCTAGATCATGGAAATCGAGCCTGTAATAGAACATAAGCCCTCTAACAAAGGGATCAAGACTAAAGCCTAGCTCTCAGAGGAAGTGGGAAACAAATATGACACTCTCGTTAGGTTCGGGAGTGGGGATGACCTGCCCTTGAGCAGGCAGCCCGTGCGAGATTTCGGCGGTCAGATACCAGGCTTCCCTTAGCTTCTTGATGTCCTCCTCTATGACAGAGGAGGCCATCCACCAACCTTGAAGGTTGGATCCGGACATGGTTGAAGGTCCGAAGCGCTTAGCCTAAGCCATGGGTGTTGGAGCTCGAGGTGGGGGAGGGGAAGGATTGGGCGCGAGAAGAAAAGGACAGGCCTTGGCCCCTTTATAAAGAGGGTGAATATCAAGCGTCCTCCGCGTGGCCGTTTGGAACTTGCCTAAAATTGAGGAGTCATACTAACAAAAACGATTGGGTTACCCACACCCGTATTGATGGGAATCCCGTGATAAGGGGAACATGATCTCTGCTTCGACAAGACGTGGCAATAAAACCGCCTCGCAACACGTGCAGTGACAGGCTGGAAAAAACGGTTCGTAATGACGGGACCACGGTAGGATGTCACATTATAAAAAGTTGTCAGCAGATTAGATTTGTGGAATATTATACTCTCTACGGTGGTATGTGGAATTTATTTTGCAGAGCCGGACACGATCCTTGTGTTCAAAATCTTCTATGGAGTATTCGGAGAAGGAACCCGCCTTGCAATGCCGAAGACAATCTACGCGCCGGACTCATCGTCATTGAAGCCTGGTTCAGGGGCTACTGAGGGAGT
This sequence comes from Triticum dicoccoides, assembly GCF_002162155.2. Lineage (NCBI taxonomy): Eukaryota > Viridiplantae > Streptophyta > Magnoliopsida > Poales > Poaceae > Triticum > Triticum dicoccoides. The sequence continues at coordinate 551,924,987 of NC_041392.1, read as the reverse complement.
CCTGGATTAGGGGGCCCTTGGACAACCGGACTATATACTTTGGCCGGACTGTTGGACTATGAAGATACAAGATTGAAGACTTCGTCCCGTGTCCGGGTGGGACTCTCCTTGGCGTGGAAGGCAAGCTTGGCAATTCAGATATGTAGATCTCCTCCCTTGTAACCGACTCTGTGTAACCCTAGCCCCCTCCGGTGTCTATATAAACCAGAGGGTTTAGTCCGTAGGACAACAACAATCATAATCATAGGCTAGCTTTTAGGGTTTAGCCTCTACTATCTCATGGTAGATCAACTCTTGTAATACTTGTATCATCAAGATAAATCAAGAAGGAAGTAGAGTATTACCTCCATCGTGAGGGCCCGAACCTGGGTAAACATTGTGTCCCCCGCCTCCTGTTACCATCGGCCTTAGACGCACAGTTCGGGACCCCCTACCCGAGATTCGCCGGTTTTGACACTGACAGCAGGAATCCCCCAAGTGATCATATAAGCTTTGGCATTGCACCGATCAAGAGGGTACCGACAGCTATCCTCGATGAGCAGGAAGCCCCCAAGTGATACACTGATGAATCATGCTCATCAGGGACCTATGTTTGAGCTGTGTTGTGCATTCAACTCTCTTTGGTCCCTGAAATTGTGGGCATCAAGCCTCTTAAATGATGATAAAGACTCAACTTCGAGGAAGTGGAACGATAGAAGCCCTGAATTGTCAAGGATGCCGGCTTTATTATACTGCTTATAATATATACATTAGGTAACTTTGTACATCATGAGAGCCGGAGGCTCAAGTATAGTAGGGACGAAGATGAGAAATGTTCCACGGCCGACGGGTCTCCTCCTCCGATGTGCGTGAGTCCTTGTTGTCTCGAACGTCGATAAGGTAGTATGACCCATTATGTAAATTCTTGCTGACCACAAAAGGTCATTCCCAAGGTGGTGATAACTTATGCATATCTGTCTGATCTTGGATGAGCCAGAGCACTAAGCCGCCTTCTTGAAAGGTTCTGGTTTTGACCCGGCGGCTGTGATAACGCCGTAGGTCTTGCTGGTAAATCGCCGAACGAGCCGCCGTAAGATCACACTATTCATCCAATAGGTCAAGTGCGTCTTGACGCGCCTTTTCATTGTCAGCTTCAACATAAGCCGCCACCCGAGGTGAGTCGTGACGGATGTCACTAGGGAGAACCGCCTCTGCCCCATAAAACATGAAGAACGGTGTGTAACCCATAGATCTGTTGAGGGTTGTGTTGATGCTCCATAACACTGAGGGTAACTCCTCCACCCAACAACCTGGCATTCTCTGCAAAGGAACCATAAGCCGGGCTTGATACCTCGCAGAATCTCCTGATTTGCTCGTTCTGCTTGACCATTGGACTGAGGGTGAGCTATAGATAAAACATCAAGCCAGATGTGCTCACGTTGACAAAATTCTTCCATGGCGCCATTAGATAAATTAGTGCCATTATCTGTTATAATGCTGTGTGGAAAGCCAAAATGGAAGATCACCTTCTTCATGAATTGAACCGCCGTTGCCGCATCACATTTACTAACCGGCTCTGCTTCAACCCACTTAGTAAACTTATCAACTGCCACCAAGAGGTGTGTCTTCTTATCCTTGGACCTTTTAAAAGTCCCAACCATATCAAGCCCCCAAGTTGCAAACGGCCAAGTAATTGGAATCATCCTTAATTTTTGAGCCAGCACATGAGCTCGTCGTGAAAATTTCTGATAGCCGTCACATCTGCTTACCAAATCCTCAGCATCAGCGTGAGCCATCAACCAATAGAACCCATGACGGAAAGCCTTGGCTACAAGAGATTTAGAGCCAGCATGATGACCACAATCTCCTTCGTGGATCTCTTGTAAAATCTCACAACCTTCTTCAGGAGAGACGCAACATTGAAACGGCCCTGTGACACTGCGATGGTGCAACTCCCCATTGACAATTGTCATTGACTTAGACTGCTGGGTTATCTGTCTGGCCAAGACCTCATCCTCTGGTAACTCACCCCGGGTCATGTAAGTCAAATACGGAACCGTCCAATCAGGAGTATCATGGAGAGCCGCCACCAATTATGCTTTTGGGTCAGGAACAACGAGGTCCTCCTCTGTAGGTAATTTGACCAAGGGGTTGAGTAGAACATCAAAGAATGTGTTAGGTGGCACTGGCTTACGTTGTGACCCTAGCCGGCTTAAATTGTCAGCCGCCTCATTCTTCCTTCGGTCAATATGCTCAACTTGATAACCCTTGAAGTGACCTGCAATGGCATCAACCTCACGTCGATACGCCATAAGCAGATCCATAGAATCCCAAGTACCAGAAACCTGCTGAGCTACCAGATCTGAATCGCCAAAACACCTCACCCGGCTCAGATTCATCTCTTTAGCCATCCGAAGACCATGGAGCAAGGCCTCATACTTAGCTGCATTGTTAGTACAAGGGAACATCGGCCGGAGAACATAAGAAAATTTATGACCTCGTGGGGAAGTCAAGACAACTCCAGCCCCCGAGCCCTCTAACTATCTGGACCCATCAAAATGAATAGTCCAATATGTGTTATCCGACTTTTCCTTAGGCGCCTGCAGCTCTGTCCAGTCATTGATGAAATCCACAAGTGCTTGAGATTTGATGGCTGTACGAGGCACATATTTTAAATCATGAGATCCAAGCTCAATGGCCCATTTAGCAACCCGACCTGTGGCTTCCCTGTTTTGAAAGATGTCTCCTAAGGAGCAGAGCTAACCACAGTGATGGGATGACCTTGAAAATATTGCTTAAGCTTCCGGCTTGCCATGAAAACCCCATATACAAGCTTCTGCCAATGTGGATACCTCTGTTTGGATTCGATAAGCACCTCACTGATGTAATAAACTGGCCATTGAACCGGTTACTCCTTGCCTACTTCTTTCTTTTCCACCACAATGGCTACACTGACGGCCCGGCTATTAGCAGTCACATATAACAACAGAGGCTCTTTATCAATAGGGGCAGCAAGCACGGGAGGCTCAGCCAACTATTTCTTCAGATCCTCAAACGCTTGATGAGCAGCATCACTCCAAACAAAGTGATCCGTCTTCTTCATCATCTGATAAAGGGGGATAGCCTTCTCACCTAGCCAGCTTATGAACCGGCTTAAAGCCGCAATACGACCCGCCAGTCGCTGAACATCATTGACACATGTCGGTTTAGCCAATCAAGTAATGGCTTTGATCTTCTCCGGGTTAGCTTCAATGCCTCTGTTAGAAACCAGAAACCCCAAAAGCTCGCCTGCTGGTACACCAAAGACACATTTAGCCAGGTTAAGCATCATCTTGTAGACCCGGAGATTGTCAAACATATCCTTCAAATCATCAATCAGGGTCTTCTTCTCTCTTGACTTCACCACAATGTCATCTACATAAGCATGAACATTGCGCCCAATCTGATTGTGAAGGCAATTTTGTACACACCGCTAATAAGTCGCCTGGGCACTCTTGATCCCAAAAGGCATAGAAACACAGCAGAAGGCTCCAAACGGAGTAATGAAAGCTGTCTTCTCCTGGTCCTTAACTGCCATCTTGATTTGATGATCACTATAATAAGCATCCAAAAAGATTAAACACTCACAACCCGCCGTACCATCAATGATTTGATCAATACGAGGGAGAGCAAACGGATCAGCCGGACAAGCTTTGTTCAAGTCCATGTAATCCACACACATCCGCCAAGTGTCATTCTTTTTGAGTACCAGCACTAGATTAGCCAACCACTCAGGATGGAAAACTTCAATGATAAACCCGACTGCTAAGAGCCGGGCCACCTCTTCACCAATGGCCTTTCGCCTTTCTTTGTTAAACCGACAAAGAAATTGCTTAACCGGCTTAAACTTCGGATCAATGTTAAGAGTGTGCTCAGCGAGTTCCCTCGGTACACCCGGCATGTCTGAAGGTTTCCATGCAAAGATGTCCCGGTTCTCATGGATGAACTCGATGAGCACGCTTTCCTATTTCGGATCCAGATTAGCATTGATGCTGAACTGCTTAGATGAGTCGCCAGGGACAAAGTCAATCAATTTGGTATCATATGCCGATTTAAACTTTAACAAAGGATCATGCTCTATGGTTGGCTTTTTCAAGGACGGCATGTCTGCCGGGTCAACATTATCCTTGTAAAATTTCAAATCCTCCTTTGCACAAACCGATTCGGCATAAGCCGCATCGCCTTCCTCACACTCTAGGGCCACCTTGCGACTCCCATGCACTGTGATGGTGCCCTTGTAACCCGGCATCTTAAGCTACAAGTAGACATAGTAGGGCCTCGCCATGAACTTAGCATAAGCTGGCCGCCCAAACAGAGCATGATAATGGTTCTTAATCTTGACCACTTCGAAGTTTAAAGCCTCAGACCCGGAATCATGCTCGTCTCCAAAGGTAACTTCCAAAGATATCTTACCCACCGGGTAGGCCGACTTACCTGGCACCACACCATGGAAGACGGTGTTTGACGGCTTAAGATTCTTATTTGTAAGTCCCATGCGACAGAAGGTGTCATAATAAAGGATGTTAATGCTGCTACCTCCGTCCACCACCAGAGCCAGGTGACCCGGATTATCAACCTGGGGCGGATGATCCTCACGACTCCACACAATAGGCTGCTCTGACCACCGCATGTAATGTGGGACTGTCGGCTCAACAGCGTTCACAGCTCTCTTGTGAAGCTTCTGATCCCGTTTACTGATAACCCACAAGTATAGGGGATCGCAACAGTTTTCGAGGGTAGAGTATTCAACCCAAATTTATTGATTCGACACAAGGGGAGCCAAAGAATATTCTCAAGTATTAGCAGCTGAGTTGTCAATTCAACCACACCTTGAAAACTTAATATCTGCAGCAAGGTATTTAGTAGAAAAGTAATATGATAGTAGCGATAACGCTAGCAAAAGTAACAATATTGGTTTTGTACTGATTGTAATAGTGGCAATGGAAAAGCAACTAAGCAAAGAACAATATGTGAAAAGCTCGTAGGCAATGGATCAATGATGGATAATTATGTCGGATGCGATTCCTCATGGAACAGTTATAACATAGGGTGACAAAGAACTTGCTCCAGTTCATCAATGTAATGTAGGCATGTATTCTGAATATAGTCATGCGTGCTTATGGAAAAGAACTTGCATGACATCTTTTGTCCTACCCTCCCGTGCCAGCGGGGTCCTATTGGAAACTAAGGGATATTAAGGCCTCCTTTTAATAGAGTACCAGACCAAAGAATTAACACTTAGTGAATACATGAACTTGTCGGGGGTTGGGTGCGACATATGCCAATGGATGGCTTATCATGGTGGGGGCGAGTAGAACGTCGCCGATGCCTGGAAATGGGATGAGGCGTAGACACGAACGCCGACGTACTTTACCCAGGTTCGGGGCTCTCCTAGGAGATAACACCCATAGTCCTGCTCTGCGGGGTCTCCGCATGATCACTAAGGCAAAGTGAGTACAAAGATGCTCCTCGAGCTGTATCTGTGGGTAGGAGAAGGCAGGGCTAGCTCTCTCCTTCCTCTAAGGTCTGCTCTAGTTCTAATGAATCAGAACCCTTTGCATGGGTGCCCTGGGGGGTTTATATAGGCCTACCCCCAGGGGTACAATGGTAAACTGTATGGGCACATGGCCCAGCTGTCAGTCTCTTCGCCTGCAGGCCCTCCTGCCGACTGCTGGGGCCCGCCGATTGGTGGGCCCGGCTGGCTGGTCTGGTATGGAGCCGACAGGACGCACCCACCGCAAGCAGGTCCTGATGGCTGCTGATTACTGTAGCAGTGCCTCTAATGACGCATGCTTGGTCATGGGGTCGTGGCTACAGTCCTGCCGCCTAGCGGGAGATTACTGTAGCCACTCCTCGTCTCGTCTGGTTAATGGCGTGTGAGACCAATGGAAGGGTCAGGCGGACTTCCGCGGGCCGGCTCCCTACGAGTCCGACTGGTGGCGCCCTTGCTGTCTTCCGGACTCTCACTGACTGGTAGGGCCCGTCATCCATGGACCGTACCGTCAGACCATCGTGGGTACAGGACTCCGCCCACTGTTGCGGACGTCAGGGGTGGCATGGCAACAGTGCTGCGCCAGGCGGAGATCTCTGCGAGTACAGTGCACTATGCTCTAGACATCTCCTGGAAAGGGGGAGGGAGTGGGCTTTACTGTCGCCACTCCCTGTCCCATCCCCCCTGATGAGGGCATGGGCTTTGCTGGTGTCGTGGGCCGACTCCCCGTGGCCGGCTTCTCCGGAAGCCGCCAGTCGGAGTCGGCCGGTCTTGATCTCATCTCTAGGGCTCGGACGCATATGGGCAGCCGGCTGTTCCTCCAGCCGCTCTCCTGAAGTCGGCTCTCCGTCTGTTGTCTCGAGGGGCGCAGTCAGCCCCGATGTCTTGAAAGGTTATGGGCCTCATGTTAGCCTACCCGTGGCCCATTACTCCGACAGTAGTCCCCGAAGCTGATGAGGTGCCCCGAACAACCAGTCGAGGAGCCTCAGTAGCTTCATTCTCCGAGTACTTGAGGTGGAGACTCCGCTTGACTCTGCCGGGCCGACTGGTAGGAGTCGGAGTCGCCTAATTTTGACTCGTCCAAAAAATACTTTCGAATGCCCTGGCGGGAACTTAGTGACGTACAAGCTAAGCTTCCTGGCCGCCACCCACTTCGGGCCCGCCACGTGGCAACCAGTGGCCGGGCCAGCCTGCCTACCCATCCACGAGATGGGACATGCCTGCAGGCAGGGCCCGCCACTACCGCGCCTCGGCACACGAGCGGATCCACTGCGGCCGTGGGGGACGGTTGAGGTTCTCACGTAGTTACTGCGCGCAGTAACTTTGCGTGATAAACGTGGGGGGCGTGGGGTAGTGGGCGCAGTAAATCCCATAACCGCCCCCTCGGCTTCGCAGCCCACGGGGCTATAAGTAGGGGGAGGAGGGGAAGCGGCGGAGCACGCGCGTCCCACCTCCCCACTGCTTCCACTCCTTCTTCTCTCTCTCTGCACCTCAAGCCTCTTCGAACGTTGCGGCGGTCCGCTCAAGTTTAAGCTCTTCCTCCGCCGTCACGCCCCCGACGGCGCACTCCGGTACCTGGGATGGTTCGGAGGTCCATGAGGATCACATCAATTTCCTCCGCAAGACATGTCGATTGCCCAGCGGGGACCTCGTGAGGGTCCGCCTCGCGCGGAGGGGAGAAATTTCGCCGGCACCACAGGAGGGCGAGCGGGTCGTCTTCCACTCGCACTGCCTGCGCAGCCTGGGCCTGCCGTCGAGCAACTTCTTCCGCTCCTTCCTTGAGTTCTACGGACTCCAGCTGCACCACCTCACCCCCAACATGGTGGTGCTACTGTCCGCCTTTTTCACCCTGTGCGAAGGCTTAATCGATGTTCTCCCCACCATCGAGCTCTGGGGGGAGTTCTTCTACTCCAAGCTCGGCACCCAAGCCGCGGGCATGCCGGCTTAGTGCGGCGCGTTCATCACCGTGCGGAGGTCGGGGGCCGACAACCCATTTCCCTCCATCAGGCTGATCAAGTCGGTGAAGATGTGGCAGCGGTCGTACTTCTACGTGAAGAACGTCTCCGCGGAGGGTGATTGGGTCAACCTGCCGGCCTACGTAGCCGGCCCGCCGGCTGGGAGGCAGCCCAACTGGTCGCACCGGGCCCGGACATTGACGCCTGCAGGAGCCGGCGCCGTTACGCAGTCGGAGGGCTTGACCGGGCCGGATTTGCTGGCTGCCTTCATGGCGCGCCGAGTGCTACCCCTCCAAAGTCACCCCCACATGATCTGTCAGATGAGCGGGCACCGAGACCCAAGCCGGATGTGCACCAAGGAGAAGCCTCACGAGGAGGTAGCCTACATGGTGCACTATCTTGCGAGCTGGGACCTCAACGAAGAGTGGCAGTTCGGCAAGGAGCCGTATTCACATGCTGCCCCTCCGCCTCTGGTGAGTCGTTTTCCTTCTCTCTTTTTCTTCGATTCTTCTGACATCTTTACTGCCGAGTTTGTCTTGTTCATTCTGACCAGTCGGCTTTGGACAGAACCCCCCTCCAGCCAGCAGCCGGCACCGTGGGGCCGGACCGCGTGTTCCTCCCCGACCGAGCGGAGAGCTGTGCATGACTCCGACTTGGGGGCGGCGGCCCTTGGGGACGATGCCGAGGGAGGAGGCGGCGCAGCAGGTGGCCCGAGACTTGAGGCCAGTCTCGAGGACTAGCCTGATGATGACGAGGAGGTCGCCCCGCGCCACCAGCCAGGAGCCGGCCAGCCAGGCGCGAGCTTGCCAGCCTCGCTGGACGCTCAAGGCGGCGGCAAGAAGCGTAGGGCCGGGACAAGCCTGTTCGGTAGCCGGCCGAAGAAGCCCAAGGGCTCAGCCGCGGCGACCAAGCGGGACGAAGCGGCCGCAAAGGCCAACCGCTTCCGCAAGGTGGTGAAGACGCCGCAACTGATTTCGGCGTAAGTACTACCTCCCTTTGTACGTTCACATTTCTTTATTGAGTCTGTCTGAAATCCCTTTACTTTATTTTCCCAACTTTAGGTCCCCGCTCTCTCTTGAGAAGTCGGCCACCGGCTCCGTCGTAAAGTCAGCGGAGACCTCCTCCACCACCCGACGGATTGATCCCGCCGCCGACCTTTGGGAGGCAATGGAGCAGAACGCGCGGGAGGCGCATGAGGAGCGGGAAGCCGCCCGCCTGAAGAAGGCGGAAGCCGACAAGGCGGAGGCCGTCGCCCTGAAGAAGCTGGCGGAAGCCGAGGCCACCGATGCGGAGAAAAAGCATGCTGAGGAAGCCGCACACCACCACTCGGTGGTGTTTCCCCTTGAACTCCGTGCCGCCGCCACCGGAGTTCACGGCACAGACTGGGGAAGTCGGCGACGAGAACCCGGTCATGGAGAGGGACACTGATGTCACCGACACACCGGAAGTCATTGTGCCACCGCCACCCTCTGGAAGCGCGCCAGGCGGGCAACCAGCGGACCCGCCAGTGCCGTCAACCGGAGGTGCGGCGGTGACGGGCCTGGCCCTCGAGGTCAGCACGCCGACGCGCCGCCGTCTCATGAAGACGGCCTCAACACCGCGTCCTCTGGAGACTGGCGCTGCGAGCTCCATGATCCCGGACACCAAGGTGTCGAGCGCCGCGCCCACCGGGTGGGTGCGGGGAGGCGGGACGGGCCCGTTGAACCGGGCACTCTTGGACGTCCAAGCCAAGCTCCGGGCCGAGGGCGACGCCATCAAGGAGTGCACCAAGGCGTATCTGGTGTCGCGAACAACCATCCGGGTACGCATCCTTCCTTTTTGCTTTGCTTTCCTTGTTTTTCTTTGTGGGGGCGCGCCAGCGCACCCACTGGGTTTAGTCCCCGAGTTTCGGGCTAGCTGCTGAGCAAGCGGCTCGAAACTCCAATCGGTGAGTTCCAAGTACCAACACTTCTTCTGAAATTTGGATGCAGGATTACCACAATCTTCGTGTGACCTCCTTCAACGCCAATGTTGAGGAGCTGGCCAAGTGGACCACCGACTTGTCGGACAGCTGGGGTGAGTCTTCTTCTTTCTCTGCGGGGGCGCGCTGGCGCACCCGCAGACTGTAGTCCCCGAGATTCGGGCCGACTGCTGAGCAGTCGGGCCGGATCTCCTTGGCGACCTTTCTTCTTTGTTGACGACTGACACCCCTCCCCCTCCTTCTTTAGAAGCCAACGCCGCCCTTCAGTAGCAACTAGGCGAATTCAACACCGCGCTGCGCATCAAGGAGGAGGAGTGCGACCGACTGACGGAGGAGCGCGACCGGCTGGCTACGCAGCTGGCGGAGCAGAAGGAGCTGCTCCAGAGGGCCCAGAAGGAGGCGGAGGACAAGGAGACCGCCCTTCTCGCTGAATTTGCGTCCGAGCGCTCCTCCTAGACCGACAAGGAGGCGACGCTGGTCTCTGGCTTCCAAGCAATCGAAGATCTTGTCGATGGTGAGCTTCCTCTCGTTTCCTTTTCTGGGCTGCCGACTGCTAGTTGAGTCGGCCTTAAATTTTTAACCTTGTTTCTTCGTTCTTCTTCCTTAGCAGACTTCTTCCTCGGCCATTCGGCCGCCGCCAATCAAGCCATCGAGGCTGATCGTGAAGCATGGAGGGCGGACGGTGCACAGATCGCCGCCAGCGCCCCCCGAACTCTTGGCGAGCAGATCCTTAGCATCGAGGCCCGCCTTCGGCCCGCCCACCAGATGCTGCGCCGGCTTCAACGTGTCGGCGCCCAGGCGATTGCCGCCCTATGGCCGGATATGCAGGCACCGCGCACCCCCAGTCATACTACCGACTGGCTGGAGGTCGCAGCCAGCCGTCTTGAGGCCTGGAAGGGCTCTTCGGCCCGGGCTGGAGCACGCCGGGCTTTAGAATTTGCCAAGGCGTGGTATCCTGGGCTAAGTTTAGCCTAGTTAGCCACATTCCAGCTGGAAGCTCAGGCGGAGCTGGCAGCAGTGGAAGACGATCATGTCAAGCGCGCCGCGTTGATCGCCGAGTACACCGACACCAGCGTCTTCGTCCCAGAGCAGGCTGAGAACGGCGAGGAGGCACCGCCGGAGTACACCGACACCAGCGTCTTCGTCCCAGAGCAGGCCGAGGGGCTGAACCCGGACGACGGCGAGGACTCGACGGAGGTGATCGACTCCAGTGGCGAAGAAGAAGGCGAGGAGGAGGAAGGAGACGAGGAGGAGACGCCAGAGGTCGAGGCAGACGGCCAGCCCCAGCTCGACCGCACCTCTAGCAACGAGCCGCGCCCAACTGAGCCAGCTGTTGCCAGAGGTGATCAAGCGGAGACCAACCAGCCGGCCGCCCTAGCAACTGGCACCGCCGACCCCTTCGGTCCTCCGAGTCTGTCCGCGGCTTCCTAGGCTGCCACTTTATCTTTGTTTTACCTACTTAGCATTCTTAATGAACTTGTTATTTTGCACAATTCCACCCACTGGGTGTATCTTGAACTTGTGTTTGATGATTCAACCAAGGGCCTTTCTATGTAAATATTTATCCGCATTCTATCTCTTCTTGCTTATTGCTCTCTGACTTTTTCCTTTGCCGCCTTCCCTTGGTTGCCATCTTGCCAGTCGGACAGCCGCTCTGCGGACTGCTGCTAGATCAGGTACTTGGCTTCTTTGGGAAGGCAAGTACTTAGCCTTTTAGAGTTTTTAGCAGGTTAATTTAGAAAACGGCAAGCCAGCTGCTAAAGAGTCGGTTGTAAAAGGCTGAAAACCGGCTTTAAACTATGAGCGAGCTTTGAGTCCTTAGCCATTTTTCATATGGACACCTATTCTACCTTACTCCTGCTCGCCAGACAGTCGCTTTGCGATCTGCGGCTTCTAACAGGAGACGGCTCAAGTGCCACACATTACTTGTCCGGCTGCAGGAAGTCGTTTCATAGCTCAAGTCGGCAAGTCCCCGGGCCGACTAGTCGAACCCGGTGCCAAGTGGCATAACAAAGAATAACATATTCATAGGCATAACTCTTTATCATATAGATAAAAGAAGGCAGTCCCCGAGCTCTCCTCGAGGGGCCCGAGGTCTTCGTACTTTAATACAAAAGGTAGCGTGATACATACTGCATTAACTGTAAAATCTTTGGAGGAGGTTTGCATTCCATGGCCGCTCCGTCTCTTTGCCGGAGTCGTCCCTTTTGCGTGCTCGGGGCTTCTAAGCGTCAATCAGGTAGTAGGAGTCGTTGCCCAACACTTTGCTGATGATGAAAGGGCCTTCCCAGGGTGCTGAGAGCTTGTGCTGGCCAGTTGTTCGCTGAATCAGCCGGAGCACAAGGTCTCCTTCTTGGAAAGATCGCGGCTTGACCGTCTGATTGTAGTATCGGCGTAGGCTCTGTTTCTAGATGCTGGACCGGCTGAGTGCCAACAGCCGGCTCTCTTCCAACAGATCGACAACGTCTTGACGTGCTTCCTCCGCTTCCTCCTCGGTGTACATGGTGATTCGGGGGGAGTCGAACTCTATGTCCGTTGGGATGACGGCTTCGGCACCGTAGACGAGGAAGAAGGGCGTGAAGCCGGTTGACTTGTTTGGGGTCGTGCGTAGGCTCCAAAGGACGGCTGGAAAGTCGTCAAGCCAGCACCCTGTCGAGCGCTCCAGTGGCTCGACCAGCCGAGGCTTGATGCCGGACAGGATTAGGCCGTTTGCTCGCTCTACCTGGCCGTTGGACTGCGGATGGGCAACGGACGCTAAGTCCAGTCGGATGCCCTGCGTCGCGCAGAAACGGGCCAAGGCACCTTTGGCAAAATTGGTGCTGTTGTCGGTGATGATGCTGTGCGGTATGCCGTACCGAGTTGTGATGTCGGAGATGAAGGTCACAGCGGTCGGACCATTCAAACTCTTGATTGGTTTTGCTTCTATCCACTTGGTGAACTTGTCCACTACGACAAGTGAGTGAGTAAAACCACCTCGTGCCGTCTTGAATGGTCCGACCATGTCCAGGCCCCAAATAGCAAAGGGCCAGGCAATGGGAATATTCTTGAGTGTAGAAGCCGGCTGATGAGGCTTAGAGCGGAACTTCTGGCACCCCTTGCATTTTTGGACCAAAGACTTGGCGTCTTCAAGAGCAGTTTGTCCAGAAGAAGCCATGGCAGAAAGCTTTGGCGACGAGTGCTCTCGAAGCCGCATGGTGGCCACACTCGCCTTGATGGATGTCCTTGAGGATTGCTTGGCCTTGCTCTGGCTCCACACAGCGCTGGTAAACACCAGTGACACTGCGCCTTACGAGCTCTCTATTGACTATGGTGTACGCTGCCGCCCGACGTTGTACTTGCCGAGCCGAGATCTCATCAGTTGGCAGCTCTTTGTTCACCATGAATTTGAGGATGGGCTGGGCCCATGAAGGTGCTGCAATTTCTGCAACAGCCAAGACTGTGACTTGGACGAGGGCGGCTGGGCCGGGAGGTGGCGGGTTGGAGTCGGCAGCCGCTTGCTGTGTCGATGAAGTCCCCGGGTGGATTGGTGCAGTCCCCGGGCCGAGCTCTGAAGTCTCCTGGCAGAGCTCCGAAGTCTCTGGGCCGACCACCGCAGTCCCCGAGCCGGGTGCGACTGCCACAATTCCCGTGCCGCCTGCCGGAATACTCGTGCCGTCTGTCGGGGCTCTTGAGTCGGATCCGACTACTTCAGGAGGAGCCGGCACGAAGATAGAGTCTGATTCCGGCGATGGCTTGACAGACGGCTTGAGGAGGCGCTGGAGGGCGACGCCGGACGGTATCACCTGACGGGTGGAGTCGATTCGCGCCAGGGCATCTGCTTGGTCGTTGTCGTTTCTTGGTACATGGAGAAACTCGCACCCCTCAAAATATTCGCTGAGTTGCTATACGAGGAAGCGGTAGCTCGCCATGTTTGCGTCCTTGGTGTCCCAATCGCCTGACGACTGCTGGACCACCAAGTCGGAGTCACCATAGCACAGGATCCGGCGAATGCCGAGCTCTTTGGGTAGCCGGAGCCCGTGAATGAGTGCCTCGTATTCGGCGACGTTGTTGGAGGCGGAAAAATGGATTTGCAGCACATATTTGAGCTTGTCGCCTTTGGGAGAGGTGAGGATGATGCCGACTCCCAAGCCGGTGTGCATCTTGGAACCGTCAAAATGCATTCGCCAATGGGTGGAGTCGGGCGCTGGCGGTAGATACTGTGTTTCGGCCCAGTCGACGAGGAAGTCGGCCAGCGCTTGTGACTTGATGGCAGTGCGAGGTTGGTAGTAGATGGTGTAGGGGGGCAAATCTATGGCCCATTTGGCCACTCGACCCGAAGCATCTCGGCTGCCGATGATCTCGGCTAGAGGAGCCGTGCAGACCACCGTGATTGGATGTTCTTGGAAGTAAGGCTTCAATTTCTTGGCGGCAAAGTGCACACCATAGCACATCTTCTGGTAGTGGGGGTAGTTTTGCTTGGTCCAAAGGTATCTTCTTTGTTTCTTTGGCCGGCTTGAACGAGCCCTCAGCTTCCGACTCCCTGGGATCAGGCGACTTCTCTGGCTGTTTGCTTGCCATCGCCACAACCCGGTCTAGCAGTCACTTCTCAGCTGCGATCACGAGGGACTCGGCCAGCCGACTGCTCTCTGATGCGCAGGCGGACGACTTCTTGTAGTCGCCAGTTATGGTCAGGATCCCCTTGGAACTCGGCATCTTCATCTTGAGGTAGGCATAGTGGGGGACGGCCCTGAACTTGGCCAGGCAGGCCGACCAAGCAACGCATGGTATGGGCTCTCTAGGTCCACCACCTCGAACCAAATTGACTCTCGGCGGAAATGATCTTTGTCTCCAAAGAGGACGTCGATCAAAATCTTGCCGATTGGTGAGCAGGAAAGGCCAGGAACTATGCCGTGGAACACCGTCCGGCTAGACTGTAGTTGCCTCTGCTTGATTCCTAACTTCTCCATGGTGTCTTTGTACAGGATGTTGATGCTGCTGCCGCCGTCTATAAGGACTCTGGAGAAGCGAGCAGCTCGTTTGTCCGTGGCAAAGGTGGCATCCAAAACAAAGGCATAGGAGCCGGGTTTGGGCATTACTTCTGGGTGGTCAGCTCTGATACAGCTGATGGGCTTCTCAGACCAATGCATGAACTCTGGGGCGTCAGATGCTACTATTCACCTCCTGCTGCTGCAGCCGCCTACTGTGTCGATTGTCGACTACGCTGGTAAACACGACATAGGCTCCCTGCTCTTCTAGGTACTCGTCTTACACTGCGCCGGCTGGTCTGACCGCCGGCTGCTAGGGCAGAGGAGGCGGCTACCCCGCGGGTGGGGGAGGAAAAAGTCCATCTCCCTTGGCGATCCTGGTGCGCCAGTGGCACTTCCAAGTAGTGTGGTTGGACGGCTTTGTGCCGCTGTGGAATTTGCAGGGTCCATCCAAAGTCTGCTCATATGAGAAAGCCGGCTGCCAGTTGGGCTTGCCGCCCTTCTGGCGTATGGGCGGGAGCTGCCCTTCCGGCTGCTGGTTTTCGACTGTCACCACCTGCCGACTGGTGGAAGTCGGTGGTGGGGCTTTGCTCTTGTGGTCGTTCTGCTGTTGACGCAAACTGGTGTCTTGGACCGGAGTTCGAGGAGC
Organism: Triticum dicoccoides; assembly: GCF_002162155.2. Taxonomy (NCBI): domain Eukaryota; kingdom Viridiplantae; phylum Streptophyta; class Magnoliopsida; order Poales; family Poaceae; genus Triticum; species Triticum dicoccoides. The sequence goes on along the minus strand of NC_041392.1, from coordinate 551,909,950 downwards.
CTGAGGAGCCACCTTGCCGGTCGCGCTAACTTGAATCTCCTTCTTCATGGAGGAGTCGGTCGTGGCGTACTTGTCCGCTATGATCAGCAGCTCGTCGAGGGTTTCCGGCTCATCACAGAGAAGCTTGTGCTTGAGGAGGGTGCCCTCTCGGCATCCTGTGGTGAAGTACTCAATGGCCTGCACCTCGTGCACGCCTTCGCAGGAGTTGCGAAGCTCGGCCCATCGCGCGAGGTAGTCGCGGGTTGACTCGCTGGGGCCCTGTACACATAAGGAGAGCTGGCGAGGCTTGGGAGGCCGCTTGTACGTGCTGGTGAGGTTGCGGATGAAGGCATCAGTGAAGTCGACCCAACTGTTGATGTTGCGGGGCCTTAAGCTATTCAGCCAAGTCCGGGTCGTGCCTTGGAGCATGAGCAGAACGTACTTCACGGCAACACGCTTGTTGCCGTTTGCTATGCTGACGGCTGTGGAGTAGTCGACCAGCCAGTCTTCAGGTTTCACAGAGCCAGTGTATTTGGGTGTATCTCTGGGGAGCGTGAACCCTTTTGGGAAGGGCTCGTCTCGGATGCGGGGGCCGAAACACGGCGGTCCCAACTCTTCTTCTTCTTCAAGCGCCAGGGATCGGTGGAGACGGTCGATCCGGTGGCGGGCGTCATTCTCTCCGACTCCCTCTCGGCGGCCAAGGCGGTCGCCGAGCGTCGGGTGGTCAACAGGCGGAGGGGAGACTTGCCTTTCCCTTCGAGGAGGAAGAGGCGGACAGTCGTCCTGTCCTTCCACTGTTCTTGGGCGGCCGTCTCGGTCGCGCTCTATGGTGATGCGAGTCCGACTGCGGCTGGCAGCCGGCTCCTTGTCTTTTCTTCCGCGGACGCCACCAGTTGGTGTCCGAGACTCCGCGCCTTGGTCTCTGCATGGAAGCAGGTTATCATTCTGTCGACGCGGCGCACCAGTTTGGCAACCGGCTTCGTTCTTCTCAGCAGCCGTGTCAAGGAGTCGCTGGACGCGCTCAGTCATCAAGTGACGTTCTTCGCCCTCGAACTTGTCCAGCTCGTCTGCTGCCGCCTGGGCGGCTCGAATGTTCTCCGTAGGCGTGGCATGGACGGGGCGATTCGCCCCGAACAGATCGGCGATAGCCGCGCCGCGCTGCTGGACCGTGCCAAGGCGGCTAGGCCCAGCCGCAGCCGGCGTGCCGCCCACAGCGCGGTTCATCTCGCGCTGGTAGGCTTCTGACAGGCATCTCATGCTGGCCAGCTATTTTGCACCTTCGACTAGCTGAAGGCGGTGTGCCTCCAGCGTCTCGGTGTCGGCGTCTTCGGGGATGGGCGCCGCCAGGTCTTGTAGCACCGTGTTGAGCGGGTCATAATCACCCCGTCCAGAGTGGCCGTCATGATCAATGACAAGCACTTCCGTGACGGTGCTTCTGCCGCTCTCCGTGCGAGGAAGCGGTTTGTCGTAGACCACCACGTTGGTGGGGAACGTGTCAAGCTACGCGGTGTCGGAGTCGACCAACATCGGATCGGTGGAGCCTACGGACTCCAAGTCCCCAGCTGGCTCGCTGGCGACGTGGAGTTGATCGAGGAGGCCCGCGAGGAGGCTCCCGAGGCCGCCCGTGCCTGCGTCAGATGCGGGCTCGTCGGAGAGGCGGACCTCGCCAACAAGATCGGCGAGGCAACTGGCCGCGCAGGCAATTTCAGCGCCATGCAGCGCATCAGCGCAGACTCCGTCTGGCGTGCCGGGCTGGCTGCGCTCGCCAAGGAGAAAAAGGGTTCCCGTCCAGAACAGGTCTCCGGACGACGGTGCACCAGGCCCCACGGTGGGTGCCAAATGTCGGGGGTTGGGTGCGACATATGCCAATGGATGGCTTATCATGGTGGGGGCGAGTAGAACGTCGCCGGTGCCTGGAAACGGGATGAAGCATAAACACGAACGCCGATGTACTTTACCCAGGTTCGGGGCTCTCCTAGGAGATAACACCCCTAGTCCTGCTTTGCGGGGTCTCCGCATGATCACTAAGGCAAAGTGAGTATAAAGGCGCTCCTCGAGCTATATCTGTGGGCAGGAGAAGGCAGGGCTAGCTCTCTCCTTCCTCTAAGGTCTGGTCTAGTTCTAATGAATCGAAACCCTTTGCATGGGTGCCCTGGGGGGTTTATATAGGCCTACCCCCAAGGGGTACAATGGTAAACTGTATGGGCGCAGGGCCTAGCTATCAGTCTCTTCGCCTGCGGGCCCTCCTGCCGACTGCTGGGGCCCACCGATTGGTGGGCCCGGCCGGCTGGTCTGGTACGGAGCCGACAGGCCGCACCCGCTGCTAGCGGGTCCTTCCGGCTCCTGATTACTGTAGCCGTGCCTCTAATGACGCAGGCTTGGTCATGGGGTCGTGGCAACAGTCCTGCCGCCTGGCGGGCGATTACTGTAGCCACTCCTCGTCTCGTCTGGTTAATGGCGCGTGAGACCCATGGAAGGGGCAGGCCGACTTCCACGGGCTGGCTCCCGTGGGACGGCTCCCTAAGAGTCCGACTGGTGGTGCCCTTGCCGTCTTCCGGACTCTCACTGACTGGTAGGGCTCGTCATCCGTGGACCGTACCGTCAGGCCATCGTGGGTACAGGACTCCGCCCACTGTTGCGGACATCAGGGGTGGCATGACAACTGTGTCGCGCCAGGCGGAGATCTCCGCGGGTACATCGCACTGTGCCCTAGCCATCTCCTGGAAAGGGGGAGGGAGTGGGCTTTACTGTCGCCACTCCCTGTCCCATCCCCCCTGATGTGGGCATGGGCTTTGCTGGTGTTGTGGGCCGACTCCCCGTGGCCGGCTTCTCCGGAAGCCGCCAGTCGGAGTCAGCCGGTCTTGATCTCATCTCTAGGGCTCGGACGCATATGGGCAGTCGGCTGTTCCTCTAGCCGCTCTCCTGAAGTCGGTTCTCTGTCTGTTGTCTCGAGGGGCGCAGTCAGCCCCGATGTCTTGAAAGGTTATGGGCCTCGGGTTAGCCTACCCGTGGCCCATTACTCCGATAGAACTCCTCAAACTACGGTCATCACCGGTAAGTATCCCGATTATTGTCACTTTGGGGTTAACGGATCATAACACATAATAGGTGACTATAGACTTGCAAGATAGGATCAAGAACACACATATATTCATGAAAATATAATAGGTTCAGATCTAAAATCATGGCACCCGGGCCCGAGTGACAAGCATTAAGCATTGCAAAGTCATAGCAACATCAATCTCAGAACAAAATCGATACTAGGGATCAAACCCTAACAAAACTAACTCGATTACATGATAAATCTCATCCAACCCATCACCGTCCAGCAAGCCTACGATGGAATTACTCATGCACGGCCGTGAGCATCATGAAATTGGTGATGGAGGAAGGTTGATAATGATGATGGCGATGGATTCCCCTCTCCGGAGCCCCGAACGGACTCCAGATCAGCCCTCTCGAGAGAGATTAGGGCTTGGCGGCGGCTCCGTATCTTAAAACGTGATGAATCATTTTGTCTGATTTTTTCCTCCCCGAACGTGAATATATAGAGTTGGAGTTGAGGTCGGTGGAGCACCAGGGGCCCACGAGGCAGGGGGGCGCGCCCCCACCCTCGTGGACAGGGTGTGGTCCCCCTGGCCTTGATTCTTTCGCTAGTATTTTTTATATATTACAAAAATATTCTCAGTTGATTTTCAGGTCATTCCGAGAACTTTTATTTCTGCACAAAAATAACACCATGGCAATTCTGCTGAAAACAGCGTCAGTCCGGGTTAGTTCTATTCAAATCATGCAAGTTAGAGTCCAAAACAAGGGCAAAAGTGTTTGAAAAAGTAGATACGTTGGAGACGTATCAACTCCCCCAAGCTTAAACCTTTGCTCGTCCTCAAGCAACTCAGTTGATAAACTAAAAGTGATAAAGAAAAACTTTTACGAACTCTGTTTGCTCTTGTTGTTGTAAATATGTAAAGCCAGCATTCAAGTTTTCAGCAAAGATTATGAACTAACCATATTCACAATAACATTTAGGTCTCATGTTTACTCATATAAATGGCATAATCGACTAGCGAGCAATAATAGTAAATCTCGGATGACAACACTTTCTCAAAACAATCATAATATGATATAACAAGATGGTATCTCGCTAGCCATTTCTGAGACCACAAAACACAAAAGCAGAGCACCTCTGAAGATCAAGGGCTGGCTAACTAGAAATTGTAATTCATGGCAAAAGAGATCCAGTCAAGTCATACTCAATGTAAACTAATAATAATACATGCAAATGACAGCGGTGCTCTCCAACTGGTGCTTTTTAATAAGAGGGTGATGACTCAACATAAAAGTAAATAGATAGGCCCTTCGCAGAGGGAAGCAAGGATTTGTGGAGGTGCCAGATCTCGATTTTGAAATAGAGATGAATAATATTTTGAGCGGTATACTTTCATTGTCAACATAACAACCGAAAGATCTCGATATCTTCCATGCTACACACATTATAGGAGGTTCCCAAGCAGAATGGTAAAGTTTATACTCCCCCACCACCAACAAGCATCAATCCATGGCTTGCCCGAAACAACGGGTGCCTCCAACTAACAACAATCCTGGGGGAGTTTTTTTTGCAATTATTTTTATTTGATTTGAGCATGGGACTGGGCATCCCGGTGACCAGCCATTTTCTCGTGAGTGAGGAGCGGAGTCCACTCCTCTTGAGAATAACCCACCTAGCATGGAAGATACAGACATCCCTAGTTGATACATGAGCTATTCAAGCATACAAAACATAATTTTTATTTGAAGGTTTAGAGTTTGGCACATACAAATTTACTTGGAACGGCAGGTAGATACCGCATATAGGAAGGTATGGTGGACTCATATGAAATAACTTTGGGGTTTACGGAAGTGGATGCACAAGCTATTCCCGCTTAGTACAAGTGAAGGCTATAAAGAGACTGGGAAGCGACCATCTAGAGAGCGACAATAGTCATGAACATGCATTAAAATTAATCAACACTGAATGGAAGCATGAGTAGGATATAATTCACCATGAACATAAATATCGTGGAGGCTATGTTGATTTTGTTTCAACTACATGCATGAACATCTGCCAAGTCAAGCCACTCGAATCGTTCAAAGGAGGATACCATCCTATCATACCACCTCACAACCATTTTAATAGCATGTTGGCATGCAAGGTAAACCATTATAAAATCCTAGCAAATTAAGCATGGCATGAGCAACTATAATCTCTAATTGTCATTGCAAACATGTTTCATTCATAATAGGCTGAATTAGGAACAATGAACTAATCATATTTACAAAAACAAGAGAGGTTGAGTTCATACCAGCTTCTCTCATCTCAATCAGTGCATCATATATCGTCATTATTGCCTTTCACTTGCACAACCGAATAGTGCGGATAATAATAATAGTGCACGTGCATTGGACTAAGCTGGAATCTGCAAGCATTCAATACATGGGAGAAGACTGTTGGCGTTCGGGGAACGGGGGTCCCCAGACTTGCCTACCTGCGGCCCGCGGTGTGGATAAGCCAGCAGGCCGTACGGCCCATCTTCATCAACAAGGCATCCAAGACCCTCGCGAGGGGCAAGCCTCGTGAGGCGGACGACACAAGACCTCCTATGGAGTGGCCTAGTCAGGCAGGCTCACGAGGAGCGGAGATGTCAAGGCGAGGCAAACCTCACGAGGCTCTCATGACGTGAGCTGTGACGATCGACACCAGGCGGGCGCCAGGTGGGCGCCAGCGCATGCAGCGTCCTTGTTTCCTCTTTGGTGCTAAGGAGGCCAGCGCAGGCGAGGAGTACCGAGGCATCATGCAAAGGTTGCCATATCGGTGTAACAAGACCAGGACCAGATGGACGGCAAGGCAGAGGTCATCGTGGAGCCCAAGACGGCGTCCCCACTAGAGCCTTTGGTAGGCGAAGACCACTTTTGTCAGGATGGCTTGTACTAGCTGCCCCCCTTTGAATTAGCCCGCCGTTGTTGGCTCCCTTCCTGCTCAATATTTGGGAAGAGGACCAGGGCCTCTATAAATAGAGTTAGCCACCACCAGAGAAAAAAAAGAAAGACGACGGAGAGATAGAGAGAGAGGGGGAGAGGATTGAGATCACTCTCACGCACACAAGTTATCCAAGCACAAGAACACCTTAACCTCAGGAGGCTGTTCTTCCCCTTGTATTGTTCATCATTAGCCCTGGAGGCAATCCACCACCACCACACTTGAGTAGGGTATTACACCACAATGGTGGCCCGAACCAGTATAAATCTTGTGTCTTTCTGTGTTGCGAGTTCGTCGAGTTCGTCCGCGAGATCTTAGAGAGCTAGGGCGTAGATCGGTGGGAGGAAAATACTTTGCGCGCACCCTAGTGTTCGAACCTTAAGGGTTTGCTGGAACCCCACATCCGACATTTGGCGCGCCGGGTAGGGGTGTGTCGTAGCCTCCCTTCCATCAGTTTGTCGCTCCATCGTCTCCATGGCGGACGCTCGCCGTGCTCGAGCTGAGCATCAGGCTGCCCTCACCGCCCGCGTTGCTCAGACGGCTCGCATCGACGGGCCACCATGTTGTTCTCCGTAACCCGCCGCCAACGCTGCCACCGGCCCGGTGGGGAACGAGCAGCAAGCGTCTTTGCTGCATTCTTCGGTGCGGCAGGATGGCCGCACCGCCACTCCATCGCTGACCCCGGCCGGTTCTTCGTCCCATGCACGCCACGCTCCCATGGAGGCGCGGGTCACACTCTTTGCCGCAAACGAACTCCTGCGCTACTGCCCAGTCGACGACCTCTACGAGGAATGGCTCGACCGCATCGCTGAGCTCGTCCGCGCTGCAGGGGGCTCCCTGGCGCTATCCGTCTCTCTTCCTAACCATTAGTCGGCCACGGGCGACGAAGCTCGAGGCACGCCTCCACCACCCCAGCCCAAGGACGGCGCCTTGGCACCAAGGCGCGCGGCCCCGCGGTGTGATCCGCCACGCCCGGTGCCCGTGCGCGAGAGAGAAGCTGCAAAGAAATCCCTCGGCGCAAGGAGCGGCACCCGCGCTCCCCGCACTGCCTCGTCAAGACCGCGCGCCGCCCGCGGTGGCGCCACGCGGACCTCATCAAGACAAAGCTCCACCTCTGAGGTGGGCCCCAATAACTACGGCCAGCTGTCGCGCCTTCACCCCCGAGCTGCGCAGCGTCGCCTGGCCAGGCTAGTTCAAGTCGGATCTGCCTCCTCGCTACGATGTCACCGCCAACCCCGTGGAGTTCCTGCAGCTCTATGAGTTGAGCATCGAATCAGCCAGCGACGACGACAAAGTCATGGCAAACTGGTTTCCCATGGTTCTCAAGGACGGGGCCCGCTCCTGGCTCCTGAACCTGCAACACGGCTCGATCTCCTCCTGGGACGAGATGCGCGACCGCTTCGTCGCCAACTTCCAAGGTACTCGCGACCGCCCGCCAGCCGCGGGCGACCTGTGCCAAATCAAGCAACAACCAGGGGATACCCTCCAGAAGTACATCCAACGCTTCAACAACACCCGCCTCAAGATCTCCAAGGTCACGGATGAGGCCATCATCTCCGCATTCTACGACGGCGTCCGTGACGTCAAGATGAAGGAAGAGCTCGCTATCCATGAGGAGCTCTGCACGTCTCAAGAGTTTTTCAACCTGCGACCAAGTGCGCAAGAGCTGAGGAGGGGCGCCTTTCCCTGCTTGATCTACCAGTCGCGGGCACAAAGAAGAAAGCCGAGGCCAAGGATGTGAAGCGCAAGGAAGCGGCAGTGCTAGTTACGGAGCCCGACACCAAACAGGGCAGAGATCAGCCCGAGTCATCCAAGAACAGCCGAACGTTCTACGCCTTCCACAACCTCAACACCCACAACACCAGCGACTGCCAAGAGCTCCGAGCCCTACGAGAGGGACGCTACGGTCGACGCCCCGAGCGCAGCGACCGGGGCTACGACTATGGAGGAGGATGTGGAGGTGGATGCTGGGACGACCGTGGCCCACGCCAGGAATGGCGCGATAGGCCTCGTGAGGAGCGCTGGCAGGACCATCCTCTTGAGGGGGCCTGGAGGGACCAACCTCGTGAGGATCGCCCCCAGGGCAACGCTGGTCTTCCTCCACTGCCACCACCAAGAAGGAACGACAACCATCATCAGGACAAGCGGGCTGGGGCTTCCAGGAGCCGCGTGCAATCGCCTGCATCTTGGGAGGCGCCCAGGCCCTAGCCTCTTAGCGCATCTTCAAACAGTTTGCTCGCGAGGTGAACGCGGTGCTCCCCAAGCTTGAGGCCACGCGCCCGCTCAAGTGGTCCCAGTGCGCCATCACTTTCAACTTGGCAAGTCAGCACAAGTGCGTGGCCACCGCCGGCGTCCTCCCGATGTTGTGATCCCCAGTCATCAGCAATGTGCAGGTCACCAAGGCCCTCATCGACGGTGGTGCAGGGCTCAACGTCCTGTCCGTCGACACTTTCGACAACCGCCAAGTGCCATATGAGCAGCTCCAGCCCACCAAACGTTTCTTAGGAGTGACCGACGGCTCCACCACACCAATATGGCAGGTTCGCCTGCCTGTCACCTTTGGCACACGTGACAACTAACGCACCGAGCTCATCGACTTCGATGTCATGCACATCCACCTGCCGTACAACACCATTCTCGGGTGTCCAGCCCTAGCAATGTTCATGGCGGTCACCCACCACGGCTACAGCATCCTCAAGATGCCTGGAAGTGGCGGGGTCATCACGGTCCCGTGTGAAGAAAGGGATGCGGTGTGCTCCCTCGAGCGCGCCTTCCAAGCTGCAGCAATCGACGACCCCGACAGCAGAAGTGAGGGCCCTCCAGAGGCCATCCCCAAGAAGAAGCAGATGCGCCGCACAAGACCTCAAGAGGATGGCCTCGCGGCAGGAGCCTCGTCAGGATCAGCATCCGTCCCAGGGGCGCCTGCCTCCATCGCATAGGAAGGCGCGCCCAGCGCCCTCCCCTGGCAGCGCTCGGGGGCTCTCTTCTGGAGGGCCTCATGTCTTGCCAACCTCACGAGGGGGGCGCTTGGGCACCACTTGGAGGTGTGCCACGTGACAGGTTTTCCCCGGGAGAACGCAGGGCAAGGGGTGCACACCGCTCAGGAGTTCATCGCCAAGACCACACTGGAACTGCAAGACGCAAGACCCATGCACCGCGAGAGCCGCTCACAAGGCGCGGCTCACCACCCAGGTGAGGGTGCTGAGCTGCGTGTCTGCATCGACATCCCAGGGCTCAACAGGGCCACGTCTCAGGAGAGCTTCTGGCCTTGGCGTGTGGGCCGTTGCGAGGGTCCGCCACACAGCTATGCTCGCATGGTGTTCGGCTTGCCGAGCGTGGCATCGGCCTATCAGCACGCCATGCGGCATGACCTGGCGGCTCAAGGGTCCAGGTACCGTGTTGTCCTGGAGGGAACAGAGACGGTCTTCAGGGAGCCTCCTGAGCCCCCAGAGCCTCCAGAGGCTCAGGGCTCCGGTGGCTCATGAGGAGTCGTTTCTTCGACGCGCGCCTTCAGCTGCACCAACTCTGCTTCGTCTACAGAACTAGGTGACATCTTCCAAGCTCGTTAAGCTGGGAGTGCCCCTTGGGCTGCATTATTCCCAGGCCGTGTGGGTCCGTCCCTATGGCATGTATCCCATTTGCTCATGTCTTTAGCTCACCTTGCTGGGGGCGCCCCTCGGGCTGCATCATCCCCAAGCCGCTCGGGCCGGACCTAGTGGCATGTATTTTCCTGCATTTACCCAAGCTGATTTGCCTTCCCTGCTTAACCTGCCTACGGTTATCACATGCCCGATCATCGCCTCCCATGGGGCCTCCTCATAGGCACGACGCTGGTAAATGGGTCCATCCATGCCACGTCGACAAATCCGAGCGGTCGAGCTCTGGCTCGCGGCACGCCCCGAACACGTCACCTCACGAGGCCCTCAGTGCCTTCACTTCATCCAGACCAACCAGCGGCAGGCTGACGGCTATAACGGCAAACCATGTTCTTCTTGTGCCTGTTCACAGGGACCCCACGGGAGGATAGCAGGCGGCACCGCGAGTCTCCTTTTCTCTCGTGCAATTCGCTTGCGCGTTAAAAGGGGGGCTCCTGAGCCGCGACTCAGGAGCTCTTACTGGCTCTCCAGCCCTCACCCCCTGGCCTTGACCACGGCATCGCGACCTGGCATACCAGTGGCGGCTGAGCCCGCTCGAGGGCCGGGACCTGAGGACGCAGAGCACTAAGGAGAGCATGGGAGGAGGGAAACTCGTATGGACCGGCCTGGCTATTCCGCACAAGTTGGCGCGCAGCCCCAGCGCAACGTCAGGAATCGTCACGAAGTTCACAAGATAAGTCTCGCCCTCGGATCGGCTAAATGTCTGGGCCTTATGGACACTCATGCCTTGCCGCAATCCTGTTGCGACCACATCAACTCCCTTTCTTCCCTTACCATGGCCGCTTGAGCGCTAAAGGGGACCTCCTGAGCATCGCGCCTCAGGGGCTCTTACCGGACCTCGGGCCGCACACCTCCTGGCCTTGACCATGGCACGCGACCTGGCATACCAGCGACGGTTGTAGCCTGCCTGGGGAGCGGGACCTGTCGGCGTAGAGCAACAAGCTATCGTGAGGAAAGAAAGGGGGGACCGAGCCTTAACGGGACGCGCGTTCATCAAATCTTCATAACATGGAAGATAAGCACAAAAGACATTACATACCCTTATATGCCCCCATGGGGCGCTTCATGATTCTTTGCAGGGAATGAAAGCTAAGACTAAGAAGGACCCTATCTACACCCTCCTGTGGAAGACGCCAACATCAAAAGTGGGCCGCGACAGGGGACACAGCGTGCTTGCACGGACGGCCACATCCGCGCTTGGGCGCCGGCGAGCCGGGTCCCTCATGAGGGGCCTTTCCCTTCTCGGCGGCGGATAACTTCCTTCGTGGCGCCATTGGTGGCATAGCGAGCAATGGAGCAAGGAAGAAGAAGCAAGCGAGCAAGGAAGAGATGGGCAACGGGGACTCCGCCCCCCGCCCCATTTATAGCAAGAGAAGGCCAACCGGCACCCCCCACGATCGCAGGTAATGATGGTTTCCCTTGCAAGTTGCAGGGACTCAAGTCGTGCAGTCGCTGAGGCAGCGTGGGGAAGCGGAGACACCCACGTCCAATCAACCGCCATGCGTAAACCGAGGTCACAAGCTTTTGGGGGCCCACGGTGCTCCGTACTTGGCCCTTGGCTTCGCCGCGAAGCCAAGCCCGAGCGCACCTTGGGCCCGGGGGCTACTGTCGGTGTTCTGGGAATGGGGGTCCCCAAACTTGCGTGCCTGCGGCCCGCGGCGTGGCTAAGCTAGCAGACCGTACGACCCATCTTCATCAACAAGGCATCCAAGACCCTCGCGAGGGGCCAAGCCTCGCGAGGCGGACGACACAAGACCTCCTCTGGAGTGGCCTAGTCGGGCAGGCTCACGAGGAGCGGAGATGTCAAGGCGAGGCAAACCTCATGAGGCTCTCATGATGTGAGCCGTGACGATCGACACCAAGCGGGCGCCAGGTGGGCGCCAGCGCTCACAGCGTCCTTGTTTCCTCTTTGGTGCTAAGGAGGCCAGCGCAGGCGAGGAGTACCGAGGCATCAGGCAATGGTTGCCATATCGGTGCAACAAGACCAGGACCAGAAGGACGGGAAGATGGAGGTCATCGTGGAGCCCAAGACGGCGTCACCACCAGAGCCTTTGGCAGGCGAAGACCACTTTTGTCAGGATGGCTTGTACTAGTTGCCCCCCTTCGAATTAGCCCACCGTTGTTGGCTCCCTTCCCACTCAATATTTGGGAAGAGGACTAGAGCTTCTATAAATAGAGTTAGCCACCACCAAAGAGAAAAAAAGAAAGATGACTGAGAGATAGAGAGAGAGAGATGGGGAGAGGATTGAGATCACTCTCACGCACACAAGTTATCCAAGCACAAGAACACCTCAACCTTAGGAGGCTGTTCTTCCCCTTGTATTGTTCATCATCAGCCCTGGAGGCAATCCACCACCACCACACTAGAGTAGGGTATTACACCACAACGGTGGCCCGAACCAGTATAAATCTTGTGTCTTTTTGTGTTGCGAGTTCGTCGAGTTCATGCGCGAGATCTTAGTGAGCTAGGGCGTAGGTCGGTGGGAGGAAAAGACTTCACGCGCACCCCAGTGTTCAAACCTTAAGGGTTTGCCGGAACCCCACATCCGACATTTGGCGCGCCAGGTAGGGGTGCGCTGTAGCCTCCCTTCCATCAGTTCGTCGCTGCATCGTCTCCATGGCGGACGCTCGCCATGCTCGAGCTGAGCATCGGGCTGCCCTCACCATCCGCGTTGCTCAGACGGCTCCCATCGGCGGGCCACCACATTGTTCTCTGTCTCCCGCCACCAACGGTGCCACCGCCCCGATGGGGAACAAGCAGCAAGCGTCTTTGTTGCATCCTTCGATGCGGCAGGACGGCCGCACCGCCACTCCATCGCTGACCCCGGCTGGTTCTTCGTCCCATGCACGCCACACTACCATGGAGGCACGGGCCGCACTCCTCGCCGCAAATGAACTCCTACGCTACCGCCCAGTCGACGACCTCTACGAGGAATGGCTCGACCGCGTCGTCGAGCTCATCCACGCCGCAGGGGGCTCCCCGGCGCTATCCGTCTCTCTGCCTCACCCTCAGCCGGCCACGGGCAACGAAGCCCGAGGCACGCCTCCACCACCCCAGCTCAAGGAAGGCACCTTGGCACCAAGGCGCGCGGCCCCGCGGTGTGATCTGCCACGCCCGGTGCCCGTGCATGAAGAGAGAAGCTGCCAAGAAATCCCTTGGCCGCAAGGAGCTGCACCCGCACTCCCTGCACCGCCTTGTCCAGACCGCGCACTACCCGCGGTTGCGCCGCGCGGACCCCATCAAGACGAAGCTCCACCTCCGAGGTGGGCCCCAATAACTATGGCTGGCTGCCACGCCTTCACCCCCGAGCTGCGCAACATCGCCTGGCCAGGCAAGTTAAAGCCGGATCTGCCTCCTCGCTACGACGGCACCGCCGACCCCGCAGAGTTCCTGCAGCTCTACGAGATGAACATCGAAGTAGCCAACGGCGACGAGAAAGTCATGGCAAAGTGGTTTGCCATGGCTCTCAAGGACGGGGCCCGCTCCTGGCTCCTGAACCTGTAGCATGGCTCAATCTCCTCCTGGGACGAGATGTGCGACCACTTCGTCGCCAACTTCCAGGGCACTCGCGACTGCCCGCTGGCTGCGGGCAACCTGCGCCACATCAAGCAACAACTAGGGGAGACCCTCCAGAAGTACATCCAGCGCTTCAACAACACCCGCCTCAAGATCCCCAAGGTCACGGATGAGGCCATCATCTCCGCGTTCTCCGACGATGTCTGTGATGTCAAGATGAAGGAAGAGCTCACTATCCACGAGGAGCTCTGCACGTCTCAGGAGCTGTTCAACCTGGCGACCAAGTACGCAAGAGCTGAGGAGAGGCGCCTTTCCCTCCTTGATCTGCCAGTCGCGGGCACAGAGGAGAAGAAAGACGAGGCCAAGGACGTGAAGCGCAAGGAAGCGGCAGTGCTAGCTGCGGAGCCTGACACCAAACGGGGCAGAGATCAGCCCGAGTCATCGAAGAACAACCGACCGTTCGGTGCCTTCCACAACCTGAACACCCACAACACCAGCGACTGCCAAGAGCTCCGAGCCCTACGAGAGGGACGCTACGGTCGGCGCCCCGAGCGCAGCGACCGGGGCTACGGCTGTGGAGGAGGATGTGGAGGTGGACGCTGGGACGACCGTGGCCCGTGCCAGGAATGGTGCGACAGGCCTCGTGAGGACCGCTGGTAGGACCATCCTCGCGAGGGGGCCTGGAGGGACCAGCCTCGTGAGGATCGCCCCCAGGGCAACGCTGGTCTTCCTTCACCGCCACCACCAAGAAGGAACGACGACCATCATTAGGACGAGGGGCTGGGGGCTTCCATGAGCCGCGTGCAATCACCTGCATCTTGGGAGGCGCCCAGGCCCCAGCCTCTCAGCGCATCTTCAAACGATTCGCTCGCGAGGTCAACGCGGTGCTCCCCAAGCTTGAGGCTGTGCGCCCGCTCAAGTGGTCCCAGTGCGCCATCACTTTTAGCTCGGCAGATCAGCTCAACTACACGGCCACCGTCGGCGTGCTCCCGATGTTGTGTTCCCCGGTCATCAGCAATGTGTAGGTCACCAAGACCGTCATCGACGGCGGTGCAGGGTTCAAAGTCATGTCCGTCGATACTTTCAACAACCTCCAAGTGCCATATGAGCAGCTCCATCCTACCAAACCTTTCTCAGGAGTGACCGACGGCTCCACCACACCGATAGGGCAGGTTCGCATGCCTATCACCTTTGGCACACGCGACAACTACCGCACCGAGCTCATCGACTTCGACGTCACGCACATCCGCCTGCCTTACAATGACATTCTCGGGTATCTGGCCCTGGCAAAGTTCATGGCGGTCACCCACCACGGCTACAACGTCCTCAAGATGCCTGGAAGTGGCGGGGTCGTCACGGTCCCGTGTGAAGAAAGGGATGCGGTGTGCTCCCTCGAGCGCGCCTTCCAAGCTGCAGCAATCAACGACCCCAACAACAGAAGTGAGGGCCCTCCGGAGGCCATCCCCAAGAAGAAGAAGCTGCGCCGCGCAGGACCTCAGGAGGATGGCGTCGTGGCAGGAGCCTCGTCAGGATCAGCGTCCGTCCCAGGGGCGCCTCCCTCCATTGCATAGGAAGGCGCGCCCAGCGCCCTCCCCGGGCAGGGCTCAGGGGCTCTGTTCTGGAGGGCCTCAGGCCTTGCCAGCATCACGGGGGAGGCGCTTGGGCACCACTTGGAGGTGTGCCACGCGACACGTTTTCCTCAGGAGAACGCAGGGCAAGGGGTGCCCACCGCTCAGGAGTTCATCGCCAAGACGACACAGGAACTGCAAGACGCATGAGCCATGCGCGGCGATAGCCGCTCACAGGGTGCGCCTCACCACCCAGGCGAGGGTGCTGAACTGCGCGTCTGCATCGACATCCCAGGGCTCAACAGGGCCGCGTCTCAGGAGCGCTTCTGGCCTTCGCTTGTGGGCTGTTGCGAGGGCCCGCCACACAACTACGCTCGCATGCCGTTCGGCTTGCCGAGCGTGATGTCGGCCTATCAGCACACCATGCAGCGTGACCTGGCGGCTCAAGAGGCCAGGTACCGCATCGTCCTGCAGGGAACGGAGACGATATTTAGGGAGCTTTCTGAGCCCCCAGAGCCTCCCGAGGCTCAGGGCTCCAGTGGCTCATGAGGAGTCGTTTCTTCGACGCGCGCCTTCAGCAGCACCAACTCTGCTTCGTCTACAGAACCATGTGACATCTTCCAAGCTCGTTAAGCTGGGAGTGCCCCTTGGGCTGCATTATTCCCAAGCCGTGTGGGTCCGTCCCTACGGCATGTATCCCATTTGCTTATGTCTTTAGCTTACCTTGCTGGGGGCGCCCCTCGGGCTGCATCATCCCCAAGCCGCTCGGGCCGGACCCAGTGGCATGTATCTTCCTGCATTTACCCAAGCTGATTTGCCTTCCCTGCTTGACCTGCCTATGGTTATCACCTGCTCGATCATCGCCTCCCACGGGGCCTCCTCACTGGCACGGCGCTGGTGCATGGGTCCGTCCCTGCCATGTCGACAAATCTGAGCGGTAGAGCTCTGGCTCGCGGCACGCCCTGGTTAGGTGACCCTGTTCTTTTGGGGTTTTATTTTTAATTAATACTACTACAAGCATGGAAAGTAAACTAGCTAAAAGCTACAACTATTTTTTGTGTGTTTTTCTTAAGGTTTTCCAAACACACAAGAAGAAAGCTTAAAAAGAAATTAAACTAGCATGGATGATACAATGAAAAATTATGAGCACCGACAACTGGAATGAGTGTGTGAACATGAATGTAATGTCGGGGAGAACTACGTACTCCCCCAAGCTTAGGATTTTGGCCTAAGTTGGTCTATTCCCATGGAGCAAATCTACCCTCTCCGGTGTACTAAGGAGGATCCTCAGGGTGCCACTGGTTAGTGATCTCCTTCGGATCCAACTGATAAACAGAATGACGGTGAGGACCAAGTGGTGGCTCCGGCTCCGGAGCTGATGTCAGGCTCTGGTATGCCTGAACAGCCTCCGGCAAAACAAGGTACATGCCTGAAAATATGTTGAACAAAGAGGGAGCAGGCAAGGTAATAGTCTCAAAGTAATTCTTATCAAATATCAGTCTATAGTTAAGCACCTTCTTCTTATTCTTAACAATAAAATCATGTGCTACCATACTCTTATAATCTAGAAAAATATGAGGCAACAACTTTTCCTCTTTCTCATAATTCCTAATAGGTATGTTAAAGTGTGCAGCAAGGCGCGAGGCGAAGATGCCTCCTAAGAAGGGACCCTTTGTACGGTTTACATTTAACCGTTTAGCAACAATATTGCCTAAACTAAAAGTGGTATCACAAAACAAAGCATGGCGCAAAATAACAATATGGGGCGCTAAGATTTCCACAGTTCCCGCGACCAATTAAGCATCTACTAGCAAATATTGCGAAGTAACGTAGGACATGAAAATGTATGCTAGTAATTCTTGCATCGGAAACCTTCCTTGTTTCCCTACAGCAATCATATCAATAAATCCTTCCACATCATTACGATGTGGTTCCTCTATGCTTCCCTTAAAGGGTATCCTAAAAACCCGGCAAAAATCATAAAGTGACATATCCTATGCTCATCATATAAATAAAATTCCACCGAAGGTGGCGATCTCCTAGCATGGAAATGAAAATTTTGCACAAAAATATTGGTTAGTAGGAGATACTGTTCACGCTGGTCGTGGAGGAAGTCGGTGATGCCTGCATTCTCAGCCAAATAATAAAAATCTTCATAAATCCCGGCTTCTCTCAAGAACTCATCACAAGGCCATTCACATGGCCGAACCTCCACAGTACGAGGGAGATCATACTTAGGCTTCTTATTCTCTTCACTTTGCTTATCCTTCGAGCTTTGGCTCGATGAGCCCCTCAAAAATCTCTTCATCTTTTTCTGATTTTTTTTGAAATTTTTAGTAACTTAGAATAAAAGTGAACCAAACTCAACAAAATTGATAGCAACAACTCCTACAAGTGTCTAAAGGCTATATCATGCATTAAAACTACTTTTGACCACATAAATTTGACATGCAAGCTCAAGAACAGGGTCACCTAAGCAGCACAAATTTGCAATAAATAAAGCACTAGAACAAAAACTAATTGGACCATTGGAGGAGTCACATACTGAAGAACAATCCCCCAAAGCAGTTTTGTGAATGGAGCTTTGACCAAGGAGATCGAAAATGGCAGCAAGATGAGCTAGAACACGGGTTTGAGCTGGTGGGTGATTTTTTCTAGAGGAAGACGAAGTGTCTGGGTGCAAGAATAAGTGGAGGGGACCCACATGGGGTCCACGAGGCAAGGGGTGCACCCAGGGGGTAGGGTGCGCTCTCCATCCTCGTGGGCACACGGTGGGTCCCCCTGATGTGTTCATAGTGCCAATAATTCTTAAATATTCTAGAAAAAATCATATTAAATTTTTAGGGCATTTGGAGAACTTTTATTTTTGGGGTATTTCTTATTGCAAGGGTAATTCAGAAAACAGACAGAAAATACTATTTTTGCTTTATTTAGACTAAATAACAGAAAATAAAAAGAGGGTACAGAAGGTTGTGCTTTCTAACTTCATCCATATCATGCTCATCAAAAGGAATCCACTAACAAGGTTGATCAAGTCTTGTTAACAAACTCATTCCGAATCGCATGAAACCGGAGAAATTTCGAATAACACTAGGTCACCTCAACTGGGATATGCACATCCCCAATAATAAGAATATCATATTTCTTCTTGACAGTAGGAAGAGGAAATTCAAAACCTCCAATAGTAATTTTTGGAATTTTCCAATAAAATTGATACTGTGGACTTGAGGTTGTTTCCTCGGAAAGTGTACCATATGCTCATTACCATTAACATGAAAAGTGATATTGCCTTTGTTGCAATAAATAACACCCCCTGCAGTATTCAAAAAGGGTCTTCCAAGAATAATGGACATACTATCGTCCTCGGGAATATCGAGAATAACAAAGTCCATTAAGATAGTAACGTTTGCAACCACAACAGGCACATCCTCACAAATACCGACAGGTATAGCAGTTGATTTATCAGCCATTTGCAAAGATATTTCAGTAGGTGTCAACTTATTCAAATCAAGTCTACGATATAAAGAGAGAGGCATAGCACTAACACCGGCTCCAAGATCACATAAAGCAATTTTAACATAGTTTCTTTTAATAGAGCATGGTATAGTTGGTACTCCTAGATCTCCAAGTTTCTTTGGTATTCCACCCTTAAAAGTATAATTAGCAAGCATGGTGGAAATTTCAGCTTCTGGTATATTTCTTTTATTAGTAACAATATCCTTCATGTACTTAGCATAAGGATTCATTTTAAGCATATCAGTAAAATGCATATGCAAAAAGATAGGTCTAATCATTTCAGCAAAGCACTCAAAATCCTCATCATCCTTTTTCTTGGATGGTTTAGGAGGAAAAGGCATGGGTTTCTGAACCCATGGTTCTCTTTCTTTACCGTGCGTCCTAGCAACAAATTCTCTCTTATCATAACGTTGATTCTTTGATTGTGGGTTATCAAGATCAACAGCAGGTTCAATTTCTACATCATTGTCATTGCTAGGTTGAGCATCAACATGAACATCATCATTAACGTTATCTCTAGGTTCATGTTCATTACCAGATTGTGTTTCAACATCAGAAATAGAAATATCATTGGGATTCTCAGGTGTGTCTTCAACAGGTTCACTAGAAGCATGCAAAGTCCTATCATTTTTCTTTTTCTTCCTTTTAGAAGGACTAGGTGCATCAACATTAGTTCTCTAAGAATCTTGCTCAATTCTCTTAGGGTGGCCCTCAGGATACAAAGGTTCCTGAGTCATTTTACCCCGTATAGTCATAACTCTAACATCATTATCATTTTTCTTATTATTTAATTCATTGAGCAAATCATTCCGAGCTTTAAGTACTTGTTCTACTTGAGTGGTAACCATAGAAGCATGTTTACTAATAAGTTTAAGTTCACCTTTAACTCTAGACATATAATCACTCAAGAGTTCAATCATAAAAGCATTATGTTTCAATTGTCTACCAACATAAGCATTGAAGTTTTCTTGTTTAACAATAAAATTATCAAACTCATATAAGCATTGGCTAGCAGACTTATAACGAGGAATATCACCTTCATCAAATCTATAGAAAGAATTTACGTTTACTACCTGTGCTGGGTTATCAAGACCATGTATTTCTTCAATAGGTGGTAAATTCTTAACATCTTCAGCTTTAATACCTTTTTCTTTCAAAGATTTCTTTGCCTCTTGCATATCTTCAGGACTGAAAAATAGAATACCCCTTTTCTTCGGAGTTGGCTTAGGAGTTGGTTCAGGAAGTGTCCAATCATTTTCATTACTCAACATATTATTCAATAGCAATTCAGCTTGATCAACAATTCTTTCCCTGAAAACACAACCAACACAACTATCCAGGTGGTCTCTAGAAGCATCGGTTAGTCCATTATAAAAGATATCAAGTACTTCATTTTTCTTGAGAGGATGATCAGGCAAAGCATTAAGTAATTGGAGAAGCCTCCCCCAAGCTTGTGGGAGATTCTCTTATTCAATTTGCACAAAATTATATATTCCCTTAAGGCAGCTTGTTTCTTATGAGTGGGGAAATATTTAGCAGAAAAGTAATAAATCATATCCTGGGGACTACGCACACAACCAGGATCAAGAGAATTAAACCATGTTTTAGCATCACCCTTTAATGAGAATGGAGACAACTTAAGGATAAAGTAATAGTGAGTTTTCTCATCATTAGTGAATAGGGTGGCTATATCATTTAATTTAGTAAGATGTGCCACAACAGCTTCAGATTCGTAGCCATAAAAAGGATCAAATTCAACCAAAGTAATTAACTCAGGATCGACAGAGAAATCATTATCCTTATCGGAGATTAAGATAGGTGAAGTAGCAGGAGCACGGTCATATTTCATTCTAGCATTTAAAGATTTCTCTTTAAGCTTAGCTAATAATTTCTTAAGATCAGATCTATCATTACAAGGTAAAAAGTCTCGAGCAATTTCTTCATCCATAACATAACCCTCAGGCACAACTGGCAATTCATATCTAGGGGGAGAATCTTCATCATCACTTTCATCAATATTATCTGTTTCAATAATTTTATTCTCTCTATCCCTAGCAAGTTGTTCATCAAGAAATTCACCTAGTGGCACAGTATTATCAAGCATAGAAGTAGTTTCATCATAAGTATCATGCAAAGCAGAAGTGGCATCATCAATAACATGTGACATATCAGAATGAATAGCAGGAGTAGGTGTCACAAGTTTACTCAAAACAGATGGTGAATCAAGTGCAGAGCTAGACGGCAGTTCCTTAGAGCATCTCCAACAGGCGCCGGTCGCGCCGTGTGCAAAAATCAGATATGCCGCGCGCGCATTGCCTGATTTGGCGCGGCGCGCAGCGCTAGCTCCAGCAGCCGCGCTAAAATGCAGCACGTGCGCCGCTCCAGCAGCGCGCCAAAATGCAGCGCGCGCGACTCACAGAAACAACATATGCATTCGAAAACAGAAGCAAAAAGATCAAAACAAACAAAAATAAATAGTTCAATTTTGTTAATTACAACTCAAACAAACAGTTTTATCATTCAATACAACAAATAGTGCAATTAAACACAACAAATAGTTCAACAATACAATAACAAATGCACAAATCATGATGCTCTTTGTCGTCCATTCCATGCCCACCACTCCTCAATGAGATCCTTCTGAAGATCATTATGCGCTGCGGGACATCGAATGGCATGATAGGAGGCAACAAACCGGGCCACCCTTTCAGCCCTCTGTCGCACTCGCACGGGATGTCCCAAGAGCTCATACTGAGAGTAGTCTACATCTTGGCCACACTCATTCTCGATGATCATGTTGTGCATGATCACACAAGCGTGCATTATTTACCAAAGCATCTTCTGATCCCAAAATCTAGCCGGTCCTCTCACAATAGCAAATTGGGCTTGCAAAATCCCAAAAGCTCTCTCCACATCTTTTCTAGCCGCCGCCTGAGCATTGCGGAAATCAAGATTTTTCTTACCTTCTGGCTTTTTCAATGGCTTGACAAATGTTTGCCACTTTGGATAGATGCCATCCTCTAGATAATAGCCATAGTTGTATGTATGGCCATTTGCTACAAACTACACCGGTGGCAACTCCCCATTTGCAATCTTACTCATCAGTGGTGACCGGTTGACAACATTGATGTCATTCAAAGATCCAGGCATTCCAAAGAATGCATGCCAAATCCAAGTCTCTTGATCGGCCACCGCTTCAAGGATTATAGTGGAACCCTTTTTTGGCCGTGGAATTGCCCATGTCATGCCTTTCGACAATTCTTCCAAGTCCAATGCATGCAATCTATTGAGCCAAGCATGCCAGGAAAACCGCGAGCTTTGTTCATCGCTAAAAGCCTTGCGACGTCTTCAGCGTTGGGAGATCTCAAATACTCCTCGCCAAACACTTGCACAATTCCGACTGCAAAGCGCTTGACACACATGATGGCTTGGCTCTCACCCATAGCAAAGTGATCATCAACTAGATCAACCGGTATACCGTATGCCAACATACGCAAAACGGCTGTCACCTTCTGAAAGGTGCTATGCCCGAGCTCTCCGGCGGCATTCCTCCTTTGCTGAAAAAGCGGTCATGGCTCGCTAGTTTCTCTGCAATGCGCCTGAACAACTCGGTGCTCATCCTAAACCGGCGACGAAAATATGACTCGTGGTATGTGGGATTCTTCGCAAAATAATGCCTGATCAATCTGTTGTGGGCATCGATCCTATCCCTCCAAATTTTTTGACGACCCATAACCGAAACACCGTGCTTCGGTTTTTTATTAATATGCATAGGTAGGATCATTGCAAGATCCTCCTCCTCTTCCATATCAAATTCTTCTTCGGAAGAATCATACGACGAACTCATCTACAATGTTGAATACTATGCTATAAATACAAAACTACAATCAACATGCATGAAATTCATGGCTTTTGAGCAATACATACCTTCTAGGCGTTTTGTCGAACACCTTGCGGGCGCCGAGCAGCAGCGAGCGCACGGGTACTGTTTGTCGGAGGACTAGCACGCGCGCGCGGCGGCGGGACTAGAGGGGGGCCGGAGAAAGCGCGCGCAGGGCGGGGATAGGCCGGCAAAGCGCCGGAACGGTCGCCGGGTGGCGCGGTCGGCGGCGGCAGCGCGGCTGGAGGGGGGGTGGGAGGTGCGAGCGAGCGCGCAAGAGTCCAGCGCGCGGGAGCGGGCGCAGCAAATAAGCGGCGCGCGATTGCGTTTCGGCCCACGCGCTAGACTACGTATACCGCGCGTGCGGTTTTCACGCGCCCGCTGGAGCAACTATTCCGGTTGCGCGTGCGCTAAAAGGGGGGATTTTGCGGCGTGACGCTAGTTTGGCACGCCTGTTGGAGATGCTCTTACCTCCCCTCGTAGTTGAGGGAAAATTTAGTTCTTTCATCTTCAAGTTCTTCATAGTGATCAGCAGATATAAATCCCAAGTGACTCAAAGAATAGAGCTATGCTCCCTGGCAACGGCGCCAAAAAATAGTCTTGATAACCCACAAGTATAGGGGATTGCAACAGTTTTCGAGGTAGACTATTCAACCCAAATTTACACAAGGGGAGCCTAAGGATATTCTCAAGTATTAGCAGCTGAGTTGTCAATTGAACCACACCTGGAAAACTTAATATCTGCAACAAGGTATTTAGTAGCAAAGTAATTTGACAGTAGCGATAACGGTAGCAAAAGTAACAGTATTGGTTTTGTAGTGATTGTAACAGTGGCAACGGAAAAGTAACTAAGCAAAGAAGAATATGTGAAAAGCTTGTAGGCAATGGATCAGTGATGGATAATTATGTCGGATGTGATTCCTCATGAAATAGTTATAACATAGGGTGACACAGAACTAGCTCCAGTTCAACAATGTAATGTAGGCATGTATTCCGAATATAGTCATACGTGCTTATGGAAAAGAACTTGCATGGCATCTTTTGTCCTACCCTCCCGTGGCAACGGGGTCCTATTGGAAACTAAGGGATATTAAGGCCTCCTTTTAATAGAGTACCGGAGCAAAGCATTAACACTTAGTGAATGCATGAAGTCCTCAAACTATGGTCATCACCGGTAAGTATCCCGATTATTGTCACTTCGGGCTTAACGAATCATAACTCATAATAGGGGACTATAGACTTGCAAGATAGGATAAAGAACACACATATATTCATGAAAACATAATAGGTTCAGATCTGAAAGCATGACACTCGGGCCCTAGTGACAAGCATTAAGCATAGCAAAGTCATAGAAACATCAATCTCAGAACATAATGGATACTAGGGATCAAACCCTAACAAAACTAACTCTATTACATGATAAATCCCATCCAACCCATCACCGTCCAGCAAGCCTACGATGGAATTACTCACGCACGGCAGTGAGCATCATGAAATTGGTGATGGAGGAAGGTTGATGATGACAATGGCGACGGATTCTCCTCTCCGGAGCCCCGAACGGACTCTAGACCAGCCCTCCCGAGAGAGATTAGGGCTTGGCGGCGGCTCCGTATCGTAAAATGCGATGAATCCTTTTCTCTGTTTTTTCTCCCCGAACATGAATATAGAGAGTTGGAGTTGAGGTTGGTGGAGCACCAGGGGGCCCACGAGGCAGGGGGCGCGCCCAGGGGGTAGGCACACCCCCACCCTCCTGGACAGGGTGTGGGCCCCCTGGCCTTGATTCTTTCGCCAGTATTTTTTATATATTCCAAAAATATTCTACGTTGATTTTCAGGTCATTCCGAGAACTTTTATTTCTGCACAAAAATAACACCATGGCAATTCTGCTGAAAACAGCATCAGTCCGGGTTAGTTCTATTCAAATCATGCAAGTTAGAGTCCAAAACAAGGGAAAAAGTGTTTGGAAAAGTAGATACACTAGAGACATATCATTTACACAAACTGGTGGTGAAAACATGGTACTGCCCACTATTCAACTGCTTTGGATTGCTTTGATAAGCAGACTGCTGCTGCTATTGATTCCCCTGATTACTCTGCTGGTTGTAAGCACCCTGGTTACCGTGACCTTGAAACCCAGAACTTGAACCGCCGCCTCCATGACCTAGACCATGAGAACCGGACCCTGATCCGCCGTTCGAGCCATGGTGGCGCTGGATGGACTCCCTAAAGCTTCACATTATGGTGCAATCTTTCAATGAATGAGTAGCCGGCTTCTGATCCGTTCCATGTTTTGGACACGGCTGATTTAACATTGCTTCAATGTCAAATCCTATCCTCGGAGCCGACTGTCCCTTACGACGCTGGTTATAATTATGTACACCGGTGTTAGCCACAAAATCATCAGCCTTGCGCTTACCGTTGCCGCCCTGATTGGTAGGATTGTACTATTGTCCCTTAATGTCGTTACTCTTCTTTCCCTTTCCTGATCTTTCATCCTCAAAATCGGGGTCCTTGGTACCATCAGAGTCGGCATACTTTACAAGAGCCACCATTAGCTCCCCCATGTCATTGCAATGACGCTTGAGCCACCCAAGCTTCTGCTTGAGTGGAATGAATCGGCAATTTTTCTCCAACATCAGAACCGCCGAACCGATGTTGATATTATCTGAAGAATGTATGATGGTCGATACCCGGTGCACCC
Organism: Triticum dicoccoides; assembly: GCF_002162155.2. Classification (NCBI taxonomy): domain Eukaryota; kingdom Viridiplantae; phylum Streptophyta; class Magnoliopsida; order Poales; family Poaceae; genus Triticum; species Triticum dicoccoides. The sequence goes on along the minus strand of NC_041392.1, from coordinate 551,885,117 downwards.
AGCTGTTCGTTGACTGGCCCTCAGCCTGAACACAAGAAACCAAATCTACAATCGACATAGGCTGTTTGCACGTGTCTTTGAAATTCTGGATAACCGGGCCTTCAGCTCCACCCATGACCTGATGGAGTTAGCCGGCAACCCCTTCAACCAGGTGCGAGCCGTCCCCTCTAACATCATGGTGAAATACTTAGCGTACACAACCTCGCTAACATCCAGCATTTCCATAGCCATCTCATAACTTTCCACCCACGCCTCAGGGGTTTGATCGGCCGTGTAATTAGGCACCTTGCGAGGGCCTTTGAAGTCCTTGGGCAGACACTCGTTTCGTATAGCTGCTATTAGACACGGCACACCGAATGCCTTGGAAGTCACACCTGCCTCAATTGAAGCTGTCGGGTAAACCGGCGCGTGCTGATGAGGGGCCAGTTGAGCCGCCAGCTCAGCATCTCGACGTGCTCTGGCCTGGTCCACGAAATCCTATGCTTTGACTCCATTGCACGCCGGGTCATGTCCGTGAGGTTGGTTATGGCGATGTTCGGTACTTGAGACCACTGGCGAGTCAATGTGCCTGCTGTAGCTCCGGCTTGGGCGAGGGGTCGCATGAATCCGATCACGGCTATAAGAATAAGCCTACTGCTGCACCAAAGCTGTTTGAAGAAGCTCCCCGGCCCTTCGGGTTTCAACCGCCGCTGGAGTTTCACCCTCGTCTGGCAGAGCCGCCAATCGCGTAGCTGCAACAATCATGTTGTCCACAGGGGTGGAGTAATGACCCGGTGGTGTCATCACATGCTGAGGTAGAGTGTTGTTCATATGCGACTGGCCTGGCGGTTCAACTATTCGATTCACCACCGGCAGGTTACTGGCTCCAAGGGTGTTGAAGAGGTCCCTAGACTTGTAAACCAAGGGCAAACGACTCTGGTGCTTTCTCCTCAAGACTTCGTGTGAAGTGTTCTTATCTACCCTAAGCCGATATGAATCTGCTTGAATCCGCTGTGCTTGGGCGTCCAAAACGGCTTGTTCTGCAGCCATCCTAGCGTTCTCCGACGCTAAGTCTGCTTTAGCTTGTGCTATTCCATCACGCAATTTTGCCACTTCTACCTTCTGTTGCTCCTGGTTTTCTGGGGTTACCTCAACCTCCATCAGAGTCGCCAGAGCATCCAATAGATGTGTTAAGACTTGAGCCGGCGGGCGAGCTAAACCACCAGCCCCAACTGCCATGACCGCAGCTGCACTAGAAGTCATAACCGCGGCGGCTGTCGAGCCAAGAACCGGTTGTGTGCCAGCCATGAAGATCGCCACCCTGTTCGGCGGCTCACGGGGATCCGGAATACTGTCGCCATGGGAACAGCCCCCAAGTCGTCTGTCTTGCAGTTGATACATTGAGCTGGTCTCGCCTGTGGACTCATCATCAGAGCAGATTTCTGTCTCACCGCCAGAGATAGAGCCTTCCAACTCAGCCCCATGGGTGAACCCAACAAAGACATGCCTTACGGCGGGTTGAGCTTGGGCGGGTCGTGCACGCTGAGCCGTCTCGATGATGTCAGTGCAGATGTCCGGCTCAGGGCCCAGCTCGCCAATCTTGCCGATGAAGACGTGGATTCCGCCGAAAGGGACCCAGTACCATACTCAATTAAGCCGGCCTCAGGGTCCCAGCCTGCATCGTTGATGTAGAGCTTGCCGCGACGACTCTTTGTCATCTGGCCCACATCGTATCCCTTGAGCCCTTTGAAGCTGCTCTTTAAGAACTTAAAACCACCGTGCGCTGGCCCCACGGTGGGCGCCAACTGTCATGGAAGTGTCACGGCAGATGTCCTCATGGAAGGACTTATTTGTGGAGCCATTGTGACGAGGTTATCTTAAAGGGGTTAAACGGGACAAAGGACACGGAGAGTTTATACTTGTTCGGCCCCTTCTGGTGAAGGTAAAGGCCTACTCCAGTTTGAGGTGCTATTGCTAGGGTTTCGATTACCAGGGAGCAAACACGCTTTGCCTGGCTTTCGAGTTGTTGTTTTCTTGCCCTAAGCTGCTGTCGGGTCGTCCCCTTATATACAGAGGTTGACGCCCTGCGGCCTACAAAGTCCGGGCCGGCTCATACAACGTGTCCGGCTCGGTGACTTATCTTACATGACTTACATTACAAGTCTACATGTACATGGCGGTTTACACTTTACGGGCCGTAAGCCGCCTCTGGGTTTAGGCCTTTTACTAAGCCTATCTATGAACTGCCATCGTTAATATCCTATTGGGCTTTATCTAGATGAACCGCCATAGGGATGACCTGGCCCCTCCTGGGCGGGTCATATCTGATAGTCATATCCCCAACAGTCACCAAATCACATAACTCATATAATACAAAATCATCATCGAACGTTAAGTGTGCGGACCCTACGGGTTCGAGAACTATGTAGACATGACCGAGACACCTCTCCGGTCAATAACCAACAGCACAACCTGGATGCTCATATTGTCTCCGACATATTCTACAAAGATCTTTATTGGTCGAACCATAATGACAACATACGTTATTCCCTTTGTCATCGGTATGTTACTTGCCTGAGATTCGATCGTTGGTATCTTCATACCTAGTTCAATCTCATTACAAGAAAGTCTCTTTAATCGATCCGTAATACATCATCCCGCAACTAACTCATTAGTCACATTACTTGCAAGGCTTCTTATGATGGGTATTACCGAGAGGGCCCAGAGATACCTCTCCGATACTCGGAGTGGCAAATCCTAATCTCAATCTATGCCAACCCAACAAACACCTTCAAAGATACCTGTAAAGCATCTTTATAATCACCCAGTTATGTTTTGACGTTTGATAACACACAAGGTATTCCTCCGGTGTCCGGGAGTTGCATAATCTCAAAGTCAAAGGAGTGTGTATATGACATGAAGAAAGCAATAGCAATAAAACTGAATGATCAACATGCTAAGCTAACAGATGGGTCTTGTCCATCACATCATTCTCCTAATGATGTGATCCCGTTATCGAATGACAACTCATGTCCATGGTTAGGAAACCTTAACCATCTTTGGTCAACGAGCTAGTCAAGTAAAGGCTCACTAGGGATTCAGTGTTTTGTCTATGTATTCACACATGTATTAAGGTTTCCGGTCAATACAATTCTAGCATGAATAATAAATATTTATGATGATATAAGGAAATATAAAATAACAACTTTATTATTGCCTCTAGGGAATATTTCCTTCAGTTGTTGGTGTCATTGTTCGCTTGTGGAGGTGGAGAAGGAGGTCGAGGTGGATCATCTTGTTGTACTTCCTCATTTCCTTTGTCTTGACATGTTCCACTTGTGGATGCCTCCATGTCAACTTGTGTTTCACCTTGATGTGAAGTTGAGTCTTCCACTTTAATGGATGAACTTCTCTCCTTCACCTATGTTGGATGGATTTTGCCAATAGACAAGTCTTGAATTGCTTCCGAAGGATCTTTCTCTCCTACATCAATTGGCAATTGCTCTACTTGCGAGCCGCTAGATTCATCAAACTTCACATCTACCTTCTCTTCAACTTTTGAGTGAAGTTGTTATAGACATGGTATGTGTGAGAGTTCGATTTGTAACCGAGTTGGTGATGTCTACTACACAATTTATTCTTGTAGACTCGTGTTGGGCGTCCAAGCGCAGAGTTTTTTAGGATAGTAGCAATTTTCCCTCAAGTGGATGACCTAAGGTTTATCGATTCATGGGAGGTGTAGGGTGAAGATGGTCTCTCTCAAACAACCCTGCAACCAAATAATAAAAAGTCTCTTGTGTCCCCAACACACCAAATACAATGGTAATTTTTATTGGTGCACTAGTTCGGCGAAGAGATGGTGATACACGCATAGCAATGATAGTAGATATTGATTTTTGTAATAGGAACAATACAAAACAACAAGGTAGAAATTGATAAAATGGAGCACAAACGGTATTGCAATGCTTGAAAATGAGGCCTAGGGTCCGTACTTTCGCTAGTGCAATCTCTCAGCAATGCTAATATAATTGGATCATATAACCATCCCTCAACACGCGACAAAGAATCACTCCAAAGTTCTTATCTAGCAGAGAACATAAGAATAAATTGTTTGTAGGGTACAAAACCACCTCAAAGTTATCCTTTCCGATCGATCTATCTAAGAGTTCGTACTAAAATAACACAAAGTTATCCTTTCCGACCGATCTATCCAAGAGTTCGTACTAAAATAACACCATATGATACACATCAACCAACTCTAGTGTCACCTAGATACTCCAATGTCACTATGAGTATCCGTGAGTTAATTATACAATATATATCAAACAATTTTAGATTCATAATATACTCAATCCAACACAAAGAACCTCAAAGAGTGCCCCAAGATTTCTACCGGAGAAACAAGGACGATAAACGTGCATCAACCCCTATGCATAAATTACCCCAATGTCACCTCGGGAATCCACGAGTCGAGTGCCAAAACATATATGAAGTTTATCAATATGATACCCCATTGTCACCATGGGTATTCATAGCAAGATATAGATCAAGTGCTCTCAAATCCATAAAAGTACTCAATCCGATAAAACGAAATCTCAAAGGGAAAAACCAGTTCATCACAACAAGATAGAGGGGCAGAAACATCATATGATCCAACTATATTAACAAATATCGCGATACATCAAGATCGTGTCAAATCAAGAACACGAGAGATAGAGAAAGATTAAACACATAGCTACTGGTACAAACCCTCAGCCTCGAGGGTGGACTACTCCTCGTCATCATGGTGATCGTCGGGATGATGAAGATGGCCACCGGTGATGATTTCCCCCTTGATGACCCACAAGTATAGGGGATCTATCTTAGTCCTTTCGATAATTAAGAGTGTCAAACCCAACGAGGAGCAGAAGGAAATGACAAGCAATTTCAGTAAGGTATTCTCTGCAAGCACTAAAATTATCGGTAACAGGTAGTTTGGTAATAAGGTAATTCGTAATGGGTAACAAGTAACAAAAGTAAACAAGGTGCAGCAAGGTGGCCCAATCCTTTCTGTCTCAAAGGACAAGCCTGGACAAACTCTTATATAAAGGAAAGCGCTCCCGAGGACACATGGGAATTATCGTCAAGCTAGTTTTCATCATGCTCATATGATTCACGCCCGTTACTTTGATAATTTGTTATGTGGGTGGACCGGTGCTTGGGTACTGCCCTTCCTTGGATAAGCATC
>NC_041392.1:551760595-551879595 GCF_002162155.2 Triticum dicoccoides | reverse complement strand
GCAACTACGAAAGAAGAATTAAGGTAAACCTAACCATAGCATGAAACATATGGATCCAAATCAGCCCCTTATGAAGCAACGCATAAACTAGGGTTTAAGCTTCTATCACTCTAGCAACCCATCATCTACTTATTACTTCCCAATGCGTTCCCCTAGGCCCAAACAATGGTGAAGTGTCATGTAGTCAACATTCACATATCACCACTAGAGGAAAGACAACATACATGTCATCAAAATATCGAACGAATACCAAATTCAGATGACTACTCAGGAACAAACGTAACTACTCACAAATCATATTCATGTTCATAATCAGAGGGGTATTAATGTGCATAAAGGATCTGAACATATAATCTTCCACCGAATAAACCCACTAGCATCAACTACAAGGAGTAATCAACACTACTAGCAACCCACACGTACCAATATGAGGTTTTGAGACAAAGGTCGGATACAAGAGATGAACTAGGGTTTGAGAGGAGATGGTGTTGGTGAAGATGTTGATGGAGATTGACCCCCTCCTGATGAGAGGATTGATGGTGATGATGATGGTGAAGATTTCCCCCTCCCGGAGGGATGTTTCCCTGACAGAACAGCTCCGCCGGAGCCCTAGATTGGCTCCACCAAGGTTCCGCCTCGAGACTGTGGCATTTCGTCCCGAAAGCTTCCTTCCATTTTTTTCCAGAGAAAAAGACACCTTATACCAGAAGATGGGCATCGGGGGGCTTCCAGGTGGCCCACGAGGCAGGGGCACGCCCAGGGGGTAGGGCGCGCCCTCCACCCTCGTGGACAGTGGGTGGCCCCCCTCTGGTGCTTCGCCCAATATTTTTAATATATTCCAAAACTGACTTTCGTGGAGTTTCATGACTTTTGGAGTTGTGCAGAATAGGTCTCTAATATTTGCTCCTTTTCCAGCCCAGAATTCCAGCTGTCGGCATTCTCGCTCTTCATGTAAACCTTGTAAAATAAGAGAGAAAAGGCATAAGTATTGTGACATAATGTGTAATTACATCCCATAATGCAATAAATATCGATATGAAAGCATGATGCAAAATGGACGTATCAACTCCCCCAAGCCGATATCGAAAAATATGTCCACATGTTTAGAGATAGAGGTGTCGATAAAATAAAATACGGACATGAGGTCATCATGATTATTCTTAGAATAGCAACATATATATATATATATATATATATATATATATATATATATTCATACAATTTCTTATGTTGAAGTAACAATCTATTCACAATGTAAAGTATGAATCAGAAACTTCATTGAAAAACTAGCAAATTATAATCTCAGGCATTGAAGCAATTGCAATTTATCATAACATCGGAAAGAGTCAATATAAGAGCTTTTCAGCAAGTCCACATACTCAACTATCATTTAGTCTTTCACAATTAACAACACTCACGCAATACTTATGGGTATGAAGTTTTAATCGGACACAGAGAATGATAGGGGCTTATAGTTTTTCCTCCCAACCTTTTACCTCAAGGGTAACGTCAACAATAATGCTTTATGAAAAACCACATCCAATTGGATATATATATCAGGATCTTTCCAACACATAGTGCTTGCCAAAGGATAAAGTGTAAAAAGGAAAGGTGAAGATCACCATGACTTTTGTATAAGGTATAAGACAAAAATAAAAGATAGGCTCTTCGAAGAGGGAAGCAGAGGTTGTCATGTGCTTTTATGGTTGGATGCACAAAATCTCAATGCAAAAGAACGTCACTTTATATTGCCACTTGTGATAGGGACCTTTATTATGCAGTCTGTCGCTTTTATTTCTTCCATATCACAAGCTCGTATAAAGCTTATTTTCTCCACACTAATAGATCATACATATTTCGAGAGCAATGTTTATTGCTTGCAACAATGACAACTTACTGGAAGGATCTTACTCAATCCATAGGTAGATATGGTGGACTCTCATGGAAAAATTGGGTTTAAGGATATTTGGAAGCGCAATTAGTATCTCTACTTGCTGCAAAGAATTTGGCTAGCGTGAGGGGGAAAGGCAAGCTCAACATGTTGGATGATCCATGACAATATAATTTATTTCGGATATAAGAAAACATAACCCATTATGTTGTCTTCCTTGTCCAACATCAACCTTTTAGCATGTAATATTTTAATGAGTGCTCACAATCATAAAAGATGTCCAAGATAGTATATTTATATGTGAAAACCTCTCTTTCGTTCTTACTTCCTATTAATTGCAACGATGACCAAAACTATGTTTTTCAACTCTCAACAACTTTTATTCATCATACTCTTTATATGTGAAGTCATTACTCTCCATAAGATCAATATGGTCTCTTTATTTATTTTTATTATTTCATTTTTCTTTTATTCCCTCAAGATCATAGCAAGATAACCAAGCCCTCTACTCAAGACTAATCTTTATTATATATAGCTCATAGACTCGATTACATAGATAAGGATCAACACAAAAACTCAAAGCTAGATCATACTAAACTTTATTCTACTAGATCAAGATATAACCAAAAGGATCAAACTAAGAAAAATGGTAAAGATAGAAGTGTGATGGTGATACGATACCGGGGCACCTCCCCCAAGCTTGGCAGTTGCCAAGGGGAGTGCCCATACCCGTGTATTTATGTCTCTTTCTTCGGAGGTGGTGATGATGGAGTTGTTGATGATGTAGGCTTGTCATCCATCTTCCAAGGCATAGGCTCACCATCATAGAAGGATGATCGAGTCTCCGGGATCCTCAAATCTGCAGCCAAACTCATCCTCTTGAATCTATATTCATACTCACAGTTTTGGTTTTGTAGGTCATAGATCTGCGCTTGGAGGTGCTCGATTTTCTCGTGAAGCTTGAAGATGGTCTCCCCAATGTTCTTGGCATCCATCTTGTGGTTGTTGCTCTGCGATCATCATGTGATTGGCGTTGAGTCTGTGTTCCACCATCCCCTGGCACTTGAAAACTTGTTGCTCCATTGCTTCAAGTCTTGTCTGCACGCTTCTGGTCCTACTTGGTCCCTCAACATCGTGGATGTGCAGCACCCCCTCACGCATCTCAATGGTTTGAGGGGGTTGCAGCACCTCCGCGAGGTAGGGGTTGATAACTGAGGGAGTCCTGGATTAGGGGGTATCCGGACAACCGGATTATATCCTTTGGCCGGACTGTTGGACTATGGAGATACAAGATTGAAGACTTCGTCCCATGTCCGGATGGGACTCTCCTTAGCGTGGAAGGCAAGCTTGGCAATACGGATATGTAGATCTCCTCCCTTGTAACCGACTCTGTGTAACCCTATCCCCCTCCGGTGTCTATATAAACCGGAGGGTTTTAGTCCGTAGGACAAGATACAATCATACCATAGGCTAGCTTCTAGGGTTTAGCCTCTCTGATCTCGTGGTAGATCAACTCTTGTACTACTCATATTATCAAGAATAATCAAGCAGGACGTAGAGTTTTACCTCCATCAAGAGGGCCCGAACCTGGGTAAAACATCATGTCCCCTGCCTCATGTTACCATCCGCCTTAGACGCACAGTTCGGGACCCCCTACCCGAGATCCGCCGGTTTTGACACCGACATTGATGCTTTCATTGAGAGTTCCACTATGTCATCGCCGTAAGGAAGGATGCCTCGTCTCGTTGTCAAAAACAACATTACCGCCGGGGGAGCCCTGGCTGTCGGCCAAACTCTCCGGCTAGGCAGTTTCATCATGACCGCCTGTTCGGCCGCTGCACCGACGATGACTTCTCGGGTCATCAAAAACAGCCTCCATGTCGGCTCGGAATTTTCCGAGCAGATGGATCCAATGGAGCTCTCTTCCCTAAACGAGCTCTTAGATCGTATCGCCGAGTTGGGAGTCGCTACAGACTATGATCGGATTGGGCTTAAACCCGATCAAAGGGAGATTAACTCTCCACCGGTCACCCATCATATTGCGGTGGTGGAGGAACAATGCGGCGATTCTTCCTCTATCTTGAGGACTAACTATGTCCGGATTCCTGAACTCTCCGTGCCGGACACCCGTTTACGGGAGGATATCACCCAAGCCCTAAACCTAGAGTCAGGTAGCGGGCCAGACTTATCGGGCAACATCCTGGAATCCAAACTTCCAAGATCGAAAACTCCACGGCCCCCGGGTCTCAGATCGGGTAGGGGTTCGGACTCAAATCTACCCACCCACCCAGACATAAACGATCTTTCCCACATTAGGCAAGAGCCCCATGAAACAGTACATCATTATTGGGCCAGATTCCTCCTTGTGATGAACAAGGTTAAGGACTGTCGCGAGGAAGACGCAGTCTCATATTTCTGCATTAATTGCATGGACAAGGGAATCCTTAACGCCTTAAGTTGCCGTGACATATCACGCTTCGCTAACTTGGCATCCATAGTACAAAACTACTATGCGATGGAAAGCGCTTAGAAAACCGAAATGAAATTTTGGGATAATCTGGCTCGGAATATACACCCAGTCCGAAGTAAAAGGGTGCACTATCATAAGACACCCGAGTTAGTTACAAAGAAACAAAAACCCTCTACAGGGCATGGAACCGTATTGGAGGGATGGCTCAACGGCCCCCGCAAAATTCATAGTACAGCGGATACCACACCAACACACAGCCTTAGAGCATGTTGGGTACTCCGGCAGGTGGCCAAAAGTGGTGAGGATCTGCTCATCCCAAATACCACAGAGCATCATCCCGTGGATAACAATACGGTATTAACAGTCTTCAAAACCTTCGCATCAAATAATAGGTGCAAGCGAACACTCTGTAGCCTCGCCGAAATCTGCCACGTGGCAGCAATGAATCCATGGAGTGACATGGCTATTACCTTCAATGCCAGTGACGAACCTAAATTCCGAACAGCCCGAGCACCAGCTGCACTGGTCCTCAGTCCAATTGTGGATGGCTTTCGACTCACCAAAGTACTCATGGACGGCGGCCGTGGATTGAACCTCATCTATGAGGAAACTCTTCAAAAATGGAAATAGACTGGAACCGCATTGAGCAAAGCAGCACAACCTTTAGAGGAATCATCCCCAGTCGGGAAGCACGCTGTGCCGGGAAAATCACACTAGATGTGGTATTCGGCACACCGGAGAACTATAGGTCCAAAGAAATTACATTCCAAGTGGCCCTGTTCAGTAGTGGATACCACGCCCTTTTAGGACAGGAGGCGTTCACGATCTTCCAAGCCATACCCCATTATGGGTACATGAAGCTCAAAATGCCTGGGCCCAACGAAATCATCACTCTCGCTAGTGATCTGGACATAGCACTCCGCGCCGAAAACAAAACAGCCGCATTGGCCCTCGAGGCATTGTCTGAAGCCCTTTTGGCCGAGGAGTTAACTGCGCTACACTCCACAGTGGACAGGGACGACATGTTACTCGACAAGTGATCCAAGTCCACCTCTTTTAAACCAGTGGATGAAATAGTCAAATTCCAAGTCCACCCAACGGACCCTACAAAAACAGCCTCCATCGGGGCACAGCTAAACCCCGCCGTGGACACCGCACTACGAGAGTTCCTGTGCGAGAGTTGGGACATATTCGCGTGGCACCCCTCAGACATGCCAGGAATCCCACGTGGGCTGGCCGAGCACAGCCTCAATATTCTAAAGGGATTCAAGCCGGTCAAGCAAACTCTTCGGCATTTCTCTGAACCTAAGAGACAAGCTATGGGAGAAGAACTAGCCAAGTTATTAGAGGCCGGATTCATTAGAGAAATAAAACACCCGGACTGGCTAGCAAACCTGGTGATGGTACCAAAGAAGGACAAATCCTGGCGCCTGTGTGTCGATTTTAAGGACCTCAACAAGGCCTTCCCAAAGGATCCCTTCCTCCTCCCCGCATTGATCAAATTATCGATGCTACCGCAGGACACGAGTCATTGTGTTTCCTCGACGCATACTCCGGCTACCACCAAATCAAGATGGCGGAGTCCGACCAAGCCGCAACGGCATTTATCACACCATACGGCCCCTTCTGTTTCAACACAATGCCTTTCGGGCTCAAAAATGCCGGCGCAACATATCAGCGCATGATTCAGACATGTGTGGAGAAACAGATCGGCAAAACAGTAGAGGCATACGTAGATGATGTGGTCGTCAAAACCAAGCATGTCGACTCTCTAATAGACGACTTGAGGCTCACATTTGACAACCTCCGAAAATACGACATCAAGCTCAATCCAGAAAAATGTGATTCCGGTGTACCAGCCGGAAAGCTCCTGGGCTTCATTGTCTCCTGTAGAGGAATTGAAGTTAATCCGGCCAAAATCCAAGCTCTGTCACAGTTGGCTACCCCAACAGACCTCAAACAAATCCAGAAATTAACTGGATGTGTGGCGGCTCTAAGCTGCTTTATCTCCCGCTTAGGAGAAAAGGCATTACCCCTTTATCACCTCCTTCGGCGCACCGAACACTTCGAGTGGACGGATGCTGCCACAGCCGGATTGGAAGAAATAAAAGCCATACTGGAAACCAACCCAATCCTGGCCGTGCCAAACATCGGCGAACCAATGTTGTTGTACATTGCGGCAACTCATCAGATTGTAAGCGTGGTGCTTGGCATCGAACTAGAAGCGGACGGACATAAATTCCCCCTTCAAAAGCCGGTATATTATGTATCCACTGTCCTCACTCCATGCAAGTCACGGTACCCACATTATCAAAAGATAGCCTATGCGGTATTCATCGCATCCCGGAAGCTGCGACACTACTTTCAAGAGTGTTCGATTACAGTAGCCTCGGAAGTGTCACTTAATGATATTATAAATAACCGCGACGCCACGGGCCGGATTGCTAAATGGGCCATTGAGCTCCTCCCGTTTGACATAACATACAAACCCCGGCGAGCCATTAAATCACAAGCATTGGCCGACTTTGTCGCCAAATGGACGGAAGCCGAACTACCTAAAGAGTACGGCGCATACTCCAATTGGATCATGCACTTCGACGGCTCCAAAATGCTGGCTGGTCTGGGGGCTGGCGTCGTCCTGACGTCCCCAACAGGAGATACAGTCCAATACATACTGCAGATACTGTATATAGACTCCAACAACGCAGCCGAATACGAAGCCCTGTTACATGGTCTTCGGATGGCAGTTTCCATGGGCACTGAACGCCTGGAGGTGCATGGGGATTCGAACCTCGTAATATCCCAAAATAAATGGAGACTTCGATGCCAAGGATCCAAAGATGGCGGCCTATCAAAACGCCGTCCTAAAGATGTCAGCTCGGTTCGAGGGGCTCAAATTTCACCATGTGGCTCGGGAAAACAATCAGGCGGCGGATATCCTCGCCCGCATCGGCGCAAAACGCGATGCGATCCCCCCAACATCTTTTTCGAGAGGTTGTTTAAGCCATCCGTGGTATGGGAAGGGGACACCGGTAACAATAGTCCGGACCCGGTCAAAATACCCGATACTGAACACTCTGACATAATCGGAGGCTCTGCCACCAAAATAATACCTTCAGCCGGCGTAATAATGGCCATCATCTCCCCGTGGACAGAACCATTCCTGGCCTACCTAACTAGGTAGAAACTCCCCGAGGTCCAAAATGAGGCACGCTGCATAGTGCGGCGATCTAAAGCCTACAGGGTCCACGAGGGAGAGCTGTATAAAAAAAGTACTACCGGAATCCTTCAAAGGTGCATCTCCGGAGAGGAAGGGCGGAAGCTTTTGGCAGAAATTCACGCCGGACTCGGCATCCACCACACTGCAGCCCGGGCCTTTGTAAGCAAGGCCTTCCATACAGGTTTTTATTGGCCGACCTCTCGAGCAGACGCACAGGACTTGGTCCAACGGTGCGTCGGTTGCCAGCTTTTTGCAAACCAAAGCCACATGCCACCCACCGCCCTCCAAAAAATCCCCATTACCTGGCCCTTCGTGGTCTGGGGGCTTGACATGGTTGGACCCCTTAAAGGGGGAACCCATAAGAAAAAATACTTACTAGTCATGGTGGATAAATTCACCAAATGGATAGAAGCCAAACCTGTTAAAATGGCCAAATCTGGACCGGTGATAGACTTCATATCCGGGGTTGTACACCGTTATGGCGTCCCCCACAGCATCATCACTGACAATGGCATGAACTTCACGGATGACGAGGTAAAACTCTGGTGCATCAACATGGGCATCAAGCTCAATTATGCTTCTGTCTATCACCCACAAACCAATGGCCAAGTTGAGCGAGCAAATGGTCTTATCATGAGCGGCATTAAACCCAGACTAGTGCGGTCCTTAAAGGGGTCTAACACGCACTGGGTAGAGGAGCTCGACTCCGTACTCTGGGGGCTACGGACCACGCTGAATCGTACTACCGGATACACACCCTTCTTTATGGTGTACGGCACAGAGGCGGTTCTGCCCTGCGACATAATTCATGACTCACCTCGAGTGCGCATGTACGAAGAAAGAGAAGCCGAGCTCGATCGGCAGGACAGTCTGGACACCCTGGAGGAGGAGCACGGTGTGGCAAAAGCCCATTCCGCATTCTATCAGCAACGGGCTCGCAGGTACCAAAGCAGAGTAGTACGGGCCAAAACTTATAACATTGGCGAGTTAGTTCTATGCGTGCCAGAGAAGAAAAAAACCAAGCTCGAGCCCAAATGGGAAGGTCTCTTCATTATTGACCAAGTTCTGACCGGTGGAGCGTACCGTCTGCGGGATGCATCGAATAATCGACTTGAGCCGAACCCATGGAATGCAGCCAGACTCCGAAGATTCTACGCCTAGCGCCGGACTCTATGTTCGTCTCTTTCCTCTGTCCATTTTTTGCATATACATTATCTGATTTTTTCTCTTTCTTTCTTTTATTCTTTCTCTAGGCCTTCAAGGGCCACCTTGTGCCCCGCTTGCACACTATTGACGCGCTAACCGCGCCCATTATACCTGGGGGCTTCTTACACAGAAGCTTAATTATTTATCTGGGCTTCATGCCTCGCACATGTGTTATTCTTCCGCATGTACCTTTTCTTCACCATTATATGCATCGATATGACTTAAGTTTTGGCCAAGCTGGATTGCCTGGCTCTTGTATTTATGCCCTACATTCCCGTTAATTCGGCTAGGGCATAAGGGGAGCACCTCTGTGATTGTTACTGTCGGGTCAGCCGGATGTGTACCTCAGACTGGGTGAAGCCGAAAGCTAGCGTTCTTAAGGGAATACTCGGTCGGTGAACAAAAGTTGATTTTTATTTATTTTCCATATGTGCCCCAGATGTTTTTGCCTGCGTTTCCTCTCGCAGTCCGAACATGCACTTTAGGGCATGCGTACCCAGGGAAAGGAACCCCTAACGGAACTATTCTCCCTGGAAGATGTTTCTTACTACCCATGTAATATAACATAACTAGTTGGATACTTGTCTGTTCAAGCACTAATGACCCCTACGCCTGGTTTCCACGCATACCCCAGTTCTTATATAACTGAGCGGGTATTCGGACACACTCTGGACTATTGGGTCCTAAGGTTGAAGCGAAAAGGTCCGCCATGACAAATGATTTACAATCCGGCTAGAAGGCATTATACATGTCACTCTAATTACATAGTCATGTAGACTGACTAAATTCCTCTTCTATACCATCCAACAGGCTGTCTATCCTACAATCCTGTTGGGAATACTTTGTGGCTAATTCTACTTGCCCATACACTAAGCTAACGGGGATGTCTTTCCCATCAGGCCCCATAGGTCCGACCTCGGCCATGTGGTTTGGGTCAGCCTTGGTGTACCGCGTCTTCACCATGGCCCAGGCTTCTTGGCACCTTGACGGCAGGCCGATATCTTCCATAATCAGAAGCACCACCGTGCTCCCTTGAGCTTCTCCGCAAGCTCTCCAATGTCTTCTGGCAGGGAGACGGATGGCCACAAGGCCTGGGCAATACCTTGCATCACCTGTCGAACTTGTTCGTGCAGTCGTGAGATCTCGGGTAGAAGATCACCCGCAGACCTGGGCATCTCCTCCGTGGGACGACCCGTCAGCATACCTGCAGACATAATTCTGTTAGCCAGCTTCTCCGCCACCCCCCTTTTAAGGGTTCATCCAAGCACTTACTAAAAATGCTGTGTCGAAGCCGCTTATTCTCCTTCTCGGAGTCCGCAAGCTGGGCTCGAACATCCTTCAGTTCCACGCTCAACTTGGTATTGGCGTCTTGGAGATTGTTTTTCTCCCGCCTGACCTCAGTCAGCACGCGTTCGCCAGCCTTTAGCTGTCGTACGACATGCTGGTCCTCCGGATTATATCTGGATTCATCTGCAATAACTATTGTTAGATCTGCAGCCACACCACACGCTATATGGTACCTATCATTCTTTGAAAGAAATGTTACCAGCTGGGGACTTTTTAGGTTCCTTCAATGCGGCAACGGTGGCCCAAAGTGGGTCTTGCATTCCTCCAGCTCCTGTGACAGTCGAGTATTCTTCTCTGTAAGAACCTGCACAATAGATGATCCTTAAATCAGTTCTGCTAACTGTTTTAAGTCTCAGGGCCTACTGATACATATAATCATCATATTTTCTTACCCGTACATCCCTTACATACTGGTCCGTGGCTCTGGCTAGACCATTTTGAGCAGCACAGAGGTACGCGTCTCCAGAATTGAAGCCATCAAATGCCTCTGGTGAGAAGCAAGCGTCACGGAGTACGGCCCGGCGACACCTATGATTCATGGCGCTCTCCACTTTTAAATTGATAGCAGATAGTCTATCCGCATCCTTTGTAAGGGGAGTATCCGGTGTCCACCCCATGTCGGCTTCCGCCTCTATGTCCGGTCCTGGAGCTCGACTAGTGGAAGCATGATCGGGAGCCTCACCGGACATATTCCGGCGAGCGTTTTTTCTATTAAAGAAACATGGACGTCATTACATTTTGACAAAGACGACAACCACAGAGCGGGGTTTTTGTCATACCTCTACGCCGGCATCTCCGTCCTGACCGCCTTCCTTTTGGCCTACCCGGCCTCGTTGTTGCGGGTTCGGCACGGCTTCCCGAATGCCTTCCCTGTAAAACACCATATGTATATGGTAGGTGAAGTATCTAAAAGGGTATCCTAGGTTTTGGAGTTGGGATTTTGGTTTTTCTTATGAGCGGCGCAGGGAGCAGTCCGGGATAGTCGGCCATAATGGCCACCATGGCGTCATCACAGCTCAATTGATAGAACTGCCGGTCTATCAGCTCCACGAATATGTCCGGATCTTCTTATAGTCCGGGACCGAGGGCCCGGTCGGGGTCCTCCAGTTGTGGGGACGGGCTGTTGACCTCCCTTATGGATTTTCGCAGTTCCTGCCGTAAAATGGCAAGGTGAGTACCTACGACAAAGAATGTGGGAAGAATGGGAGTAAGGAGATATAACTCACCCAGCTCGGAGGGTTGTACATGGAGAATCCATCCCGTGGTTTGATGCGGATGAACTCCTCTTCCTCTCCCTTGAACAGCTCGGACATGATTTTTGCTAAAGCAGCAGCGTTGTCCGGACCCTTACGCCCGCAACGGGTGGCATCGTCTTCCCCGTTAAAACACCATAGGGGGTGTCGTCGATATTGAAGTGGCTGCACTCCCCGCATTATGCATATTGACATAACCTCGATTACTGTCAATCCTGATTGAGCCAGCGCTTTAATCCGGTTCATCAAGTAAAGGACTTCTCCGTTGTCTTCCTCCTGGGGGCTCCGTGGGCGCCAGCTTCGGCGTTTCTTCAGAGGAGCATTGTTGAACTCAGGAAGACCCCGCCAAATAGGGTCCAGAAGGGGGACGTCCTCCATATAAAATCATTACGAAGGCCAGTCCTCGGACGTCTTCTTCGGAGTACCGGACAGGTATCCGGTTTCGGCGATGTGCCATATTTCGGCTCCGCCCACTTGATAAAGTGACCCCTCCTGTGTGCGGGGGACAAGGCAAAATAACCTTTTCCACAACTCGAAATGAGCCTCGCAGCCCAGGAATAACTCGCAGAGGGCAACATAGCCGGCGATGTGTAATATGGAAGCAGGGGTGAAATTATGCAGTTGGAGGCCGTAAAACTCCAGGAGCCCGTGGAGGAACGGATGAATTGGAAATCCGAGTCCCCTTAATAAGTAAGGAACAAGGCATACCCGCTCCCCCATAGAGGGGCTGGGGAAGCTCTCCGCTTGCTCCCCGCCATTGTAGGTGGCGAGCCCGGCTCGGACAGGAACCATATACGCTGGAGGGAGAAATCCCTTAGTCTGCAGTTCGACTAATCAACTGTGTGGGACAGAACTCCTCTCCTAATCACCGAGCTTAGGGCTACGGGGGCGGGAGGAGGAGTTGCGGAGGTCGGCCATGCTGGAGTGGATTTTTCCGAAGCGCGCTCCGATGGATTCTCGCTGGGGGAGGATGATGTGGATTGGATCTAAGAATCCCCATCCCTTTAATAGACAATTTATTTATCTGGCTAGGGGGGCGAATGTAAAAATGCCCTGGCTCCTCATATTCATTCGACGCGTGGAAGATAGCCCTTATTGGGCGCAGAAGCCAAGAGGTCCAACATTTATGGGGCTGGACACTGCTTAACAAACATTCAAAATTTGGGGAAGAACCCGCCTTGCAATGCCGAAGACAATACTATGTGTCGGACTTGACGTCATTGAAGCCTGGTTCGGGGGCTACTGAGGGAGTCCTGGATTAGGGGGTATCCGGACAGCCTGATTATATCCTTTGGCCGGACTCTTGGACTATGGAGATACAAGATTGAAGACTTCATCCCGTGTCCGGATGGGACTCTCCTTGGCGTGGAAGGCAAGCTTGGCAATACAGATATGTAGATATCCTTCCTTGTAACCGACTCTGTGTAACCCTAGCCCCCTCCGGTGTCTATATAAACCGGAGGGTTTTAGTCAGTAGGACAAGATACAATTATACCATAGGCTAGCTTCTAGGGTTTAGCCTCTCTGATCTCGTGGTAGATCAACTCTTGTGCTACTCATATTATCAAGAATAATCAAGCAGGACGTAGGGTTTACCTCCATCAAGAGGGCCCGAACCTGGGTAAAACATCGTGCCCCCTGCCTCCTGTTACCATCCGCCTTAGACGCACAGTTCGGGACCCCCTACCCGAGATCCGCCGGTTTTGACACCGACAATGACCTTCTTGAAAAATTTGTTCTTGGGGGCGCTTGAAGACGTCATGGTGATCTAGATCTGTCAGAAAAATAGCTCGAAACAAAAGCAGAGGATTTTGTCGTGGTACCATGGTCAAAGCCTTCGGGAGATTATATAATGAATTTTTACCAACCAAAAGAAGTATCATGCAAGAAAACGGAGTCCGGAGGGCCACGAGGTGCCCACGAGGTAGGGGGCGCGCCCTCCACCCTCGTGGATGCCTCGTGTCCCTTTCGGACTACTTCTTATTTTCCTTTTTTTAAATATTCCAAGATGGAGAAAAGCTGCTATTAGAACTAAGCAAAATAAGATGCGTAAAAGATAAACATCACATGCAATCAAAATATGTGACATGATATGGCCATCATCGTCTTGTGCCTTTGATCTCCATCTCCAAAGCACCATCATGATCTCCATCATCACTGGCTTGACACTTTGATCTCCATCGTAGCATCATGGTCGCCTTGCCAACTATTGCTTCTACAACTATCGCCTTGTATACTGATAAAGTAAAGCAATTACATGGCGTTTGCATTTCATACAATAAAGAGACAACCATAAGGCTCCTACCGGTTGCCAGTAACTTTTACAAAACATGAACATCTCATACATAGACCGAAAGCGGAAGCATTTGACAACGCGGTTGATGTAGTCGAACTTCTTCTCATTCTGACCGATCAAGCACCGAACGTACGGCACCTCCGAGTTCTGCACACGTTCATCTTGATGACGTCCCTCAAACTCTTGATCTAGCAAAGTGTCAAGGGAGAGTTTCGTCAGCATGACGGCGTGGTGATGGTGATGGTGAAGTGATCCGTGCAGGGCTTCGCCTAAGCACTACAACAATATGACCGGAGGCGTAAACTGTGGAGGGGCGCCGCACACGGCTAACAATTGTTGGTCTGTCTTCTAGCGGTGCCCCCATAAATATAGGTTGGAGGGTAGGATAGGCAGCCAAGGGGACTCTCCAAGTAGGAGGAATCCTACTTGGGGTCCTCCCAATTCGGCCTCCTGCTACCTCTTGAGCATGCGTTGGTTTTCCCTTGAAGAGGAAACGGTGATGCAACAAAGTAGCATAAGTATTTCCCTTAGTTTTGAGAACCAAGTTATCAATCCAGTAGGAGATTACACGCAAGTCCCTCGTACCTGCACAAACAAACAAGAACCTCGCAACCAACACGATAAAGGGGTTGTCAATTGTCAGTGTCAAAACCGGCAGATCTCGGGTAGGGGGTCCCTAACTGTGCGCCTAAGGCGGATGGTAACAGGAGGTAGGGGACATGATGTTTACCCAGGTTCGGGCCCTCTTGATGGAGGTAATACCCTATGTCCTGCTTGATTGTTCTTGATGATATGAGTAGTACAAGAGTTGATCTACTACGAGATCAAAGAGGCTAAACCCTAGAAGCTAGCCTATGGTATGATTGTATGTTGTCCTACGGACTAAAACCCACCAGTTTATATAGACGCCGGAGGGGGCTAGGGTTACACAAGGTCGGTTACAGAGGAGGAGATATACATATCCGTCTTGCCTAACTTGCCTTCCACGCCATGTAGAGCCCCATCCGGACACGGGACGAGTTTTCAATCTCGTATCTTCATAGTCCAACAGTCCGGCCAAAGGATATAGTCCGGGTGTTCGGAGACCCCCTAATCCAGGACTCCCTCAGTAGCCCTTGAACCAGGATTCAATGACGATGAGTCCGGCGCGCAGTGTTGTCTTCGGCATTGCAAGGTGGGTTCCTCCTCCGAATACACCATGGAAGAGCTTGAATACAAGGACAATGTTCGACCCTGCAAAATAAGTTCCACATACCACTGTAGAGAGAATAATATTTCAACGAATCTAATCTGCTGACATGTATTGACAGCATGACATCACGCCATGGCCCGGTCATTATTCGAGCCATTTTTCTCAACCAGCTCCGCACATAATGCGAGGCGGTTTTCTTGACACGTCTTGTCAAAGAAGAGATCGTGTCCCCCTTATCACGGGATTCTCATCAATACAAACATGGGTAACCCAACCGTGCCTATTGGTATGACTCCTAGATCTTAGGCAAGTCCCACACAGCCACGAGGAGGATGCCTGATATTCACCCTCTTTATAAAGGGGACGAGGCTTTTCTTTTTTCCCTCCCGTGCTCAATCGAATCCTTCCCCCGCCTCGAGTTCTAACACCCAAAGCTCAAGTCAGGTGCTTCAGACCTTCAACTATGTCTGGATCCAACCTTCAAGGTCGATGGATGCCTTCCTCCGTCACAGAGGAGGACAGCAAGAAGTTGAGGGAGGCCAAATATCTGACCGCCGAAATTTCGCATAAGCTGCCCGCCCGAGGGCAGGTCGTCCCAACTCCCGAACCCAACGAGAGTGTTGTGTTCATCTCCCACTTCCTCCGAGGACTAGGCCTCACTCTGGATCCCTTTGTTAGGGGTCTTATGTTCTATTACAGGCTGGATTTTCAGGATCTGGCCCCGGATTCCCTTCTTCACATCTCGTCATTTGTTGTCGTTTGTGAGGCCTTCCTCCGCATTACCCCTCACTTCGGTCTGTGGCTCAAGACCTTCGATGTGAAGCCGAAGATGATCGAGGGGCAGCACGCAGCATGCGGAGTTGCTTTAATAAGCAAAATCGCTGACGCTCCATGGCCAGAGGGTTCCTTCCAAGAGGTGTCCGGATTGTGGCAGCGGGAGTGGTTTTACATCACAGCTCCCGAAGTGCCAAATGGGTAGCTCCCCCACCTTTCGCTCGGGCCCCCCACCACAACTGATGTCATGGATCAGGAGGGGGCTGAGCCGGGGTCCAGCCAAGGACGTGCCAATACTACAGAGCCATATCCGGGATCTCTTCGAGGGAGATTTCAGTCTGGTTATGGTAATGCAAGTTATGCTGGTTCGTCGAGTCCAACCGTGCATACGCCGTCCCCTCCACATGTGGGAATTCAACCCGGAAGGACCGCGAGTTATTCAGCATTTCCTCGGCATGACGCACGAAGAGATGTACAAATCGTTCTTCGCACCCCAAATAGTGTCCGGACACCATCGAGGACGTGGGCCTGAGCTGCAACCGCCCCGCTGCCCAAGTAAGTAATCCCATGCCGAACCTGTTGTCCTTTTATTTATCATGGCATCATTCTAAAGAGCCGCTCTTTGACCAGGACTGGATAACAAAGGCGATGATGATCAGGTGTTCGACCCCCTTCCTGAGGGCTTGGACAATCCGGTACTGGACAAGATGCTCGAGCCGGCGCCTTATCCAGTGCCCTCGAAGGAAGATGATGGGGGGAATAAAGAGGGCGAAAGCGGGCCTCACTCGCTACTCATTCCAGCCGGGGGAATAAGCACCTCCGCGAGGGAGGACAATCAAAGGGAAGAATATGGCATTCTCTCTCCCCGGGGAAGGAAAAGGACTACCTCTGAAGATCCGGAAACTAAGGTTTCCAAACGGGAGAAGAAATCTTCATCAGAGGGTCCTACGTCGGAGGGTATTCTTGCCGCACAATGTCCACGCGGAGATCAGCGCTCTACCGAGCAGTAAGTAATCGAAAAGTACTTTAATAGTGGAAATATCCTACCTTACTTCCAAAGACAAAAACCAGTGCTTATAAATTGTAGTCCGGATCGTAGCCCTTCTCGACAGAGTTCGTCTTCGGGGGATCTTCTTCCGGAAATGATGGAGAGCGAAACGCCTCCCCCCAACACCCCGCCTCATGAAGCGGGCGACCTTGAAGTGTCATCGCGAAGGGTATCTTCGGATCCACTAAGGCCGGACGATAACCCTTTGGCTACCCGGGATCCCCAGCATCCGGCTCCTAAGGAGAGCGACAGCAAGGGTCCGTACAGTGTGTGGTCGGACATGCTGAAGGATCTTCTGGGGCAAGCAGCCGTCTCGGAAGCGCATCGTACGCTAATGGGTATGGTAATTGAAAGGATTTCATCCGCTGAAAGCAGTTTGCAGGAAGCCTTTATGAGTCTGCTAAAAGGCTTCGAGGTACGTGAAATAGTGTATGCTTTTGATAATACCGCATACATTAGGTGTGCCCTATGTAGATAGTAGCCCCTGAGACTCTGGTTGTCGTCGAAAATGGTGGCAAACAGAGGATCATAGTCCTAGTTAATAACCAGACTGCCTTTATGTGCAGGTGGCTGAAGCTCCGATGGCTAGCCGGGCTGATGGGTTTGCCGAGCTAAAGCGGCAACTTGATGCGGCATATGCCGGTATCGTGCTTGTCAACAAGCAGCTTGACGAGGCACAAGGTGAGTGATTTTTTTGGTAATCGTCACATAATAAGAGTAGCATGATGCCAGTATCTTTAATATGTTGTGACTGCAGATGGAGCTGCCACCGTGGAGACCCTTCGGGCGGAGCTTTCCCGAGCCAAGGAGCAAGCAAGGAGTAGAAATGTGGTCGCTCTAAAGGCGGCCGAAGAGTTAAGGGCCGAACAGGCTGCGCATTGCGAGAGCAAGGAAAAAATAGCCAAGATGGCTGTAGAGTTAAAAGATGTCGCTGACCGTTACCAGCTTCTTGAAGAAGAAAACCGGGCGAAGGCGACGGGCCTGGAGAAGGCCCTGGTGGCTGCCAAGGAAGCCTGCTCTAAAATTAGAGCGACAAAGGAGGAGCTGAATCAAGCTGCAGATATCGTGTCTCGGAAGCCCTTCTTGTTGCAGACTAAGTTCGAAGATCCGAAGTATGCTCCTCTGGACCAGCTATGGAGTTCTGCGGACGCGTACATGGATTTGGCTGCAAGTGCTGCTGATGCGGCCAAGTACTTCAAGGATCAGAAAGGTCCCGAAGTGGAAAAGCAGTTCTGGTCATAGTTTCACGCTCCAGTCCGTCCGCTACTGTTGAATGAGCGATTGGTCGAGTGGGTCGAGCTCCATAGGTTGTCTAGACTTGCCATGAGGTCCGTTGTGGATCACCTATGGCCGGGAGGGCCAAGGCCGAATAGCTACTTTAGCTTAGTGCAACAATTCCTTGGTGTTGTGCCACGCATCGATACTGTAAAGAGATCAGTGTGCATACAGGGTGCGAGGATGGCCCTTGCCCGTGTCAAGACATACTGGGCGGAGATGGAACCACTGTTGCGACACAGGGTTCGATTGTAGGCCAAGTGGCTGCCGAGCACTACTTTGAAGAAGTTCTTGAAGGCGCTCATTCGATAGAGGCTCAGTGCTCGAAGAATGTTATGTTCTAGTGACATGTATTCCGATTGTACAAACAATGTTTTAATGAATTATCAAGGTTGTATTTATACTTTTGCCCAAAAGTACTATGATGCCTCCTGTGCGGCCGTTTATGTACATATGTATATAACCTTAAAGTTTGCAGTCGTCGGCTTCCGCCCCCACGCATATAATGCGGGGGTGTTTGCAAAAAATGCAAAATGCATATCCACACTTGATCCAACGTCTTGGTCCGTTAAGGAGGTGGTAGCGCAACGAACGAGGCAATCAGACTATATTGCTTTAACACTTTCACTTAGCCATAGGAGTTTGACGGTGGGGCTACTATATAGCCCCTGGTACTTCTGCGCTCGTCCGAATATGGGGCGCGTACGTACCTGACCTGGAAACGACCCTTCATTAATGCGGAGGAATCCCGAAGATTCCGCTGAGTCATCGAGTGGTTGACCAGTCTCTCACTATATCATGACTGTCAGTTTTCGGCTTTCTCTACTGAGGTGCTCGTCCGGATGAACCAGGGCACAATCGCAGTAGTTCTCCCAGTGCGACCTTAGCCGATATAATGTAACGTAAGGTACCAAAACATGGGAGCCGGGCAAACCCAACATTTGACCAAAGACATGATTCGGAGCTGATGCATATAGGGCCAAACTCGCGACGTCGAACACTCCCTAAGGTGTTCGGTATTTATAACATACTAGTTGACCCGTTGCGCCAAATGGCGCAGAGACCTGCTGAAGACATGTTGTCGATGAAAATAGTTTCATGCTGCAAGAACCTTCAACTAAATCTATGTTCGCGATGAAAATATTTTCCTTTACTAAGGACAGGCCATGTATATACAGTCAGTTTAGTTCTGGTCTGCTAAATCCATATGTGCCTTGAAAAAAACATGGTTTAACTTGCAGAGCCTCATGTGTTTCAAGTATGAATAAGAACTACAAATCTTTTTGTGCGATTCAAACACATTTCTAGAGAGAGAGAGAGAGAGAAGCATACCCCTCTCTCATTATGATTATTATTAAAATGTATTAAATTGGAAATAGACAATTTCATTTACTTGATGCACTCGAAGAAAGAGAACTTAGACATACTTTTACGCAATGCTCATTTAACCTGTGAAGGACTACGCAATGCTCATTTAACCTGTGAAGGACAAAAATATTTCACCGTCTCTGAATGATGAACTAAACTAAATAAGAAATATATACAGTAAATTCATTCAAAGTAGAAAAGGGATACATGGTGTTATCTTAGTAAAAGAAATTACATCATTAGAAGAGAAAAGGGAAGAAAACCAAACATGGGATTGAGTTTTGAAAATATTTGACTGTGCTAGTAGAAGTAGGTTTTAGCAACATTAGGGTAGCATGCATATTCTGTTATCTTATTCAGGTAACATAGAGCCAAATGGCGCAAGGTATATGACATACAACTTTACCACGAAGATGCGATGTGATATCTTCCTTGACCTAATGTCCAAACATATTTGGAGATCAAACCCATAATTGGTGTCACCTGTCTTAATTAAAACCCAAAACACCTACATTGTGCAACATGGCCTTTTACAACGGGAACAATTATTAGCACAAACAGAGTTCGGATATTACATGTTACATAAGACTTTAGCTTGAGAAACTGTCCTGTTATAGGTGTATAAATTTTCTACTTTTAATCACAGCAGCAAACAAGAACCTTCTTAAATGGCAAACTCCCTTATGCATATTTGTTTCAAAATTCAACTTGTGAACAGAGGCAAAACATTTTATCAATGCACAATAAAATATTGAACACACATAATAGTCTAGTTGGGAATCCAAATGATTGACTTTGACACATCAACATACACTCAAATCATAGAAAATTTGTTCTTTCCGGAAATGGAAACTAACATCAACAAGTTACATGCTCCATCCGCCCTTTGGATTACTCTCTCCTCATGCCTCCCCTTCAATCACTCACCATATTAATAACACCTGAATACGAAAAACCACTTATGAATTATACAGGCATGCAAAATATTGTATATTGTGAAGCATAGCAATGCCACTAAGTAAGATGGGCACTCTCATATTTAAAAATAGAAAATATAATAAACTGTGTATTAAAGAGATATGGTCTAGAATGGTCTAATATAAACCCATATATTTTCTGTAAAAAGTTTCCTTTTGTGAACTATACTGTCTTTAAAAGATAGGTCAAATTGTTAAAAACTGACATGTAAACAACAAACACAAACTATAGCCAGTCACCAGTCAGCAAAGCCCTATTTTTCTGCAAGGCCAACATCACGACAACCATCACTCATGGTCTTCCTTGGAGGCACGACGTGAAGGTTGCCAAAGGTCAGCGCTACTACATGTGTTTCTATTCACATCATCAATAGTTCATGTATGCACCTATTAGGTAATTCCAAGTTTTCATTCAGATTTATCCTCTTCAAAGGATATGGGGTACACGGTAGCTGGACGAGGAGCTGCAACCTAAGACAACCTGAATCGGCAAATATAGAAACTACCTTGTAGTTCTAAAGATCTGAAATACAACTGCATGGACAAAGTTTTGCTGCGAAAGAATCGTATGTGTATATACAGGAGCGTGTTGTTGATTCCACAGAGAAAATTTACCATCAGCTAAATTAGTCCTTTCGTTGTGCATGAACTCATACACAAGTATGTTCTTCCTGTCTTGTTGACTATAACCAGTGAATGTTACCAGGTTCCAATGACGTATTCCAGAAAGCAATGCTACCTAAAACAAGTAGACCTTCACAGCAGACTACTCCCTTAGCCCCAAAATAAGTGTCTCAACTCTAGTACAACTTTGTAATAGAGTTGAGACACTTATTTTAGGACGGAGGGCGCACATGTAAGCCAGCCAACTCATCAGGACAACATTGGTAAGAAAAGAAATGCATGAGCATATGGTACATTGTCATGCAACGATGCAATCATAGCATGATATGGTACATTGTCATGCAACGATGCAATCATAGCATGATATGGCTGTTCAGTAGACCATTACAACAGACCACAAGAGGGGATGTGCAGATACAGAATGCAAAGGAAATTTCAAAAGGCAGGAACTGAAATTGCAGAAACATAAAAGAAGGATTACTACTAATCTAAGATAGTGAGGAAACAATTGTCATATGCTCAAAGCACATTAATAGGTCATTGGATAAAGAAAAAAACAGAATAGTCAAACATATCAGGATCTTTTTTCACAACAGGACCAAGCCATACTATAAAAGCAGAAACAAGTAAACACATGAGAAGGTGCACACAAATTTAACTACTTGGCATAAAATAACATAAGTTCATCATCTAACAACAAGAGCCTACACCGGTATATAATTACAGAAGATATTATGTATGCAGATATGATGATATATAACCCTATTTGATTATTCAATTTGATGTGATGCTAAGAAGCACACATCTGAGCCGTCAATTTCTTTTCTCAAAGAAAATAACACCAGGATTATTTTTAGTAAGAAGTGCAACAACAATCATGCCTCAGTTGATAAATAATAAAGGAGTACTGGGAATATATACAAACTTGACTCAAAGAGCATTGTATTGTCCATTTTGAACATAAATCAAGCAAACCAACATGGGCTCTCCACAAAAACTGCACTATAATTCTTGAGATGGGCTGAAAGAAGAAGGCAAGTAACCTGCAACCAAATAAGAGGATGCCATAATTGCTAGTGAGGCCTGCCCCAAAACCTAAGTTGCGCTCTTCCCTACCCCTATTCTATACATATAGTGAAAAAAGTGTCCAACCAGGAGCATATTCAAAATCTACAGCTCCTTGGAAGAAGGCCCTTCTCCATAGTAACTAAGCAAGCTTACAAAGGTCTTGTGATTTTATTTGAACAAGGCTATTATGTGGAAGTAAAACCATTCTAATAACTATGGAGCTGCAAAGGTATACTCAAAACAATGATGAGATAGAGTGACAATTTTGGTACAGAGCATAATGATAATGTTCATGAGATACATACAGTGAAAATTGTGGTATGGGAATGGCTAATTAGGATCCCTGGTCTTTAACAAATACCTAATATCCAAACTTCCAATTATTATGGAATGATGCATATGTGTATGTAATTAGCTGCACGTACACTATATTCCTTCATTTGAAAACACTTGTCCTTAACCTCTCAAGTTTTAGTTAATTAATCAGTCACATATAATTGTCAGCATATATTATAGGCAGATAGAAGTACGTGAACAAACTCTAGGACATGGCATTGTGCTTCTGTCAGGAGGATTCCCGGAGCAGGTGAGCAGCTACGGCAAGCTCCTCTGTAGTCGCCTTCACCTCCTCCATGTACACCTATGTGAAGAACAAGAGGCACAAATCATAAGCTTAACTAACATTGGGCATCTCGTACTGCTAAGAAACCACACCTGAAAGCTATCGTCCTCCGCTAAGCACTCCTCCTTGTGCATTTATACAAACAACTGTCGTCCTCCCCTGAGCACTCCTCCTTGTGCATTTATACAAACATCAAGCATAATTGTCTACTGATTCATTTCTAAAATAGAAGTGCACCAAAAAATAACTATTTGAAATTACAAATAGGGATAGGCCAATAGATGACCTCTTAATTCCATAGGAATCACAAAATCCCAAAAAACGGTACAATTATCATTTTATAAATGTTCGCACCTTAAAGTTAACAATCTCCTCAAATTAGCATACAGGGCTAACATAAACTTAAGCAAGACTATTCAAATGATCATGGTACATGGTGGATTTATCATAATTGATATTTGCCTGGAAGTGCGCTACGTTCTACAGATATTCTGAAGCTCATTTTCAGCAGTCAGATAAATCGACCTGCTACAGCCGCCTCCAGCCGCCCACTAACACCCACGACGGGCCACCATGGACGGCACGCACCTGATTCCACCAGGAAGCCAATCCTATACCATCGCTAGTGTGCGCGCGCCTGAAGTGCACAGTGAGGCAGATCTTCCCTTCGTGGTATATCTTCATCAATATCCCAACCACAACAAGAATCACTGCCAAGAATGATTATCACCCGACAACACTATTTTCAACAAGTTTCATGGTGGCAATTCACAGAACAGTCCAACATAAATAAAGAAGCCACAACCATAGTGTGAGAATTGGAAGGGAATACTGAAGCGAACATGGGTGCAAAGAAATACACAACTGAACCGGAGACAATGAAAGTAGACCACTCCAAAACATTAAGAAACCTATAGTCGTTAATGTGGAAACTAAATCTCATTGAGGTGGAGATGACTCATAACCTGCAGATGAAAAGAAGAGCTTGCCTGCAGATTGGGACCCTTGATGTAGCCATGGAAGGCTAGCCATACAAAGTGGTGCTTCGATGCGAAAACTCAAGGCAACCGTGGCAAGGCCCCATCGAACAACGCCTCATTTCCTCTTACTCCACCTATTTCCCATAACTTAGATTCATAATCAAATATTCAGGTGCAATAACAATTTCTGTCTGGTTATAAGTTAAAACTAAGGAAATTAAATACTAATTAGAATCTAAGACACATCAAACCAAGGAAATCGATCTGCAAGATGCCCTTGCAGCACAAGACAACTCCTCCCTTAGCCAATCCATAGACGATAGCTCATTGGTCGCTACTTGTTGGCGCATTCAGACTTCTCCTTTCCCTCTATGACAAAAAATCAACATGTGAACATAAGAATCAAAATAAGAGAAGGAACAAGCAGTACTCGAGATGTACAAAAAGCATGCGCTTATAAGCTATTATATGTCCGTATGAATGTGCGAAAAACATGGGGCTCTAAACTATAAATCAATTATTAACTAATAATGTTACTTTGGTGACTTCATTGCTTCACACATCCTTATTTCAGCACAAAATGTCATGCATATTTAGAAACCGCGACATATATATCAACCGCACTAATATGGCAAACAATTAGCTAACCCTGGCATATTTACCTTTCGCCCATGGTTGTGATCTTTTCGCATTAATCTCCAATACTGAATCATCCACGATCATGGTGGGTCCTTTAAAGGGGCCATTAGTGGATTCATACTTGAACATATGGGCCAATAAATGGGAGGAGGGGTGTTAACTTGAGTAGTGAAGGGAAGAATATAATGGCAGAATTAAATTTGTCAAATTCCGATGCAGTAGAACATCCCACAGGATGATCTCTGTCATTGCACCTAATAACAGGAAAAATGTAGGAACCCAATTGCGCAAAATTAGGTGTTTAAGTAATTTTTCTATGCTCGAAATACAGTGCAACATGGTCTGATGCAATTTTGATACAAAGTAGTACAAAACTAACTACTGCAAAACTATGAGTTCAACACCTAAACTTTGAGTTTCAGTTGCAGAAGTTCTCATAGCAAAAGATATGCAAATCATATAGCATTATTTCCTTACCATGTACTTAGCATCAATAAAAGGACTATTGACAGCCACAACTTCAATAACACCTCTACTGGAGCATTGATGGCTCTTCTCAAATCCTCAATGACTGAATGATCATTAATTTCTTCAATCCTCATAACTGAATATTTCTTGTGTCTATATGTCACTTGACTCACTCCCTGGCCAGCACAGTAGCAACATCAGCAGGTCAACCGCAGCAAGCAACAAAGTCAGTATACAACAAAACATAGCTTTGCAGCTTCATAGAATATACACACATTATACAAATATTACAACAAAGCATCAACATCATGCCATCAGCAGCCAACACCCGGACAAAGCACCGAGCAACAAGCCAGCAAGTACGCACACAACAAGCAAGCACACATGCAGCACAGCAACAGCAAGCACGCACACATCAAACGTGTAATAAGCAAGGCAAGAAGACTAGGAAGAGCAGTGATTCAGAGGAAGTTACCTCGCTGGGGACGGGATTCCTGGCAGCAGTGGTGGAGTTGACTCGGGGTGGCGATGGAGGTCACTCGAGGCGACGCCCAAGGCGACTCCGGGCGGCAGCGGTGGCGTGGCCATGCAGGCACCCTCGATCCAATCCGCTGCCCTGCTCTTGTCAATGGGGCGACACATCATCACCTCCTACTGGCCGCAACTCTTGTAATGGTGTGGCACCTGCGGCTGCTCTTCGATGGTGAGCCTCCTCCCATGATGGCCGAGCAAGGTGGGTGCAGAGGCAGCGGCTACGCTCACGGTGCAGTAGAGGCAAGCCGGTCTGCCTCCTTGGCTGGCATCCGTGCCTCTCCTCCTTCTCTGGCCGGTGACACCCAGCTATTCTCCTCCTTCCGCGGCTTCCTCGCGACCTAGGGTGGATAAGGACCTCAGGGAGGTGGTGGATCTCGTCAAATGCGATGGCGGAGCTCTTGGGGCTGCGGGAAGGAGGGAAAGGGGAGGGGCGCGAGCGCCTGTGTTGATGAGGAAGTGAGGAGGGAGGATTGTGGTAGGTGCGGGTTGGGGGCTAGCCGGCTCGGGTTCATTCGGCCGTGCGCTCCCTCCATCGCCTCCTGACCTTCTTGATTTCCTCTGCTCCGCCTTTGCCTTCCTCTGACTCGCCACGGCTCTCTGGCCCTGCCCTTTGAACTGATGCGCGAACGGACGAGGCGAAGTCCGGGTGGGCTGGAAGAGGTGGGGCTCGGGGTGGAGCATGTGAGGACGGAGGAGGAAGAGCTCGGGGCAGAGCTCATACCAGGGATGGAGGAAGGATGCGGGTGGGGCGGCGGCTAGGGTTCGTGCGGCTGAGATGAGTGAGGGAGGAAGGAGGCGGGGGCGTGCGGCTGTGGGGTTTGGGTGACTAATGGGCTTTTCGGAATGAATGACCAATCGTACTGTTTCACCCCGCACCCAGCCAACACATCGCGACCCCATCGGCGAAGCGGCCCACTTGTCATACACGCGTGAAAGAAACAGCAAGGTGAAACACACAGTGAATATCTAACGGATGAGGAGAGCCGAGGTGTGATTTTTACCCTGATCTGACGGCCACGAATGGCCCAATCGGGGGAGCCTCCTGGAGGTGAGTTGGCTAGCCTCTGTTATGTTTTAAATACCGGGTGAAACAATTCCCTTAATAAGAAACCCCATGTGTCTAGGTACGCGCAATATCCTGACGTGGCCACATGCCAAGAACGTCAGCATTCTTCTCGGTTATGTGGAGTATCCGGAGGATGTGAGCAACAAGAGACAGTAAAAAAGGTTTACGCAGGGTCTTAATCTAAAAAGAAACATTTGGGCGGGTCCCTGCTGCACGTCTACACCTGTGTCTCCGTTGTGCTGTGTCCAGGACGAGTGTAGCACGATTATCATCTGTAAAAGGAAAGAACTTGGGTGAAAGTTGTCGTGCCAAAAAAAGAAGAATTGGTTATTATCAATGAACTATCAAAATGCAGGAGGAGTCAAGTTGAGCCGGGCTGGCCCTGATTACACGCGGGAAGCCCTTGGTATCGTTTATGAGGGTTTGATCATCAAACCCATCTCATGTATATGTGATGGAACGCCGGACTCGTCTAACCGTGTCTGTGGTCTTGACGACCTGCCATTTTTTCTGGTTAGTGGGGCCTTCTAGTTTGCGGTTGTTAGAGCCGCTGCGTCCTCTTCCGTACATAAAAAACGTTTGGTATTTACGCTAACTGTGATGATGCCACGTGGACCGGGCATATTAAGCTTGAGAAAAGCATAATGCGATATTGCGTTAAAACAAGTGAAGGTCGTTCTTCCGAGTAGTGTTTGATAGCCACTTTGGAATGGGGCAATGTGAAAAGTTAACCTTTCGCTTCAGAAGTTATCGGGAGAACCGAATACCACCTCTAGTAATAGAGAGCCCATACAGAGGGCCTCTTGGCCTAGTATTACTCCCTTGAAGGTAGTATTACTGTGGCTTATCTATGTCGGGTCTATCCCCATTTTGCGGACTGTGTCCTGATATATCAGATTTAGATCACTGCCGCCGTCCATGAGGACTCGTGTGAAATGGTACCCATTTATGATTGGGTCTAACACCAAGGCCGTCAGTCCTTCACGCCGGATATTTGTATCGTGATCCCCACGATCAAAACTGATCGGGCAGGCCAGCCAGGGGTTGAACCTAGGGGTGACGGGCTCTATGGCGCGTGTGCATCGGAGTGCATGCTTACTTCTCCTCTTTGTCACATGGATCACGTTTTCTGTTTTAATCTCCGGTGGGAACTTTTTCTGTCCTCCGGCGCTTTGCTGGCGAGGTTCATCCTCGTCTTCGCTTGGTGTCTCTTCCCCTTTGTGTTCGGCGTTTAGCTTACAGGCCTTCTTGAAGACCCAACATTCTCTGTGGGTATGATTTGCAAGTTTGTCTAGGGTGCCGTGAATTTGACAGAGTTTGTCAAGAATTTTGTTTAGGCCAGATTGTCCTTCTCTGCTGCCTTTCAAAGGCTTTTTCTCCTGACTTGGTCGGGCGCCCCTGAATCCGGCATTTACCGCCGTGTTATCTGGGCTACCTTCTTTATTTTGACGCTTGTTTTTGTTGCGTCGTGGTTTACCATTGCCATCCCTAACTTCGGATGTGCTTGGGTCGCTGGTGCTGCTACGGGCCAACCAGCTGTCCTCGCCCGCACAAAAGCGGGTCATGAGGCTTGTTAGGGCTGCCATTGTTCTCGGTTTTTCTTTGCCGAGGTGTCTGGCGAGCCATTCGTCTCAGACGCTGTGTTTAAAAGCTGCTAAGGCTTCGGCGTCCGGACAGTCGATGATTTGGTTCTTCTTGGCAAGGAACCTGTTCCAAAGCTTTCGGGCGGACTCTCCGGACTTTTGGATTATATGACTTAAATCGTCTGCATCTGGAGGTCAGACATAAGTCCCTTGAAAAGTGGCCCGGAAAGCGTCCTCGAGCTCGTCCCAACTTCCAATTGAGTTTTCGGGGAGGCTTTTCAGCCAGTCCCGAGCTGGCCCTTTAAGCTTGCGCGGCAAGTATTTAATGGCATGGAGATCGTATCCACGAGCCATATGAATATGGAGGATAAAATCCTCTATCCAGACTCCAGGGTATGTGGTCCCATCGTACGCCTCTATGTTCATCGGTTTGAATCCCTCTGGGAATTCGTGATCCAGCACCTCATCAGTGAAACATAGGGGGTGTGCGGCACCCCTGTATTGGGATGTGCCATGGTGTTCGGACGGTTGTAGTATTCGGTTTTGGTTTTGTACCAGAGCGCACTTCCTAGATCCGTAGATGGATCTGGTCGCGCCGGATTTTTGGCGCAAGTTCTCATGTAGATCATGTGTTGACTTATGTGCGACCTTGTTAGCCGCTCTATCACGCTCACAAGGTGGTGGATCCGGCCGGTTGGCCGTATCATTCTTCAGTTGTGTGGGCTCTAAGGCGTCATCGTCGAATTCCGGTAATAGCTTGCGCTTTGGATAGCTATTTGTGTGGTAACTTCCACCATACTTTGTTACTTTGTTCCACGTGTTGTTGAGTGTATCTTGTGCGGCCTTAAGCCTTTGCTTCTGTTTCTTCAGGCTCCTCACTGTGGCAATAAGCCTTCTGCGGAGGTTCTCTTGCTCCAGGTGCGTTTCCGGGATGATGTGTGCATCTTCGTCCGGACTGCTTTCTTCCCCAGACGTGGTTTGATGAGGCTTATCCTTGGCGTCATCGTGTTCGGACATCGGATCTGTACTATGTTTGCAGTTTGCATCTTGATCGTTTTCTATCACCGGGGTGGTGCAGTTGTCGTTTCTTCCAGAGTCGAGTGGACTATTATTTTCTCTTGCATTGTTATCGCTGTTTTTGCTATGGCGGGACTTAGAGCGGCGCCACTGACGTCGGCGCTTGGGTTGCTTGGAGGGTGCATCCCCCGCTGTCTCTTCTCCATTGCACTCTCTAGGTATATCCACCATGTATACGTCATGTGATGAAGTGGTGGTCCGGCGCCCTGTGGGCGGTGGTTCCTGTTCGTCTCCGGCATCGTCGTCCATACCGTCAATGTCTTCGGAGTCAGAGTCGAGCATGTCAGTTAAGTCGTCGACAGTGGCTACTAAGTGGGTGGTGGGTGGGCAGCAAATTTCTTCATCGTCCGCATCCCATTCTAGCTGGACATAGTTCGACCAAGGTTCTCCTGACAGGGAGAGAGACCTTAATGAATTTAGCACATCTCCGAAAGGTGAGTGCTGAAAGATATCTGCGGAGGTGAACTCCATGATCGGCGCCCAGTCGGATTCGACAGGCATGGATGTAGGCGGCTCGGAGTCCGTGGCCGGGGATAAATCCAGTGGTTCGGCGACGCGGCTCTTGAAAGGGGCGAAGTCAATATCTAGCTCTACCGCCACCAAGAGTACGGCCTCCATGGCGGGGTCTATCCATCCGCTCTCGGATGGCGCGATTTGCTCCGGATTAACAACCGGAGTAGCTGCGGATGCGATCTCCCAAACACTGTCCGACTGCATAGTTACGTCTTGCTCATCGCGACTGTGCGGCGCGTCCGGCATGGGCTCGAATCCATCGAATATCAAGTCTCGGCGGATGTCAGCCGTGTAGTTCAAGTTTCCAAATCTGACCTGATGGCCAGGGGCATAGCTTTTGATCTGCTCTAGATGGCCAAGCGAATTGGCCCGCAGTGCGAAGCCGCCGAATACGAAGATCTGTCCGGGGAGGAAAGCCTCACCCTGAACCGCATCGCTAGCGATGATCGAAGGAGCCATCAAGCCTTATTGTGATGACACAGTGGAACTCTCAATGAAAGCACCAATGTCGGTGTCAAAACTGGCGGATCTTGGGTAGGGGTCCCAAACTGTGCGTCTAAGGCGGATGGTAACAGGAGGCAGGGGACACGATGTTTACCCAGGTTCGGGCCCTCTTGATGGAGGTAATACCCTACGTCCTGCTTGATTGTTCTTGATGATATGAGTAGTACAAGAGTTGATCTACCACGAGATCAAAGAGGCTAAACCGTAGAAGCTAGCCTATGGTATGATTGTATGTTGTCCTACGGACTAAAACCCTCCGGTTTATATAGACACCGGAGGGGGCTAGGGTTACACAAGGTTGGTTACAAACGAGGAGATATACATATCCGTCTTGCCTAACTTGCCTTCCACGCCAAGTAGAGTCCCATCCGGACACGGGACGAAGTCTTCAATCTCGTATCTTCATAGTCCAACAGTCCGGCCAAAGGATATAGTCCGGCTGTCCGGAGACCCCCTAATCCAGGACTCCCTCATCAATCCCTTCACAACCACTTACAAAAGTGAGATCTGATAGAGATAATAAGATAAATATTTTTGGTATTTTTGTTGTATAGATTGGAAAGTAAGGATTGCAAAATAAACGGTGACAGAAATGGCTTGTTGATAGGAGAATAATATAATGGAGAATAGACCCAGGGGCCATAGGTTTCACTAGTGGCTTCTCTCAAGATAGCAAATTCTACTGTGGGTGAACAAATTACTGTTGAGCAATTGATAGAAAAGTGCATAGTTATGAGAATATCTAGGCATGATCATGTATATAGGCATCACGTCCGCGACAAGTAGACCGAAACGATTCTGCATCTACTACTATTACTCCACACATTGACTTCTATCTAGCATGCATCTAGAGTATTAAGTTCATAAGAACAGAGTAACACATTAGGCAAGGTGGCATGATGTAGAGGGATAAACTCAAGCAATATGATATAAACCCCATCTTTTTATCCTCGATGGTAACAATACAATACGTGCCTTGCTGCCACTGCTGTCACTGGGAAAGGACACCGCAAGATTGAACCCAAAGCTAAGCACTTCTCCCATTGCAAGAAAGATCAATCTAGTAGGGCAAACCAAACTGATAATTCGAAGAGACTTGCAAAGATATTAAATCATGCATAAAATAATTCAGAGAAGATTCAAATATTGTTCATAGATAATCTTGATCATAAGCCCACAATTCATCGGATCTCGACAAACACACCGCAAAAAGAATTACATCGAATAGATCTCCAAGAGAATCAATGAGAACTTTGTATTGAGATCCAAAGAGAGATAAGAAGCCATCTAGCTAATAACTACGGACCCGAAGGTCTACGGTAAAATACTCACACATCATTGGAGAGGCTATGGTGTTGATGTAGAAACCCTCCGCGATCGAGTCCGCCTCCGGTGGAGCGCCGGAAAAGGCCCCAAGATGGGATCTCATGGGTACAGAAGGTTGCGGCAGTGGAAATAGGATTTCGTGGTGCTCCTGGATGTTTTCAGGGTATATGGGTATATATATAGGAGGAAGAAGTAGGTCGGCGGAGCCGCGAGGGGCCCACGAGGGTGGGGGCGAGCCTGGCCCCCTTGGGCGCGCCCTCCTTCCTCATGGGCTCCTCGCTTCTTTCTTGACGTCCACTCTAAGTCTCCTGGATCACGTTTGTTCCAAAAATAACTCTCCCAAAGGTTTCATTCCGTTTGGATTCCATTTGATATTCATTTTCTACGAAACACTGAAATAGGCAAAAAAACAGCAATTTGCACTGGGCCTTCGGTTAGTAGGTTAGTCCCAAAAATAATATAAAAACTTATATTAAAGCCCATTAAACATCCAAAACCGATAATATAATAGCATGGAACAATCAAAAATTATAGATACGTTGGAGACGTATCAAGCATCCCCAAGCTTAATTCCTGCTCGTCCTCAAGTAGGTAAATGATAAAAACAGAATTTTTGATGTGGAATGCTACCTAGCATAATTCTCAATGTAATTTTCTTTATTGTGGCATGAATGTTCAGATCCGAAAGATTCAAGACAAAAGTTTAATATTGACATAAAAATAATAATACTTCAAGCATACTAACAAAGCAATCATGTCTCCTCAAAATAACATGGCCAAAGAAAGTTATCCCTACAAAATCATATAGTTTGTGTTGGGGATATTACTGCTAGACATAAACCGGCCAGGAGGGGCCGGGCTATCCCCATAATGAGTTATTATATTTGAAGCCCATGAAGACAAAGACGGTGGCGCTTTATGAAGGCCCAGGGCCCAAAGGTGGATTAAGGCATGTAGACATAAACGACATTGATATGTAAACTTGTGATGTAAGATAGAAAGAATAGAGACCGAGCCGAACACGTTTATGAGCCGGCCTCGAGATTCTGTAAACCGACGGGCGTCAACCTACGTATATAAAGGGACGACCCAGTGGCGGTTTAGGGACAACAAACAATAAGTCGAGAGCCAGGTAAAGCAGATTCGCTCCCTATTCATCGAAACCCTAGCAATTCCATCACAACTGGAGTAGGCTTTTACCTTCATCGTAAGGGGCAGAACCAATATAACTCTTTGCGTCCCTTGTCCGCTTTAACCCCTATAAGCTAACCCGTTGCGATGGCTCCACGACTAAGTCCTTTCATGAGGACATCTATCGTGAAGAAACCACAATAGTTGGCCCCCATCGTGGGGCTATCGCAGGATGGTTTTGAGTTCTTGAAGGGAAGCTTAGAAGGACTCAAGGGATACACTATGGGCTGGATGACCAAGAGTCATCGCGGAAATCTCTACATCGATGACGTAGGCTGGGGCCCCGAGGCCGGCTCGATCGAGTATGGGTACCGGGTCCCCTTTGCCGGAATACACGTCTTCATTGGCAAGATCAGTGAACCGGGCCCTGAGCCGGACGTCTGCACCGACATCATCGAGACGTCTTAGTGTGCAAGACCTGCCCGTGTTCAGCATGCCGTGAAGCGTGCCTTCATGGGAGTCATCCACGGAGCGGAATTTGAGGATAGATCAGTATCTGACGGCGAAACTGTCATTTACTCTGACGACGAGTCTTCAACCGGAGAAACTGAGTCACTGTATCAGCTACAGGATGGCCGGATTAGCGGTGGTACCGATGGCGATAGTATTCCGAACCTCCTCGAACCACCGAGCCGAGTTGCGATCTTCATGGCCGGTACACAATCGGTGCAGCATTCTTCTACCGCCGCAGTGATGATTTCCGGTTCAACAGCGGCAACACTAGCTGGAGCAGGGGGCTCTGCACAACCACCACCGACTCAGGTTTTGTCCGATTTGTTCGACACTTTGGCAACGTTGGTAGCAGCGAGGTTGACGCGGCAAACCGGGATCAGCATAACGCAGAGATTGCAAAGGTGAAAGATCAGATAGCTCAAGCTACGGTGGATCTAGCAGCGGAGAACACTAGGATGGCCGCTGAGCGGGCCAAATTAGAAGTATAGGCATATCGTCTTATGCTGGACCAAAGTGCGTTGGATGATGTCATGAGGAGAAGGTACCGTTCTCACCTATCGCCGGTTTACGAGGGAAGAAACCTCTTTAACATGCCAGGAGCAGGCACCAACAACCAGCCAGTGGTAAACCAGGCGGAGGCACCTGTGACAGGGGTGCCAGTTCAGCCGCGCGCGATGGATCCGCCCCCTCAGCCTCGTCAGAACGATGTCCCATCACAACGCGTCTCAACGCCTCCGGGTCATTACTCTAACCCGTTGGATAACATCATTGCCGCCGCTTCGCGATTGGCAGCTCTCCCAATTGATGGCGAGTCCCCAGTAGGAGTTGAGACACGACGAGCTAGGGAGCTCCTTTAGACATCCTTGACTCAGCAGCAAGCCTATTCATATAGCCGCGAAATGATTCATTCTACTCCCCACCCGAGCGGGAGTTACAGCAGGCATACGGATGAACCGGCCGTATCAAGCAGTGCGTGGAACCGTAATCCGCCCCATGGCCATAACCCGGTAGGTGGCGGTGGCGATGCTCAGGATGTTGTGGATCGCGCTAGGGCACGTCGAGAGGCCGAGTTAACGGCGTAGCATGAAGCTCGCCAACTTACTCCAGTCCGTCCAACAACGTCGGTGGAACCAGGGGTTACCTCCAGTTCTTTGGGGGTACCGTGTCTCGTCCCAGCGCTGCGCAATGTATGGCTGCCCAAGGATTTCAAAGGCCCGCGTAAGGTGCCGAATTACACTGCCAATTTATCCCCTGAGTCATGGGTAGAAAGCTATGAGATGGCAATGGAGATGCTGGATGTGGATGATGCGGCGTGTGCCAAATACTTTACCATGATGTTGGAGGGAACAACTCGCACATGGCTGAAAAACCTGCCGGCTAACTCCATTGGGTCATGGGCTGAGTTAAGGGCCCGGTTTATCCAGAATTTCAAGGATACGTGCAAGCAGCCCATGTCAATTGTGGACTTAGCTGCCTGTGTCCAGGAGGAAGGAGAGTCAACAACCCATTGGGTGCACCAGGTTTCGGAGATTTTGCATTCATCAGACTGCATCAACACTGATATAGCAGTTTTAACATTAGAAGCCAATTGCCAGTTTGCACCTCTAAAGTTGAACTTGAGATGGCTCAAACGTCATTGCAATGACATGGGAACACTTATGGCAGCTCTGGTGAAGTATGCCGACTCTGATAGTACCAAGGACCCCGAGTCTGACGATGACAAGACAGGAAAGGGAAAGAAGAGAGGCAGCACCAAAGGGCAGCAGTATAACCCGGTGGGTCACGGAAACAGCAGTAAGCGTAAAGCGGATAGCAGTTTAGATTTTGTGGCTAATACCGACGCGCAGGACAAAGGCCAGCGTCGTAAGGGTAAACCTCCCCTGCGTGGTGGAGTACCAAGTCCCAATCCGGAGTGCCTGTCTCACCTGTTAAACCAGCCTTTCCCGAAGCACGGGTCGTGGGATAAGCCAGCCACGCACCTCTGGAAGGATTGTTATATTATGCAGGAATTCAAAAATTCAGATTTTTTTTCGGTATGATCATGGACCGGGTGGCGGTTCAGGCCCCGGGTCTCATGGGCTGGGTTACGGTGGAGGCAGTTCCGGTTCAGGTTTTCATGGTAATCAGAGCGGACATGGAAATCAGGGCAATCATGGCAACCAAGGTGGTTATAATCATCAGGGGAGTCATCAGCAACAGCTGCAGTCGGGTTACCAGAGCAACCCGAAGCAATTGAATAGTGGGCAGTACCATGTCTTCACCACAAGTCTGTGCAAGCGCGATCAGAAGCTTCATAAAAGGGTAGTGAACTCCGATGAACCGGCGGTGCCCCGTTACTTGCGCTGGTCTGAATAGCCCATTGTGTGGAGTCGAGAGGATCAGCCACCTTGGGTAGATAACCCGGGTCATTTGGCATTAGTGGTGGCACCTCAGGTTGGAGGATACAAGTTCACTAAGGTAATCATGGATGGAGGAAGTAGTATCAATATCCTTTATTATGAAGCCTTCTGTCGCATGGGGTTAACAGATAAGCATCTTAAACCATCAAACACCGTTTTTCATGGTGTGGTGCCTGGTAAATTGGCGTATCATGTTGGGAAGATAGCTCTGGAGGTGGCTTTTGGAGATGAGCATAACTCGAGAT
The DNA here is from genome assembly GCF_002162155.2 of Triticum dicoccoides. NCBI lineage: Eukaryota > Viridiplantae > Streptophyta > Magnoliopsida > Poales > Poaceae > Triticum > Triticum dicoccoides. The sequence goes on along the minus strand of NC_041392.1, from coordinate 551,843,986 downwards.
CAGAAACATTGACTGTTGGTGTCAAAACCGGCAGATCTCGGGTAGGGGGTCCTGAACTATGCGTCTAAGGCGGATGGTAACAGGAGGCAGGGGACACGATGTTTACCCAGGTTCGGGCCCTCTTGATGGAGGTAATACCCTACGTCCTGCTTGATTGTTCTTGATGATATGAGTATTACAAGAGTTGATCTACCACGAGATCAAAGAGGCTAAACCCTAGAAGCTAGCCTATGGTATGATTGTCTGTTGTCCTACGGACTAAAATCCTCCAGTTTATATAGATACCGGAGGGGGCTAGGGCTACACAAGGTCGGTTACAAAGGAGGAGATATACATATCCGCATTGCCTAGCTTGCCTTCCACGCCAAGTAGAGTCCCATCCGGACACGGGACGAAGTCTTCAATCTCGTGTCTTCATAGTCCAACAGTCCGGCCAAAGGATATAGTCCGGCTATCCGGAGACCCCCTAATCCAGGACTCCCTCAGTAGCCCCTAAACCAGGCTTCAACGATGATGAGTCCAGTGCACAGTATTGTCTTCGGCATTGCAAGGCGGGTTCCTCCTTCGAATACACCGTGGAAGAGTTTGAATACAAGGACAGTGTCCGACCCTGCAAAATAAGTTCCACATACCACCGTAGAGAGAATAATATTTCCACAAATCTAATCTGCTGAAACATTTTGACAGCATGACATCACGCCATGGCCCGGTCATTATTCGAACCGTTTTTCTCAACCAGCTCCGCACATAAGGCGAGGCGGTTTTCTTGACACGTCTTGTCAAAGCAGAGATCGTGTCCCCCTTATCATGGGATTCTCATCAATACAAACGTGGGTAACCCAACCGTGCCTGTTGGTATGACTCCTAGATCTTAGGCAAGTCCCAAACGGCTGCGAGGAGAACGCCTAATATTCACCCTCTTTATAAAGGGGACAAGGCTTTTTCTTTTTTCCCTCCCGCGCTCACTCGAATCCTTCCCCCGCCTCGAGTTCTAACACCCAAAGTTCAGGTCAGGTGCTTCAGACCTTCAACTATTTCCGGATCCAACCTTCAAGGTCGATGGATGCCTTCCTCTGTCATAGAGGAGGACATCAAGAAATTGAGAGAGGCCAGATATATGACCGCCAAAATTTCGCATAGGCTGCCCACCCGAGGGCAGGTCGTCCCTACTGCCGAACCCAACGAGAGCATTGTGTTCGTCTCCCACTTCCTCCGAGGACTAGGCCTCGCCCTGGATCCCTTTGTTAGGGGTCTTATGTTTTATTACGGGATGGATTTTCATGATCTGGCCCCGGATTCCCTTCTTCACATCTCGTCATTTATTGTCGTATGTGAGGCCTTTCTCCGCATTACCCCTCACTTCGGCCTGTGGCTGAAGACCTTCGATGTGAAGCCGAAGATGATCGAGGGGCAGCACGCAGCATGCGGAAGTGCTTTAATAAGAAAAATCACTGACGCTCCATGGCCAGAGGGTTCCATCCCAGAGGTGTCCGGATTGTGGCAGCGGTAGTGGTTTTACGTCACAGCTCCCCGAAGTGCCAAGTGGGTAGCTTCCCCCACCTTTTGCTCGGGCCCCCACCACAACTGATGTCATGGATCAGCAGGGGGCTGAGCTAGGGTCCAGCAAAGGACGTGCCTATAATGCAGAGTCGCATCCGAGATCTCTTTGAGAGAGATTTTAGTCTGGTTATGGTAATGCAAGTTATGCTAGTTCGTCGAATCCAGCCTTGCAAATGCCGGCCCCTCCGCATGTGGGAATTCAGCCCAGAAGGACCGCGAGCTATTCAGCATTTCCTCGGGATAACGCTCGAAGATATGTACAAATCGTTCTTTGGACCCCAAATAGAGTGTCCGGACACCACCGAGGACGTGGGTCTGAGCTGCAACCGCCCGCTGCCCAAGTAAGCAATCCCATGTCGAACCTACTATCGTTTTATTTATCATGGCATCATTCTAAAGAGCCGCTTTGTGACCAGGACTAGATAACAAAGGCGGTGATGATCAGGTGTTTGGCCCCCCTTCCTAAGGGCTTGGACAATCCAGTACTGGACCAGATGCTCGAGCCGGCGCCTTATCCAGTGCCCTCGAAGGAAGATGATGGGGGTAATAAAGAGGGAGAAAGCAGGCCTCACTCGCTACTCATTCCAGCCGGGGGAATAAGCACCTCCGCGAGGGAGGACAATCAAAGGGAAGAATCTGGCATTCTCTCTCCCCGGGGAAGGAAAAGGACTACCTCTGAAGATCCAGAAACTACGGTTTCCAAACGGGAGAAGAAATCTTCGTCAGAGGGTCCTACCTCGGAGGGTATTCTTGCCGCACAATGTCCGCGCGGGATCAGCCCTCTACCGAGCTGTAAGTAATCAAAAATTACTTAATAGTGGAAACATCGTACCTTACTTCCGAAGACAATAACCGATGCTTATAGATTGTAGTCCGGATCATAGCCCTTCTCGCCAGAGTTCATATTCGGGGGATCTTCTTCCGGACATGGTGGAGAGCGAAATGCCTCCCCCGGACACCCCGCCTCATGAAGGACAAGGTGGTTGTTGTGCCCTACAGACTAAAACCCTCCGATTTATATAGACACCGGAGAGGGTTAGGGTTACACAAGGTCGGTTACGAAGGAGGAGATATCCATATCCGTATTGCCTAGCTTGCCTTCCACACCAAGTAGAGTCCTATCCGGACACGTGACGAAGTCTTCAATCTTGTATCTTCATAGTCCAATAGTCCGGCCAAAGGATATAGTCCGGCTGTCCGGAGACCCCCTAATCCCGGACTCCCTCAGTAGCCCCTGAACCAGGCTTCAATGACGATGAGTCCAGCGCGCAGTATTGTCTTCGGCATTGCAAGGCGGGCTCCTCCTCCAAATACACCATGGAAGAATTTGAATACAAGGATAGTGTCCGACCCTGCAAAATAAGTTCCACATACCACCGTAGAGAGAATAATATTTACACAAATCTTAATCTGCTGACATGTTTTGGCAACATGACATTATGCCATGGACCGGTGCTTATTCGAACCATTTTTCTTCAACCATCTCCACACATAACGCGAGGCGGTTTCTTGACACGTCTTGTCAAAGCAGAGATCGTGTTCCCCCAATTACGGGATTCTCATTAATACGGTCGTGGGTAACCCAACCGTGTCTAGGACTCCTAGATTATAGGCAAGTCCCAAACGGCTACGGAGAGGACACTCGATATTCACCCTCTTTATAAAGGGACAAGGTTTGCGCTTTTTCCCTCTCGTGCTCAATCGAACCCCTCCCCCGCCTCGAGTTCTAACACCCAAAGCCCAGGCCAGGTGCTCCAGATTTTCAATCATGTCCGGATCCAGCCTTCAAGGCTGATGGATGCCCTCCTCAGTCACGGAAGAGAATATCAAGAAGTTGAGGGAGGCCAGATACCTGACCGTCAAGGTTTCGCATCGGCTACCTGCTCGAGGGCAGGTCGTCCCTACTCCCGAACCCAACGAGAACGTCGTGTTCGTCTCCCACTTCCTCCGAGGCCTAGGCCTCACTCTGGATCCCTTCGTCAGGGGTTTGATGTTCTATTACGGGCTAGATTTCCACGATCTAGCTCCGGACTCCCTTCTCCACATCTCGACATTTATTGTCGTGTGTGAGGCCTTCCTTCGCATTACCCCTCACTTCGGCCTGTGGCTCAAGACCTTTGAAGTGAAGCCGAAGATGATCGAGGGGCAACATGCAGCGTGCGGAGGCGCATCAATAAGCAAGATGGCAGGAGCTTCGTTTCCGAAAGGTTCCTTTCCAGAGGTGTCTGGATTATGGAAACGGGAGTGGTTTTACATCACGGCTCCCAGAAGTGCCAAGTGGGCGGCTGCCCCCGCTTTCCGCTCGAGCCCCCCACCACAACTGATGTCATGGATTAGCAGAGGACTGAGCTGGGGTCCAGCCAAGGACGTGCCTATACTACAAAGCCGCATTCAAGATCTCTTAGAGGGAGATTTTAATTTGGTTGTGGTAGTGCAAGTTATGCTGGTTTGTCGAGTCCAGGCCTGGAAATGCCGGCCCCTTCGCTTGTGGGAGTTCAACCCAGAAGGACTGTGTGCCATTCAAAGTTTCCTCGGCCTGACGCACGAGGAGATGTACAAGTCATTCTTTGGACCTCAAATAGAGTGTAGGGATACTATCGAGGACGTGGGCCTGAGCAGTAACCGCGGCGTCGAACAAGTAAGAAATCCTCTAGCCGAACACACATTCTTTTATTCATCATGAAGTTATTTCTGAGAGATTGCTCTTTGACCAGGATTGGCTAACAAAGGCGAAGATGATTCGGTGTTCGGCCCCCCTCCCTGAGGGTTTGGAAAATCCGGTATTGGAAAAGATGCTCGAGCTTGCACCTTGCCCGGAGCCCTCGAAGGAAGATACAGGGGGAATAATATGGGCGGAAGCGGGCCCCCATCGCTGCCAGTTCCAACCGAGGGAATGAGCGCCTCCATAAAGGAGGATAACCGAGGGAGGAAGAGGACTACTTCTGAGGATCCGGAAGCCGAGGCCTCCAAACAAGAGAAGAAGTCTCCAACAGAGGGTCCTTCCTCGGGGGGTGCTCTTGCCGCACAAAGTCCGCGGGGGGATCAGCCCTCCAACGAGTCATAAGTGATCCAAAAAATACATTAATAGTGAAGGTATACTATCTTTCTTCTAAGAAAATAACCGCCACATATATCTTGCAGTCCGGGTCTTAGCCCTTCTCAGCTGAGCTCGTCTTCGAGGGATCTTCTTCCAGAGATGATGGAGAGCGAAATGCCTCCCCCGGACTCCTCCGCTCAAGAAGCGAGCGACTCCGAAGTGTCGTCACGGAGGGCCTCTCTGGATCCGGTGAGGCCAGAAGATAATCCCATAGACCCCCGAAGTCCCCAGCGTCCGGCTCTCGAAGAGAGCAAACAAAAGAGTCCGGCATCGTCTGGTATGCAGTCGGACGTTCTGAGGGAGCTATTGGGGCGAGCGGCCATCTGAGAAGAACACCGTACGCTGATGGGTACGGTGATGGAAAGAATTTCATCCGCCGAAAGTGGATTACACGAAGCCTTTATGAGTCTACTAACAGGCTTTGAGGTACGTGAAATAATATGTGATAGTACCGCAAATGTTAGGTGTGCCCTGTGTAGATAGTAGCCCCTGAGACTCTGGTTGTCGTCGAGAATGGCGGTGAACAGAGGATCATAGTCCCAGGCAATAACCAGACTGCCTTTATGTACATGTGGTGGAAGCTCCGGTGGCTAGCCGGACTAGTGAGTTTGCCGAATTAAAACGGCAACTGGATGCGGCAGACGCCGACAGCGAGCTTGTTAACAAGCGGCTTGATGAATCACAGGGTAAGTAATGTTTTCTCATGAATATCACACAATAAGAGCAGCATGATGCCAGTATCTTTAATATGTTATCACTGCAGACGGAGCTGCCACCGTGGAGACCCTTCGGGCGGAACTCGCCCGAGCCAAGGAACAAGCGAGGGTTAGTAATGCGGCTGCTTTGAAGGCGACCGAAGAGTTAAGAGCCGAGAAGGCCGCCCATTGCGAAAGCAAAGAAAAGATGGCCAAGATGGCCGTAGAACTAAAAGGCATTGCCGACCGTTGCCAGTTCCTTGAAGAAGAGAACCGAGTGAAGGCAGCGGACCTTGAGAAGGCCACTATGGCGACCGTAGACAGTCGCTTTGCTATGAGGGCGAAGAAGGAGGAGCTGTGTGAAGCCGGGGATATTGCAGCTGGGAAGCCCTTTCTGCTGCGGAGGAAGTTCGAAGATCCGCGGTATGCCCCTCTGGATCGGCTGTGGAGTTCAGTAGACGCATATATGGACTTGGCGGCGAGCGCTGTCGATGCGGTCGAATACTTCCAAGATCAATCAGATCGTGAAGTGGACAAGCTATTCTGGTCGCAATTCAACGTTCCAGAGCGTTCGCTTCCCTTGACTGATCAGCTAGCCGAATGGGCCGAACTTAATAGGTTGTCTGGACTCGCCATGAGGTCTGTTGTGGATCATTTGTGGCTGGAGAAGCCGAAGCCGAACGGCTATTTCATCTTAGTGCAGCAGTTCCTTGGTGCGGTGCCGCGCATCAACGCGATGAAGAGGTTGGCGTGCATAGAAGGCTCACAGATGGCCTTTGCCCGTGTCAAGGCATACTAGGCGGAGATGGATGCTACCACTGTTGCGGCGCAAGGTACGGCCATAGGCCAAGTAGCTGCCGAGCACTATTTTGAAGAGGTCCTTGAGGGTGCTCGTTTGATAGAGTCCCAGTGCTCAAAGAATATTATGTTTGAATGACATGTATTCCCATTCTAAACACAATGTTTTTATGAAATATAGTAAGGTTGTGTTTATACTTTTGCCTGAAAGTAATATGATGCCTCCTGTGTGGCCGTTTATGTATACATGTGCATAACCTGAAAGATTGCAGTCGTCGGCTTCAGCCCCCACGCATATAATGCGGAGGTGTTCACAGAAGACGCGTGTTCACACTTAACCCAACGTCTTGGTCCTATTAAGGAGGTGATAGCGCAGTGAACGAGGCAATCGGACTATAATGCTTTAACACTCTCACTTAGCCATAGGAGTTTGACAGTGGGGCTACTAGACAGCCCCTGGTGGCTCCGCACTCTCCCGATCTCGGGGTGCGTACATGCCTGGCCGGAAAACGGCCCTTCGTTAAGGCGGAGGAATTCTAACATTCCGATAGGTCATCGAGTGGTTGACCAGTCTCACACTATATCATGACAGTCAGTTTTCGTCTTTCTCTACTGAGGTGCTCGTCCGGATGAACCAGGGCACAATCGCAGTAGTTCTCATGGTGCTGCCTTAGCCGATAAAGCGGAACGTAAGGCACCAAAACACAGGAGCCGGGCAAACCCAACATTTGACCAAAGATAATGATTCAGAGCTGATGCATATAAGGCCAAACTCGCGACGCCGAACACTCCCTAAGGTATTCGGTCTTTATGGTATAAACTGGGCCTAAATAGTGCCCTTTGTAAGAAGCCCCTTGTGTCCAGGTGCATGCATTATTCTAACATGGCCACATGCCAAGACGTCAGCATCCTTCTCAATTGTGCTGAGAATTCGAGGGATGTTTATCAACATGAGACATTAAAAAAGGTTTACGCAGGGTCTTAATCTAAAAAGAATCCTTGGAGCGGGTCCCTGCTGCACGTCTGTGTCTGTGTCTCCGTTGTGCCTTATCCTGGACGGGTGTAGCACGATGGTCATTTGTAAAAGAGAGGAACTTAGGTGAAAAAGTTGTCATGCAAAAAGGTGGTTTTTTAAAGAAATCGTGTATAAAAAATGAGTAAAAAATTACCACTTGTCTGTGCGTGTTGAGCCCCTTGTATTTGTAATAGGGGTGTGGCCCTCAATCCGGTATGAATTACATATAGCTGCGTCGGACTCGTCTAACCGTGTCCGTGGTCTTGACGACCTATCGAATGCTTTAGTTGGTGAGGCCGTTTTTAGTGTGTGGCTGCTAAGGCAGTCGCATTCTTTTCGGCGCGCAAAGATCGCTCAATATTTCCATTCACTGTAATGATGCCACGTGGAACGAGCATCTTGAGCGTGAGGGAAGCGTAATGCAGTATTGCATTAAAGCGAGCAAAAGCTTCGCATCCAAGTAGTGCTTGATAACCACTTTGGAACGGAGCAATGTGGAAGGTTAAATGTTCGCTACGGAAGTTATCGGGGAAGCCGAATATAACTTTTAGTAGCAGGGAGCCCGTGTAGTGAGCCCCTAGGCCTGACATTACTCCTTTAAAGGTAGTGTTGCTATGGCGGATTTTCGTTGGGTCTATCCCCATTTCGCGGATTGTATCCTGGTATATCAGGTTTAAACTACTGCCACCGTCCATCAGGACTCGTGTAAAGTGGTAACCGTTAATTATTGGGTCTAATACCAGGGCAGCCCATCCTGCACGCCGGATACTTGCTGAGTAATCACGATGGTCGAAAGTGACCGGTTGAGACGACCAGTGGTAGGATTTCACGGTGATAGGCCCTTGGGCATATTTATCTAGGAGGGCCGCTTTGCTTCCCTTGATCGCGTGTAATACGTTGACTGTTTTGACTTCTGATGGAAACTTCTTTTGTTCCCTAGTGTCTTGCTTGAGAGGCTCATCCTCATCTTCGCTTGGTGTATCCTCCCCCTTGTGTACGGTGTTGAGCTTGTCGGACTGCTTGAAGACCCAACATTCTCTGTGGGTATGATTAGCGGGTTTACCAGGGGTGCTATGGATCTGGCATACTTGGTCTAGAATTTTGTTCAGGCTGGACAGTTCATCTCTGGCGCCTTTAGAGGGCGGCTTTTGCTGACCTGGCCGAGAGCTTCGGAATCCGGCGTTTACCGCCGTGCTCTTCGGGCTGTCTTCTTTATTCTGATGCTTATTATTTTTGCTGCGTCGTGATTTCCCATTTTCATCTCTAACTTCGGATGTGCTTGGGTCGCTGGTGCTGCATCTGGCTAGCCAGCTGTCCTCACCCGCGCAAAAGCGGGTCATGAGGCTTGTTAATGCTACCATTGTTCTCGGCTTTTCTTGGCCGAGGTGCCTGGCAAGCCATCCGTCGTGGACGCTATGCTTAAAAGTTGCGAAGGCTTCGGCGTCCGGATAGTCAACTATTTGGTTCTTCTTAGTAAGAAACCTGTTCCAAAGCTTTCGGGCTGACTCTCTGGGCTGTTGAGTTATATGACTCAAATCATCCGCATCCGGGGGTCGGACATAAGTCCCTTGAAAATTTGCCTGAAAAGTGTCTTTGAGCTCTTCCCAGCTTCCAATGGAGTTTTCGGGGAGGCATTTAAGCCAGTGCCGAGCTGGCCCTTTGAGTTTGAGGGGTAAGTATTTAATGGCGTGGAGATCGTCTCCTCGAGCCATATGGATGTGGAGGATATAGTCCTCAATCCAGACCTCAGGGTCTGTTGTTCCGTCGTATGCCTCTATGTTTACGGGTTTGAATCCCTCTGGAAATTCATGGTCCAGCACCTCATCGGTGAAATATAGGGGGTGTGCGGTGCCCCTGTATCTGGGCGTGCAATGGTGTTCGGATGTTTGGTGTGTTGCATCGTATGTTGGGGCGCGCTTGCGAGGTCCATAGATGGATCTAGTTGTGCCGTCCTTTTGATGCGAGCCCTCGCGTGGATCGCGTATTGGCTTATGTGCGGCATTGCTTGCCGCTCTATGTTGGCCGTGAGGTCGTCCATCCGGCTAGGTGGCCGTTTTAATTTCTGGTTGCGGGGGGTCTAAGGCCTCCTCATCGAATTCAGGTAGCAGCTTCCGCTTCGGGTACCTCTTGGTGGGGCGATTACCGCCATACTTTGCTGCTGTGTTGAGTACTTTGCTCCATCTGATTTGGAGTGTGTCCTGCGCAGCCTTTAGCCTTTGCTTCTGCTTATTTAGACTCCTAGCGGTGGCAACAAGCCTTTGATAGGCATTTTTTTGCTCTGGGCGTCTGTCCGGTGTTATGTCCTCCAGACTATTATCCTTGACAGAATCGGTTTGTTCGGTTTGATTCTCCGTATTGCCGTGGTCCGGCAGTGGTTCGCCCTGTTGCAACGCTGGGTCTGTATGATCGTTATTTCTGCCGAGGCGGGATTTGGGGCGGCGCTTACGCCGCCGCTTTGACTGCTTCTCAAGGGGACAAGCCTTCGTTGCGTCCTTCCGTCCTCATCGTCATCTTCTTTTGGTGTGTCCACCATGTATACGTCATGTGATGAGGTGGCCGTCCAGTGCCCTGTGGGCGGTGGTTCCTCTTTGCCTCCTGCATCGTCGTACATACCGTCGATGTCTTCGGAGTCGAAGTCGAGCATGTCGGTTGAGTCATCGACAGTGGCTACTAAGTGGGTGGTGGGTGGGCCTCGAATTTCTTTGTCGTCCACATCCCAGTCCTGCCGGACATAGTTCGTCCAGGATCCTCCTGACAAGGAGAGAGACCTTAATGAGTTCAGTATGTCGCCAAAGGGCGAGTGCTGAAAAATATCCACAGAGGTAAACTCCATGATTGGCGCCCAATCGGATTCGATAGGAACAGAGGCAGGCGGTTTGGAGTCCGTTGCCGGAGAAGGATCCAGCAGTTTAAGAACATGGCTCTCGTGTAAGGCAAGGTCGATGTTCGGCTCGATCGCTGCTGAGGGTAAGGCCTTCATGGCGGGGTCCATCCACCTGTCCGTAGAAGGCGCAACTGGCTCCGAATTGAGGGTCGGAGCGGCTGCCGGTGCGATCTCCTTAATACTGTCTGATGGGAGAGCTAAGTCATGCTCATCGTGACCGCGTGGCGCACAAGGCAGAGGCTCGAATCCGTCGAAGATCAAATCTCCACGGATATCAGCCGTGTAGTTTAAGCTTCCAAACCTGACCTAGTGGCCAGGGGCGTAACTTTCAATCTGCTCCAGATGGCCAAGCGAATTGGCCCGCAGTGCAAAGCCGCCGAACACGAAGATCTGTCCGGGGAGAAAAGTCTGACCCTGGACCGCATCGCTATCGATGATAGTAGGAGCCATCAAGCCTAATGGCGACGACACAGAGGAACTCTCAATGAAAGCACCAATGTCGGTGTCAAAACCGGCGGATCTCGGGTAGGGGGTCCCGAACTGTGCGTCTAGGCCGGATGGTAACAGGAGGCAGGGGACACAAGATTCGTGCCCACTTGATGGAGGTAAAACCCTACGTCCTGCTTGATTAATATTGATGATATGGGTAGTACAAGAGTAAATCTACCACGAGATCGGGGAGGCTAAACCCTAGAAGTTACCATCCGCCGAACGGTGCCCTGGAGGCCGCACCCGCTATAGCTCCGACCCTTAGCTCGGAGCCAACTGCGCCGATCGAGGGCGGGTGGCTAGACACCGCCTCGGGGGCTACAGTCTCAATGGCGATTGAGCCAAACACCAGCTTTATCCTCTGCGAAGCCCGTGACTCCAAGGTGCCGGACCCTGCTCCGGACTCTGAACCCTCCGCGCCCTTGCCAATCGAATCCGATTGGGCGCCGATTATGGAATTCACCGCCGCAGATATCTTTCAGCACTCGCCCTTCGGTGACATTCTGAATTCGCTAAGGTCTCTCTCTTTGTCAGGAGAGCCCTGGCCGGATTAAGGCCAATAGGATTGGGATGCGGACAACGAAGAAATTCGACGCCCACCCACCACCCACTTCGTAGCCACTATCAACGATTTAACCGACATGCTTGACTTCGACTCCGAAGACATCGACGGCATGGACAACGATGTAGGAGGCAAACAGGAACCAGCGCCCACACGGCACTGGACAGCCACCCCATCCTACAATGTATACATGGTGGACACACCCAAAGGATACGACGAGGACGAATGGGAGGACGCAACGAAAGGTCGTTCCTCCGAAAAGCAGTCAAAGAGGCGGCGTAAGCGCCACTCCAAGCCCCGCCTCGATAGAGACAGCGGTCATACAGACCCAGCCACAGAGCAGGGTGAGCCGGCGAACGATGAACATGGCATCGAGCAACCGTCCGAACAAGGCAACTTGGATAAACAAACCGCACAACCCGTCCCCGGCGAAGATAACAGTCCGGACGACCTCACGCCGGACAAGTTCCTGGAGCAGAAGAACCTCCACAAAAGGCTCATCGCGACTGCGTGTAGCCTAAAAAAGCAGAAGCAGAAGCTCAAAACTGCGGAAGATGCACTCAGAATCAGGTGGAGCAAAGTACTCAACACCGCAGACAAATACGGCGACAGTTGCCACACAAAAAGTTACCCGAAGCGAAAGCTCCTGCCTGAATTTGATGAGGAGTCCTTAGAACCTCCGCAATCAACAAATAAGGAAGCCACCCAGTCGGATAAACGACCCCATGGCCAATATAGAGCGGCAAGAGGCGCCGCACACAAGCCAGCACGCGAACCACTCAAGGATTCGCATCAAAAAGATGGCCCAACCAGATCTATCTACGGGCCAAGAAAGCAAGCTTTAGTAAGCAATGCAACACAACAAACATCTGAACACTACGGCACACCCAAATACAGGGGTGCCGCACACCCCCTATGTTTCACCGATGAGGTGCTGGACCATGAATTTCAAGCGGGATTCAAGCCCGTAAACATAGAGGCGTACGATGGAACGACAGACCCTAGAGTCTGGATTGAGGACTATATCCTCCATATCCATATGGCTAGAGGAGACGACCTCCACGCCATAAAATACTTACCCCTCAAGCTCAAAGGGCCAGCCCGACATTGGCTTAAAGGCCTTCCCGAAAACACCATTGGAAGTTGGGAAGAGCTCGAGGATGCTTTTCGGGCAAATTTTCAAGGGACCTATGTCCGGCCTCCGGATGCAGACGATTTAAGTCATATAACTCAACAGCCCGGAGAGTCAGCCCAGAAACTCTGGAACAGATTTCTTACTAAAAAGAACCAGATAGTCGACTGTCCGGACGCCGAAGCCTTAGCAGCTTTCAAACACAACATTTGAGACAAATGGCTCGCCAGACACCTCGGCCAAGAAAAGCCAAGAACAATGGCCGCATTAACAAGCCTCATGACCCGCTTTTGCGCGCGAGAGGACAGCTGGTTGGCAAGATGTAACACCAGCGACCCAAGTACATCCGAAGTGAGGGACGGTAACGGGAAACCGCGTCGCAGCAAGGACCAGCGCCGGAATAAGGGAAACAGCCCGAAGAGCACGGCAGTTAACACCAGATTCAAAAGCTCTCGGCAGGGTCAGAAAAAGCTGCCCCTCAAGGATAACAGGGACGAGCTATCTAGCCTAAACAAAATCTTGGACAAAATATGTCAAATCCACAGCACTCCCGGGAAGCCTGCAAACCATACCCACAGAGAATGTTGGGTCTTCAAGCAATCCGGCAAACTCAACTCCGAACACAAGGGGCTCGATACACCAAGTGAGGACGATGACGAACCCCACAAGCAGAGCACCGGGAAACAAAAGAATTTCCCACAAGAAGTCAAAACAGTAAACTTACTTCACGTGACAAAAGGGAAAAACAAAGTGGCGCCTATAGAGATACGCGCCATGCGGCCTATCACAAAGGAGTCTCGCCACTGGTTGTTAAAACCGATCACCTTCGACCATCGGGATTACTCCGGAACTATCCGGAACGCAGCTTGGACCGCCTTGGTATTAGATCCGATAATCGACGGGTTCCACTTTACACAAGTACTAATGGATGGCGGCAGTGGTCTAAACCTGCTATATCAGGACACAGTCCGCAAAATGGGGATGGACCCAACAAAAATTCGCCATAGCAACACTTCCTTTAAAGGAGTAACGCCAGGCCCGGATGCCCATTGCACGGGTTCTCTCCTGCTAGAAGTAATGTTCGGTTCCCCCGATAACTTCCGCCGCGAAAAGCTAACCTTCCACATCGCCCCATTTTCAAGTGGCTATCAAGCACTACTGGGACGCGAAGCTTTCGCCCGCTTTAACGCAATACCGCATTATGCATCTCTCACGCTTAAGATGCCCGGCCCACGAGGCATCATCTCACTAAAGGGAAACATTGAATGTTCCTCGCGCGCAGAAGACTATACGGCTGCCTTGACAGCCACACATTAAAACAACTTCACCAACAAAAGCATCTAACAGGTCATTAAGACCACGGACACGGCTAGGCGAGTCCGGAGCAAACTTATAATTGATAAAGGTTTTTGTAGCCGTACACCCCTATACAAGGGGCTCCGCATATGTAAAATAAGCGACAATAAGGCTCAATTTTCCCCATCTTGAATTATACTTTGTTTACTTAGTACAACATATATTTCGCACATCTATTCTTCTTTGAACTAAGTTCCTCTCTTTTACAGATGAACACCGTGCTACACCCGTCCAGGACACGGCGCAACGGAGACACAGGCGCAGACGTGCAGCAGGGACCCGTCCCAAGGATTCTCTTTAGATTAAGACCCTGCGTAAACCTTTTTCACTGTCTCTTGTTGATGCACATCCCCCGGATTCACAGTATAACCGAGGAGGAGGCTGGCGTCTTGGCATGTGGCCATGTCAGAATTTCGCACGTACCTGGACACCAGGGGCTTATTATCATGGGCACTGCTCAGCCCGTTTTTATAAAGACCGAATACCTTAGGGAGTGTTCGACATCGCGAGTTTGGCCTTATATGCATCAGCTCCGAATCATGTCTTTGGTCAAATGTTGGGTTTGCCCGGCTCCTGTGTTTTGCTGCCTTACGTTTCGCTCTATCGGCTAAGGCGGCACCATGAGAACTACTGCGATTGTGCCCCGGTTCAGCCAGGCGAGCACCTCAGTAGAGAAAGCCGAAAACTGACTGTCATGATATAGCGTGAGACTGGTCAACCACTCGATGACCTATCGGAGTCTTCGGGATTCCTCCGCATTAACGAAGTGCCGTTTCCTGGCAAGGCACACACGCGCCCCGAGTTCGGGCAAGCGCGGCGCCACCAGGGGCTATATAGTAGCCCCCCTGTCAAAGTCCTATGGCCAAGTGAAAGTGATAAAGCATTATAGTCCGATTGCGTAGTTCGCTGCGCTATCACCACCTTCATGGACCAAGACGTTGGATCAAGTGTGAAAATGCGCCTTCTGCGAACACCCCCGCATTATATGCGTGGGGGCTGAAGCCGATGACTGCCATCTTTTAGATTATATACACATATACCTCAACGGCCGCTCGGGAGGCATTATAATACTTGCAGGCACAAGTATAAAAAGCTTCTACAATTCATCAAAACATTGTTTTACAATAATACACGTTATTCGAACATAATATCCTTCAAGCACTGTGTCTCTATTAAACGAGCGCCTTGCAGAACTTCCTGAAAATAGTGCTCAGCAGGTATTCAGCCTCCGTCCGAATCTTGGGATGCAACAGCGGCGGCCTCCATCTCCGCCCAGTATGTCTTGACATGGGCAAGGGCCATCCGCGCACCCTCTATGCATGCTGACCTCTTCATCGCATTGATATGCGGCACGACACCAAGGAACTACTGCACCAAGCTAAAATAACTGTTCGGCTTTGGCCTTTCCAGCCACAGATGATTAACGACATCCTTCATGGCGAGTCCGGACAACCTATTCAGTTCGGCCCATTCGGCCAAACGATCGGTCAACGGAAGCGGATGCTCCGGATTGTTGAATTGTGACCAGAAGAGCTTCTCCAATTCGCTATCTTTCTGATCTCAGAAATGTTCGGCCGCATCAGCAGCACTCGCAGCTAAATCCAGATATGCGTCCGCCGAACTCCACATCCGGTCCAACTGAGCGTATTTAGGATCTCCGAACTTCATCCGCAGCATAAAGGGCTTTCCAGCCGTGATATCTCCGGCCTGACGCAACTTCTCCTTCACCGCTCTCATCTCAGAACGAGCATCCTTGGCCGCTGTAGGGGCCTTCTCCAGGTCTTTCCGCTTCGCCCGATCTTATTTTTCAAGAAGCTTGCAGTGGTCAGCAGCGTTCTTGAACTTCACAGCCATTTCGGCCATTTCCTTCTTGCTTCGGCAGTGAGCAGCCTGTTTGGCTTTCATCTCTTCAATTGCCTTTACAGCAGCCGCATCACTTCTCCTGGCTTGCTCCTTGGCTCGGGCAAGTTCCGCCCGAAGGTTCTCCATGGCAGCGGCCCCATCTGCATCAAGCGCACACGCTGTAAGATACTGGCATCAAGCTCCTCTTACCAGGTGTCTCCGGAGAAATTACATACCTTGTACCTCATCAAGCCGCTTGTTGACGAGCGCGATGTCGGCATCTGCCATGTCAAGTTGCCACGTTAGCTCGACAAATTCATCAGTCCGGCTGGCCATCGGACACTTCGCCACCTACATAGGAAGGCGGCAAAATTACACCTGGGACTATGATCCTCTGTGTGTTGTCGTCTTCGACAACACACAGAGTCTCAGGGGCTACTATCTACACAGGGCGCATCTTATATGCGGAACTGTCAAAAGGTACATCACCTCGCGTACCTCAAAACCTGTCAGTAAACTCCTGACGGCCCCGTGCAACCCGCTTTCAGCGGAAGAAATCCTTTCAATTACCGAACCCATCAACGTATGGTGTTCCTCTGAGATAGACGCTCGCCCTAACAGATCCTTCAGTTCATCCGACCGAGCACTAGGCGGTGCCGGACTCGTTCGATGGCCTTTTTCAAAGACCGGACATGGATGGCATTGGGGGGGGGGGCATATGACTGCCTGTCGGCCCTGCCAGATTCGGAGAAACCCTCCGCGACGATACCTCAGGATCGCCCGCCTCGTAAGGCGATACGGCAGGGGGAGGCATTCCGCTCTCCATCATCTCCGAAAGAAGATCCCCTGAAGATGAGCTCTGCTGAGAAGGGATGAGATCCGAACTACAAGGTAAAATTTCGGTTATTTTCCTCATAAATAAAACAAGGATTTCTCTCATTTTAAACCTCCCCTCTCTACTTACGGCTCGGTGAAGTGCTGATCCCCTTGAGGGCATAGTACGGCCGGGGCATCCCCCGGCACAGGACCCTCTGGCAAAGATTTCTTCCCCCGCTTTGAGAACATGGACTCCGGGTCTTCAGAGGCAGTCCTCTTCCTCCCCTGACTAGAGGAATTTTCGATACCTCCTTTCCAGATAGCCTCCTTCGGGGAGGCATCAGCTTCTTTGTCCCCCCCTTCGCTTTCTTCCGAAGGTACGATCTCCAGCATCCTGGTTAACACGGGATCCGACAAGATCTCAGGAAGGGGGGCCGGACACCTGATTAACTTCGCCTTCGCTACCCACTCCTGTTTCAAAGACAACTCTTTTAGGGGTGATGTTGTGATAAATGAACGGATGGTGTGTCCGGGCACAGGGCTACTTACTTGAGTATCCGGACGATTGCATCTCAGACCTGCGTCCTCCGTAGAATCCGGACACACTACTTGTGGTCCGAAGAACAATTTGTACATCTCCACGGGCGTCATGCCAAGAAAATGTTGGAGAACTCGTGGTCCCTCCGGGTTGAACTCCCACAGGAGGAGGGGGCGACGTTTGCAGGGCAGAACTCAGCGAATTAACATAACCTCCGTCACCACGACCAGACTGATGTCTCTTTATAGGAGATCTTGGATGCGGCCCTGCAACAGGGGCACATCCTTTGCTGACCCCCAGTCCATCCCCTTATTGACCCATGACGCTAGTCGTGGCGGGGGACTCGAGTGGAAAGCAGGCAACGCCACCCACTTGGTGCTCCTGGGAGCTGTGATATAAAACCACTCTTGTTGCCATAAGCTGAACTCCTCTTGAAAAGAGCCCTCGGGCCATGGAGCGTCAGCATTCTTGCTTATAACTGTGCCTCTGCACTCTGTGTGTTGTCCCTCAATCATCTTCGGCTCTACTTTAAAGGTCTTAAGCCACAGTCTGAAGTGAGGAGTAATACGGAGGAAGGTTTCGCAGACGACAATGAACGATGAGATGTGGATGATGGACTCCGGGGCTAAGCCGTGAAATTCCAACCCATAATAAAACATGAGCCCCCTCACGAAGGGATCCGTCGCGAAGCCTAGCCCTCGGAGGAAGTGAGACATGAACACCATGCTCTCACCAGGCTTGGGAGTAGGAATAACCTGCCCGTGAGCAGGCAGCCTATGCGAGATTTTGCTGGTCAAAAACCTGGCCTCTCTCAGCTTTAGCACATCTTCCTCTATGACGGAGGAAGGCGTCCATCGACCTCGAAGGTCGGAGCCTGACATCATCGAAGGTCCAAAGCGCCTGAAATCTGGGGCCTTGGGTGTTGGAACTCGAGGTGAAGGGCGAATTTGATTAACATCAAAAGAAAGGAGTAAGGCCTTGGTCTCTTTATAAGAGGTTGAATACCAAGAGCCCTCCCCGTGACCGTTTGGGACTCGCCTTTGATCGAGGAGACACACCAACGGGCACGATTGGGTTACCCACGTCCGTATTGATGAGAATCCCGTAAATAAAGGGGACACGATCTCTGCTTCGACAAGGCATGCCAAGGAAACCACCTCGCAAAACGCGCTGAGGTAGGACAATAAAAACGGTTCAAATAAAGGCTTGGCTGTGGCGTAATGACACACTATGGAATACATCAGCATATTAGACTTGTGTAAATATTATTCTCTCTATGGCAGTATGTGGAACTTATTTTGCAGAGTCGGACACTATCCTTGTGTTCAAAATCTTCTATGAAGTATTCGGAGGAGGAACCCGCCTTGCAATGCCGAAGACAATCTGCACGCCGGACTCGACGTCATTGAAGCCTGGTTCAGGGGCTACTGAGGGAGTCCTGGAATAGGGGGTGTCCGGATAGCCGGACTATAACCTTTGGTCGGATTCTTGGACTATGAAGATACAAGATTGAAGACTTCGTCCCGTGTCCGGATGGGACTTTCCTTGGCGTGGAAGGCAAGCTTGGTAATACGGATATATAGATCTCCTCCCATTGTAACCGACTCTGTGTAACCCTAGCCCTCTCCGATGTCTATATAAACCGGAGGGTTTTAGTCCATAGGACGAACAACAATCATACCATAGGCTAGCTTCTAGGGTTTAGCCTCTTTGATCTCGTGGTAGATCTACTCTTGTACTACCCATATCATCAATATTAATCACGCAGGAGTAGGGTTTTACCTCCATTGAGAGGGCCCGAACCTGGGTAAAAATGTTGTGTCCCTTGTCTCCTGTTACCATCCGCCTAGACGCACAGTTCGGGACCCCCTACCCGAGATCCGCCGGTTTTGACACCGACAGCTGTCGAGCACTACTTTGAAGAAGTTCTTGAAGGCGCTCGTTCGATAGAGGCTCAGTGCTCGAAGAATATTATGTTCTAGTGACATGTATTCCCATTATAAAAACAATGTTTTACTGAATTATCAAGGCTGTATTTATACTTTTGCCCGAAAGTACTATGATGCCTCATGTGTGGCCGTTTATGTATATATGTATGTAACCTGAAATTTGGCAGTCGTCGGCTTCCGCCCCCACACATATAATGCGGGGGTGTTCACAGAAAATGCATATCCACACTTGATCCAACGTCTTGGTTCGTTAAGGAGGTGATAGCAGAGAGAACGAGGCAATCAGACTATATCGCTTTAACATTTTCACTTAGCCATAGGAGTTTGACGGTGGGGCTACTATATAGCCCCTGGTACTTCTGCGCTCGTCCGAATATGGGGCGCGTATGTACATGACCGGGAAACGGCCCTTCGTTAATGCGTAGGAATCCCGAATATTCCGATGAGTCATCGAGTGGTTGACCAGTCTCTCGCTATATCATGACAGTCAGTTTTCGGCTTTCTCTACTGAGGTGCTCGTCCGGATGAAACAGGGCACAATCACAGTAGTTCTCCCAGTGCTACCTTAGCCGATATAACGGAACGGAAGGTACCAAAACATGGGAGCCGGGCAAACTCAACATGTGACCAAAGACATGATTCGGAGCTGATGCATATAGGGACAAACTCACGACGCTGAACACTCCCTAAGGTGTTCGGTCTTTATAACATATACCGGGCTAAACAATGCCCTTAATAAGAAACCCCATGTGTCCAGGTCCGTGCAAAATCTTGACGTTGCCACATGCCAATAACGCCAGCATCCTTCTCGGTTTTGTGGAGTATCCGGAGGATGTGAGCAACAAGAGACAGTAAAAAAGGTTTACGCAGGGTCTTAATCTAAAAAGAAACCTTTGGGCGGGTCCCTGCTACACGTCTGCGCCTGTGTCTCCGTTGTGCCGTGTCCTGGACGGGTGCAGCACGATTGTCATCTGCAAAAGGAAAGAACTTAGGCGAAAGATTCCGTGCCAAAAATTAGAATTGGTTATTATCAATGAACTATCAAAATTCAAGAGAAGCCAAGTTGAGCCAGGATGGCCCGGATTACACGCGGGAAGCCCCTGGTATCGTTTATGAGGGTTTGATCATCAAACCAATCTCGTGTATATATGATGGAATGCCGGATTCGTTTGACCGTGTCCGTGGCCTTAACGACCTGCCATTTTTGGTCGTCTAGTTTATGGCTGCTAGAGCCGCCGCATCCTCTTCGGTACGTGGGAAACATTCGGTATTTCCGCTAACTGAGATGATACCATGTGGACCGGGCATCTTAAGCTTGAGAAAAGCATAATGCGGTATTGCGTTAAAACGAGTGAAAGCCGTTGTTCTGAGTAGTGCTGGATAGCCACTTTGGAATGGGGCAAAGTGAAAAGTTAACCTTTCACTTCGGAAGTTATCGGGAGAACTGGATACCACCTCTAGTAGTAGAGAGCCCGTACAGCGGGCCTTTTGGCCTGATATTACTCCCTTGAAGGTAGTATTACTATGGCTTACTTGTGTCGGGTCTATCCCCATTTTGCGGACTATGTCCTGATATATCAGATTTAGATCACTGCCACCATCCATGAGGACTTGTGTGAAATGGTACCCATTTATTATTGGGTCTAACACCAAGGCCGTCAGTCCTTCATGCCGGATATTTGTCTCGTGATTCCTACGATCAAAAGTGATCGGGCAGGTCAACCAGGGATTGAACCTAGGGGTGACGGGCTCTATGGTGCGTGTGCCTCGGAGTGCATGCTTGCTTCTCCTTTTTGTCACATGGATCACGTTTACTGTTTTAACCTCTGGTGGGAATTTTTTCTGTCCTCTGGCGCTTTGCTAGCGAGGCTCATCCTCGTCTTCGCTTGGTGTCTCTTCCCCTTTGTGTTCGGTGTTTAGCTTACCGGCCTGCTTGAAGACCCAACATTCTCTTTGGGTATGATTTGCAGGTTTTTCTGGGGTGCCGTGAATCTGACAGAGTTTGTCAAGAATTTTGTTTAGGCCAGATTGTCCTTCTCTGCTGCCTTTGAAAGGCTTTTTCCGCTGACCTGGTCGGGAGCCCCAGAATCCGGCGTTTACCGTCGTGTTATCTGGGCTACCATCTTTATTTCGATGCTTGTTTTTGTTGCGTCGTGGTTTACCATTGCCATCCCTGACTTCGGATGTGCTTGGGTTGCTGGTGCTGCTACGGGCCAACCAGCTGTCCTCGCCCGCACAAAAGTGGGTCATGAGGCTGGTTAGGGCTGCCATTGTTCTCGGTTTTTCTTGACCGAGGTGTCTGGCGAGCCATTCGTCTCGGACGCTGTATTTAAAAGCTGCTAAGGCTTCGGTGTCCAGATAGTCGACGATTTGGTTCTTCTTGGTGAGGAACCTGTTCCAAAGCTTTCGAGAAGACTCTCCAGACTGTTGGATTATATGACTTAAATCTTCTACATAAGTCTCTTGAAAATTGGCCCGAAAGGCGTCCTCGAGCTCCTCCCAACTTCCAATTGAGTTTTCGGGGAGGCTTTTCAGCCAGTGCTGAGCTATCCCTTTAAGCTTGAGGGGCAAGTATTTAATGGCATGGAGATCGTCTCCACGAGCCATATGAATATGGAGGATGAAGTCCTCTGTCCAGACTCCAGGGTCTGTGGTTCCATCGTATGCCTCTATGTTCACCGATTTGAATCCCTCTGGGAATTCGTGATTCAGCACCTCATCAGTGAAACATAAGGGGTGTGCGGCACCCCTGTATTGGGATGCGCCATGGTGTTCGGATGGTTGTAGTATTCGGTGTTGGTTTTGTACCGTAGCGCGCTTCCTAGATCCATAGATGGATCTGGTCGCGCCGGGTTTTTGACGCAAGTTCTCACGTAGACTGTGTGTTGACTTATGTGCAACTTTGTTAGCCGCTCTATCGCATTCACAAGGTGGTGGATCCGGCCGGTTGGCCGTATCACTCTTCGGCTGTATGGGCTCTAAGGCCTCATCATTGAATTCCGGTAATAACTTGCGCTTTGGATAGCTATTTTTATGGTAACTTCCACCATACTTTGTTACTTTGTTCCACTTGCTGTTGAGCGTACCTTGTGCGACCTTGAGCCTTTGCTTCTGTTTCTTCAGGCTCCTCGCTATGGCCATAATCCTTCTGCGGAGGTTTTCTTGCTCGAAGTGCGTTTTTGGGATGATGTGTGCATGTTCGTTCGGACTGTTTTCTTCCCCAGACGGGGTTTGATGAGGCTTATCCTTGGCGTCGTCGTGTTCGGTCGTCGGGTCCGTACTATGTTTGAAGTTTGCATTTTGATCGTGCTCTGCTATCGGGGTGGTTCAGTCGTCGTTTCTTCTAGAGTCGACTGGACTATTATTTCCTCTTGCGCTGTTATCGTTGTTTTTGCTATGGTGGGACTTAGAGCAGCGCTGCTGACATCGGCGCCTGGGTTGCTTGGAGGGGGCATCCTCCGCTCTCTCTTTGCCATTGCCCTCTATGGGTGTATCCACCATGTATACGTCATGTGATGAAGTGGCGGTCCCGTGCCCTGTGGGCGGTGGTTCCTGTTCATCTCCTGCATCGTCGTCCATACCGTTGATGTCTTCGGAGTCGAAGTCGAGCATGTCGGTTAAGTCGTCGATAGTGGCTACTAAGTGGGTGGTGGGTGGGCAGCGAATTTCTTCGTCGTCCGCATCCCATTCTAGCCGGACATAGTTCGGCCAAGGTTCTCCTGGCAGGGAGAGAGACCTTAATGAATTTAGCACATCTCTGAAAGGTGAGTGCTGAAAGATATCCGTGGAGGTGAACTCCATGATCGGCGCCCCGTCGGATTCGACAGGCACGGATGTAGGCGGCTCGGAGTCCGTGGCTGGGGATAAATCCAGTGGTTCGGCGATGCGGCTCTCGAAAGGGGTGAAGTCAGTATCTGGCTCTATCGCCACTGAGAGTGCGGCCTCCATGGAGGGGTCTATCCCTCCGCTCTGGGATGGCGCAACTTGCTTCGGATTAATAGCCGGAGTATCTACGGATGCGATCTCCCAAACACTGTTCGACGACAGAGTTTCGTCTTGCTCATCACGACTGTGCGGCGCGTCCGGCATGGGCTCGAATCCGTCGAAGATCAAATCTCCGTGGATGTCGGCCGTGTAGTTCAAGTTTCCAAATCTGACCTGATGGCCAGGGGCGTAGCTCTCGATTTGCTCCAGATGGCCAAGCGAATTGGCCCACGGTGCGAAGCCGCCGAATACAAAGATCTGACCGGGGAGGAAAGCCTCACCCTGGACCGCATCGCTAGCGATGATCGAAGGAGCCATCAAGCCTTATGGTGACGACACAGTGGAAATCTCAATGACAGCACCAATGTCGGTGTCAAAACCAGCGGATCTCGGGTAGGGGGTCCCGAACTGCGCGTCTAAGGCGGATGCTAACAGGAGGCAGGGGACACGATGTTTACCCAGGTTTGGGCCCTCTTGATGGAGGTAATACCCTACGTCCTGCTTGATTGTTCTTCATGATATGAGTATTACAAGAGTTGATCTACCACGTGATCAAAGAGGCTAAACCCTAGAAGCTAGCGTATGGTATGATTGTATGTTGTCCTATGGACTAAAACCCTCCGGTTTATATAGACACCGGAGGGGGCTAGGGTTACACAAGGTCGGTTACAAAGGAGGAGATATACATATCCGTACTGCCTAGCTTGCCTTCCACGCCAAGTAGAGTCCCATCCGGACACAGGACGAAGTCTTCAATCTCGTATCTTCATAGTCCAACAGTCCGGCTGTCCGGAGACCCCCTAATCCAGGACTCCCTCAGTAGCCCCTGAACCAGGCTTCAATGACGATGAGTCCGGCGCGCAGTATTGTCTTCGGCATTGCAAGGCAGGTTCCTCCTCCGAATACACCATTGAAGAGTTTGAATACAAGGATGGTGTCCGACCCTGCAAAATAAGTTCAACATTCCACCGTAGATAGAATATTTCCACAAATCTAATCTGTTGACATGTTTTGACAGTATGACATCATGCCATGGCCCGGTTATTATTCGAACCTCGTTTCTCAACTAGCTCCGCACATATCGCGAGGCGGTTTTCTTGACACGTCTTGTCAAAGCAGAGATCGCGTTCCCCTTATCACGGGATTCTCATCAATACGGACGTGGGTAGCCCAACCGCGCCATCAATTACGGCGCCTGGGGAATAAGCGGTTTTTCCAGGCAAGTGGGGAGACACATCGCCTCTTCCGCCCTTATAAAGGGACAAAGATTTAGTTTTTCACCCACGCCTTCTTCCTCCTCGCTTACCCATTCCCGCACACTCGAGCTCTAGCGCCCAAGCTCGCATTCTTCTTCTCAAAACAATCCAAGCATGTTCGGAGCAGGAGGCAACTGGATGGTCTCCTCCGTCACGGAGGAGAACATCAAAAAGTTACGGCAAGCCGGATACCTGGCTGCGGATATCGCGCACCGGCTGCCAAATGCGGGGCAGATCATCCCAACGCCCGAACCCGCGGACTGGGATTTCCCCTCCAACCGTTTGTCCGTGGGCTCACATTCTACTATGGGCTGGATTTTCATGATCTGGCCCCCAATTTCATCCTCAACATCTCGGCGTTTATCGTCGTGTGCGAGGCCTTCCTCTGCATCAAGCCCCACTTCGGCCTATGGCTGAAAACCTTCAATGTTAAACCGAAGGTGGTGGGCAGCCAACACGCAGAGTGCGGAGGTGACATGGTGGGCAAGATGCCTAATGTCACCTGGCTCGAGGGCACCTATGTGGATACCATAAAGGGGTGGCAATCGGGGGGGTTCTACACCACCGAGCCGCGCGACTCCAACTGGGCGGCGGCCCCCAAATTTTGATCTGGAATCCCCACACGACTCACCTCCTAGAAAGAGAAGGGCCTGTCCTGGGGTTCTTCAGTAGAGTTGACTGGACTCTAGACCTGTATCCGGAACATGACGAGCAAGAAAATCAAGCTCGTCAACGTGGTCCAGGTCATCCTCTTCCGCCGGATCCTCCCGTGTCAACGACGGGCATTCGATTTGTGGGAGTTCGACTCGGCCAAGCACCAG
Organism: Triticum dicoccoides; assembly: GCF_002162155.2. Lineage (NCBI taxonomy): Eukaryota > Viridiplantae > Streptophyta > Magnoliopsida > Poales > Poaceae > Triticum > Triticum dicoccoides. The sequence goes on along the minus strand of NC_041392.1, from coordinate 551,819,192 downwards.
ACGCTGCGGGAGCTCTATGACATGACACATGAGGACGTCTGGAGGGTGTTGTTCAAGGGCGCCGAGATTCCTCCTTCCCTCACCGAGGACCGCAGACTTAGCACAAAACGTTGTGCCAATCCGGTAAGTTTTTATATCTCTCAGGGTATTTATTTGCCCCGGTTTAGTTATACGCAAGATCTAAGCTTGTATGCCATTAATAGGACTGGATAGAGACAGCGGAGCAGCTTGATTGCCTAGCCCCCCTGCCCGAAGATCCTGCAGGTGCTCTCCTAACGGAGATGCTGACTCCGGTACCTTACAAGGTGCCGGTGAAGAAGACCAAGAAGAAAACCACGGGGACCTGAAAGGGTCACCGGCGGAAGGTCGTATCGGACTCATCGTCCGATGACTCCGACGCGCACTCCTCCCATGAAGACGAGGAGGAGGAAGAGGAAACCGGGAGGCCGAAGGGTCCAATAAGGGAAGGACCCTCCCTCCGGACTGCACCACAATGGCCGCCGACTGCGGTGACAAGTGGCTCCCCAGGGTCAAGCCCCTGGCAACATCGTAAGTGTCCGGGCACCATAGCACTTCGTGGTATGTTTTATTGCACTGCCTCTCCTCATGCCGAACATGATTATGCAGTCTGTCCCGAGCTCATCTCGACGTACCCTCATCGAGCGGCTCTCTGGACTCGTCGGATATGAACAACGGTTCTCTCCCGACCGCTACCACCCCTAGCCCTACGGACAACGCCGAGGTGTTGTATCCAAAGGCACCATGCCAAGCGGAGGTCGTCCTGGGGGCGCCTCGAGGCGACTTCCCGGACCCTGGGTACCAAGGGAGCGAGGTCCCTACAGGCTCCGAGTTCGGCCCCCAGCCGGACACTGTGCCGGAACCTTTGATGGTTTCGAATTCCGGTAGGCAGTCCCCCATTAAGGGGGGCCAACCATCCGTGCTGGTGTCCTCTATCCAACCATAGGCAACGGACAACTTGCTGGAAGCGCTTTGCAGCGCTTCCATCGATGAAGAGCACCGCACTATTATGAGTGCGGTGGTCGAGAAGGTTCAGTCCGCCAAAAACAAACTGACCGAAGCTTGTGCTAGCCTCCTAACAGGCTTTGAGGTAAGTAATCAAAATATAAGAAAATATTACTGATACGTCTCCAACGTATCTATAATTTTTGATTGCTCCATGCTATATTATCTACTATTTTGAATGTTTATGGGCTTTATTATACACATTTATATCATTTTTGGGACTAACCTATTAACACAGAGCCGAGTACCAGTTTCTGTTTTTTACCCTGTTTTAGGGTTTCGAAGAAAAGGAAAATCAAATGGAGTCCAATTAACCTGAAACTTCACAGAACTCATTTCTGGAAGGAAAGAAGCCCAGAAGACTTGGAGTGCACGTCAGGGGATCTGTGAGGAGGTCACGAGGAGGGGGCGCGCCCACCCCCCTGGGCGCGCCCTCCACCCTTGTGAGCCCCTCGTGGCCCCCCTGACGTACTTCTTCCGCCTATATATCTCCATATACCCTAAAAACATCCGTGAGCACAATAGATCGGGAGTTCCGCTGCCAGAAGCCTCCGTAGCCACCGAAAGCCAATCTAGACCCATTCCGGCACCCTGCCGGAGGGGGAATCCTTCTCCGGTGTCCATCTTCATCATCCCGGTGTTCTCCATGACGAGGAGGGAGTAGTTCTCCCTCAGGGCTATGTGTTTGATCTCTCTCTCTTTCTCGTGTTCTTGAGATGATACGATCTTGATGTATCGCGAGCTTTGCTATTATATTTGGATCCTATGGTGTTTCTTCCCCCCTCTACTCTCTTGTAATGAAATGAGTTTCCCCTTTGAAGTAATCTTATTGGATTGAGTCTTTAAAGATTTGAGAACACTTGATGTATGTCTTGTCGTGCGTATCTGTGGTGACAATGGGATATCTCGTGATTCACTTGATGTATGTTTTGGTGATCAACTTGCGGGTTCCGCACATGAACCTATGCATAGGGGTTGTCATAAGTTTTCGCCGTGATGCTCCGGTAGAAACTTTGGGGCACTCTTCGAGGTTCTTTGTGTTGGTTGAATAGATGAATCTGAGATTGTGTGATGCATATCGTATAATCATACCCACGGATACTTGAGGTGACATTGGAGTATCTAGGTGACATTAGAATTTTGGTTGATTTGTGTCTCAAGGTGTTATTCTAGTACGAACTCTAGGGCTGTTTGTGACACTTATAGGAATAGCCCAACGGATTGATTGGAAAGAATAACGTTGAGGTGGTTTCGTACCCTACCATAATCTCTTCATTTGTTCTCCGCTATTAGTGACTTTGGAGTGACTCTTTGTTGCATGTTGAGGGATAGTTATGTGATCCAATTATGTTAGTATTGTTGAGGGAACTTGCACTAGCGAAAGTATGAACCCTAGGTGTCGGTGTCAAAACCGGCGGATCTCGGGTAGGGGGTCCCGAACTGTGCGTCTAGGCCGGATGGTAACAGGAGGCAGGGGGCACAATGTTTTACCAAGGTTTGGGCCCTTTTGATGGAGGTAAAACCCTACGTCCTGCTTGATTAATATTGATGATATGGGTAGTAGAAGAGTAGATCTACCATGAGATCAGAGAGGTTAAACCCTAGAAGCTAGCCTATGGTATGATTGTATGCTGTGGTTGTTGTCCCCTACGGACTAAAACCCTCCGGTTTATATAGACACCGGAGAGGGTTAGGGTTACACAAGGTCGGTTACAAAGGAGGAGATATCCATATCCGTATTGCCTAGCATGCCTTGCACGCCAAGTAGAGTCCTATCCGGACACGAGACGAAGTCTTCAATCTTGTATCTTCATAGTCTAACAGTCCGGCCAAAGGATATAGTCCGGCTGTCCGGAGACCCCCTAATCCAGGACTCCCTCAGTAGCCCCTGAACCAGGCTTCAATGACGATGAGTCGGGCGCGCAGTATTGTCTTCGGCATTGCAATGCGGGTTCCTTCTCCGAATACATCACAGAAGAATTTGAATACGAGGATAGTGTCCGACCCTGCAAAATAAGTTCCACATACCACCGTAGAGAGGATAATATTTTCAAAAATCTAATTTGCTGACTTGTCTTGACAGTATGACGTTATGCCATGGCCCGGTGATTATTCGAACCGTTTCCTTTAACTAGCCCCGCACATAACGCGAGGCAGTTTTTGGACACGTCTTTGTCAAAGCAGAGATCGTGTCCCGTTATCACGGAATTCTCATTAATACGGGCGTGGGTAACCCAACCGCGCCATCGATTACGGTGCTTGGGGGATAAGCGAGTTTTACCAGGCAAGTGGGGATGCTTAGTTTCGTCCGCCCATATAAAGGGATAAGGATTCACCTTTCTATCCACGCCTTCTTCCTCCTTTGCTCATCCGTTTTCGCACACTCGAGCTCTAGCACCCAAGTCCGCACTTCCCACCTCAACCTTCTCCAACCATGTCCGGAGCGGGAGGCAGGTGGATGGTCTCCTCCGTCACGGATGGAGACATCAAGAAGCTGAGGAGAGCCGGACACCTGCCAGACGACATCGTGCACCGGCTCCCAGATGAGGGGCAACTCATCCCCACCCCCAGGCCCCATGAGAGGGTAGTGTTCCTCACCCATTTCCTCTGCGGACTGGGATTCCCTCTCCACCCATTGGTCCGGGGGCTCATGTTCTATTACGGCCTGGATTTCCACGATCTGGCCCCGAACTTCATCCTCAACATCTCAGCGTTTATCGTTGTGTGCGAGGCCTTTCTCCGCATCAAGCCCCACTTCGGCTTATGGTTGAAGACCTTCAATGTCAAGCCGAAGGTTGTGGGCGGCCACCAGGCGGAGTGCGGAGGCGCCGTGGTGGGCAAGATGCCCAACGTAACATGGCTCAAGGGCTCCTTTGTGGAAACCATAAAGGGGTGGCAATCGAGGTGGTTCTACATCACCGAGCCACGCGACCCTACATGGGCAGCGGCCCCCGAGTTCCAATCTGGCATCCCCACGCGGCTCACCTCCTGGACAGAGAATGGCCTGTCCTGGGGTAGTTCGGGAGAGCTGACCGGACTCCAAACATGTATTCAAAACATGGTGAACAAGAGGCTCAAACTTGTCAACATGGTCCAGGTCATGCTCCACCGCCGGATCCTCCCATGCCAACAACGGGAGTTAAACTTGTGGGAGTTCGACCCGGCGCAACACCGAACTCTGAACAGGCTCTTCGACACAACTCACGAAGATGCCTGGAGGGTGCTGTTCAAAAGCGCCGAGGTCCCCCCTCCCATTACCGAGGATCGCGGATTCAGCGCGAAGCGCCAAGCCAGTGCGGTAAGCTGCTTTACCTTTCAGAGGATACTTATTTTTTATAGATTGACTCCATGTGGGATCTGAACTCCCATACCTTTGACAGGACTGGCAGGAGACGGCTGGACAGATCGACTGTCCGGCTCCTTTGCCCGAAGGCCCAGCAGACGCTCTTCTGGCGAAGATGCTGACTCCGGCTCCTTATACAGTGCCGGAGAAGACCAAGAAGGCCAAGGGAACCTGAAAGAGTTCCTGACGCCAGGTGTCGTCGGACTCACCGTCCGATGACTTTGTGGCGCACTCCTCCCCCGAAGACGAGGAAGAAGAAGAAGATGCTCCCCCTCCGACTGGGGAAGATAAGAAAAGGAAGGCTGCCCCAACTGGGGGCCCGAAGGGTCCAAGAAGGGAAGGACTCTCCTTCCGGACAGTTCCACCGCCGCCGACGAAGGCGAAGACGAGTGGTTGCCCAGGGCCAGGCCCCTGGGGAGATCATAAGTATTCGGATACCAGAGTAACTCATAGCATTCCTTTGTCGCACTTCTTTCCCTAACGCCGAACATAATTATACAGACTGCCATGAGCCAGTATTGATGTATCATCGGACGGCTCCCTGGGCTCATTGGACATGGATAGCGATCCAGTCCTGACCGCCACCTCCCCTCATCCTGCCGACGACGCCGAGGTGCTCTCTCAAGAGGAACTGGATCGAGGGGAGACCGTCCCGGAGGCGCCTCAAGGCGACCTTCCGGACTCCGGGAGCCGAGGGGACGGGGCCCCTGAGAGCTCCGAGTTCGGCCCTCAGCCGAACACCGCGCCGGAACCTCCAGTGGTTCCGGGCTCGGGCAGGCAGCCTCCTTCTAATAGGGGCAAGACGCCTGTGCCGGTGACCTCTGTCCATCCAGAGGCGCCGGACAATCTGCTGGAAGCGCTTCACAGCGCTTCCATTGACGAGGAGCACCATACTATTATGAGTGCGGTGGGCTAGAAGGTTCAGTCCGCCAAGAGCGGGTTGACTGAAACCTGTGCTAGCCTTCTAACAAGCTTTGAGGTAAGTGTTTTAAAATGTAGTAGAAATATTACCGCATAGACAGTATCCCCTGATGCTTTGTTCGGTGTTCATAAAGAAAAGCTGAACAGAGGATCAAATAATATCGCAGGAGTCTAATATAAGTATGTCAATATGCATATGCAGGCTTTGCTACTGGCGTCCACCGCACTGACTGCGAAGGTCGCCGTACTGAAGCAGGACCTCGAGGGGTCCAGGAAAGAGCTCGGCCTTGCCAAGAGGCAGATCGAGGAGAACAAGGGTAAGTAATACCCTATCTATAGATATGTATATATATAAAAGAAGACGCGATTGCAAAATGACAGGATCATCGTATATTTGCCAGGGGCCACGACCGAGGTGGCGACACTGAAGCAAGCGCTAACCAAGGCTGAAGATAAAGCGGCCAAGGAGCGCACCGAGCGAGAGAAGCACGAGGCTTGGGTTGGCGAGGTGCAGCAAGAGCTCCAGGCTCTCGTGGCGAAGCACGAGGCATTGGAGCTTGACTTAAAGACGCGGGAGTCTGAGCTTGCCGCGGCCCTCGAGAGCGCAAAAAGTGCCAAGGCCGAAGCCCAAAAGGCCCTCTAGTAGATCGACGCGATGAAGAAGAAAGCGGCGGGTAAGTCTTTCTATATGCAAAGCAAGCATGTAAAAGTAAATTATCAATTACTTACCCGAATCCGGAGCTCTCCAGGAGCATTCGCAGATTTGCCCCGCAGCGTGTCCGATGCCGCACAATTTTACCAGGCCGAGGATGGAAGCTCAATGGAGAAGCTATTCTGGTCTCAGTATGCTGAGGCCGAACACCCGGTGCCAATGAACGACCAGCTGAAGCAGATGGTCGAGCTACATAAGGCGGCCGATCAGGCCATGAAGGGCTTTATAGTCCGGCTGTGACCTGGCGACGCCCTTCCGAACAGCTTCTTTGGCCTGGTGAGGCGGCTTGTGGATGCATGCCCGCGGCTGGAGGTCGTCAAGCGATCTGTCTGCATTGAGGGTACTCGCCGGGCTTTCGCCCGTGTGAAATTGCAGTGGGTCAAGCTAGACGTCGTGAAGCTGATCAAGGAGGGGCCGTCGGAGGGCAAGGAGCACCGCTACCCCGAGATGTACTATGAGGGTGTTCTGCCGGGTGCCCGTCTCATAGAGGACGAGTGTTCAAAAGATGTAATATTTGAGTGAGACTTGCTCGTTTTATCCTGTATTTATGAAAACTTGTTTCATATGCTCTATGCAACGCTTGTTTGAATTTAAAATATTACCTTCTATTTGGCTGTTTATCCAATCTGAGAGATGGCTAGTCCTCGGCTTCTACCCCCATGCCACGAGTGCTGGGGTGTTCGGGATAAACCTGAGCACTCTTGTTCCCATGTTTGGGTCCTTCAAGGGAGGTGCTCAGCACAGCGAACAAGGCAACCAGACTAATAATGCTTTATCACTCTCACTTATCCATAGAATTCTATACTTTTAAATTTCGGCGAAGCCCCTGGTATTCGGAAGGCTGAATTTGGGGCGCGATACACGCCTTTAAGCCGGATAGGGCCGGCCCCTCGCTCTAAGCGGCATAAGTCTTTAGGGACTCGGAAACCTCGCCGAACAGCGACCAGTCTCTCGCCTTATCATGACAGTCAGTTTTAGCTTTCTCTACTGAGGTGCTGAACCCAGCAGAACCGGGGCACAATCGTAGTAGTTCTCCTAGCGCTACCTTAGCCGATAGAGCGGAACGTAAGGTACCAAAACATAGGAGCCGGGCAAACCCAACATTTGACCAAAGACATGATTCGGAGCTGATGCATATAATGCTATAAGTTCGGGGTGCCGCACTTGTGAAAGTGTTCGGACTTTTCACACCGTATTGTGGGGTACGTAAGCCCCTGGTGTATTGGCCGTACCAAAGTGTACGGTTGCAAGGCGTCATTAATGAACACACACACACACACACACACACACACATATATATATATATATATAACAAGAATGCAATAATAGTCGTAATGTCATGCATTGTTTATTCAAAAAATTGCGTTAAAGCAGAGTGATACAGATAGTGCGATAAGCAAAGAGTGGGACTATGTCCCTTCCAAGGGCAAGCCGAGGAATGATATTAAATCGAATATTTCGCTCGTTACTGTATTCCACCTGGTAATTCTGTGGTATGACGTAGCTATCTGCCTCCATGGTTGCTGCATCATGTGTTCGGCAATAGTGTTGCCGGACAATGTTTCCAGAGATTAAGGTCCTGAAAAAAAGAGAAAAATAACCAAAGGAGATGCCCCTAGTGCGGTTTAAGCCGCGTCTTGGGGCGTGCCGCAGTTGTGCCCCCTCCCCACCTATGCCCATGGTATTTTTAATGCGTAATTATGTACGCGTGGCACGAGTTTCGCCATTGGGCTGGGATTGGGGTGGCCGTCGTATTGCTACGCGAGCTCAGATCGCGCCAGGCGGTCTATTTGCCGATTGCTCCGAGCGCGCTTGAAGGTGTCCGGGCTTTGAAGCGCCGAACTGGTTGATTGCCTTGAAAGGATGCTTTGCGCTTCTGCTGCGAGGGCCGCGGTGTGCTCCTCTGTTCGGAGAGAGCGCTATGTGTTTCCATTGACTGTAATAACTCTGCGAGGTCCTGGCATCTTGAGCTTGAGGTATGCATAATGCGGTACAGCATTGAATCTAGCGAATGCGGTTCGCTCGAGCAGCGCGTGATAACCACTACAGAACGAGACTATATCGAAGATTAACTCTTCGCTTCAGAAGTTATCCGGGGATCCAAAGACCACTTCCAGTGTAATTGAGCCTGTGTAATGGGCCTCTACACCTGGAATGACGCCTTTGAAGGTCGTTTTTGTGGGTTTGATCCTTGAGGGGTCTATACCCATTTTGCGCATTGTGTCCTGATAAAGCAGGTTCAGGCTGCTGCCGCCATCCATAAGGACTCGAGTGAGGTGAAATCCGTTAATGATTGGGTCTAGGACCAGTGTGGCGAATCCGCCATGATGGATACTAGTGGGGTGGTCCCTGCGATCGAAGGTGATCGGACAGGAGGACCAAGGGTTGAACTTTGGGGCGACTGGCTCCAACGCATATACGTCTCTGAGCGCACGCTTCCGCTCCATCTTGGGGATGTGGGTTGCGTATATCATGTTCACAGTCCGCACTTGCAGGGGAAACATCTTCTGTCCGGTTTGTGGCTGCCGGGGCTCCTCCTCGTCATCGCTATGCGGCCCCTTGTCCTTGTTTTTGGCAATTAACTTGCTGGCCTACTTGAACACCCAACAATCCCTGTTGGTGTGATTGGCTGGCTTGCCTGGGGTGCCGTGTATTTGACATGAGCGATCGAGTATACGGTCCAAGCTGGACGGACCCGGCATACTTTGTTTGAATGGCTTTTTCCGCTGACCGGGTTTGGAGCCTTTGAATCCGGCATTGACTGTCGTATCCTCGGTATTTTCGCTGTTAATGTGGCACTTATATTTGTTGCAACGTGACCTGCTATTTCCGTCCTTGGTATCTGAGGTACCATGGTTCTTTGATATGTTATTACTGCGAGCCAGCCAGCTGTCTTCTCCCGCACAAAAGCGGGTCATGAGCGTCGTGAGAGCTGCCATAGATTTTGGCTTTTCCTGACCAAGGTGCCGGGCTAGCCACTCGTCTTGGATGTTGTGTTTGAAAGCCGCTAAGGCCTCTACATCCGGACAGTCGACGATTTGATTTTTCTTTGTAAGGAACCGAGTCCAGAATTGCCTGGCCGACTCTTCTAGCTGCTGAATTATGTGGCTCAAGTCATCGGCGTCTGGTGGTCGCACATAAGTGCCCTGAAAGTTGTCGAGGAATGCGGCTTCCAGATCTTCCCAACAGCTAATGGAGTCCGCTGGCAAGCTGTTAAGCCAATGCCGCGCTGGTCCTTTGAGCTTTAGTGGGAGGTATTTGATGGCGTGTAAGTCATCACCACGGGCCATGTGCATGTGGAGGAGGAAATACTCGATCCATACTGCGGGATCTGTTGTGCCGTCGTATGATTCAATATTCATGTTTGTCTCCTACATCGTCGTCCATACCATCGATGTCTTCGGAGTCGAAGTCGAGCATGTCGGTTAAATCATCGACAGTGGCTACGAAGTGGGTGGTGGGTGGGTGTCGAATTTCTTCGTTGTCCGCGTCCCAATCCTGTTGGCCATATGTAACGCCCTCGATACAGCTATATCTCCCACGTGTCGAAGCATGACTTAGAGGCATAACCGCATTGAAAGCAATGTCGCAAGTGAGGTAATCTTCACACAACCCATGTAATACATAAGGGAAAGAGATACATAGTTGGCTTACAATCGCCACTTCAATCAAAGTGCATAAATAACATTACATCATCCAAACACTCATGGCCCGACTACGGCGCCAAAATAAAAGATAACCCAACATGCGACACGGTCCCGATCACCCCCAACTGGGCACCACTACTGATCATCAGGAAAAGAAACATAGTATCATTGAGAGTCCTCGTCGAACTCCCACTTGAGCTCGAGCGCGTTGCCTGGAGCGGAATCGTCGGGCCCTGCATCTGGTGTAATAGTAATCTGTGAGCCACAGGGACTCAGCAATCTCGCACCCTCGCGATCAAGACTATTTGAGCTTAATAGGAAAGGCAAGGTATATATGTGGAGCTGCAGCAAGCGACTAGCATATATGGTGGCTAACCTGTTCGCAAAAGAGAGCGAGAAGAGGAGGCAAAGCGCGAGCGAGAAACTAGAGAGCAACCTGCACAAACATTACTCCAACACCGTGTCCACTTCCCGGACTCCGCCGAGAAGAGGCCATCACGGTAACTCATACCGTTGATTCATTTTAATTAAGTTAAGGTTCAAGTTATCCACAACCAGACATTAACAAATTTCCATCTGCCCATAACCGCGGGCACGGCTTTCGAAAGTTCAAATCCCTGCAGGGGTGTCCCAACTTAGCCCATAACAAGCTCTCACGGTCAACGAAGGATATTCCTTCTAGCGGGAAGACCCGGTCAGGCTCGGAATCCCGGTTACAAGACATCCTCGACAATGGTAAAACAAGTCCAGCAACACCGCCTGAATGTGCCGACCAAACCCGATAGGAGCTGCACATATCTCGTTCTCAGGGCACACTCAGATAGGTCAAGCTACGAGTAAAACCAACCCTCAAGTTTCCCCGAGGTGCCCCCGCAGGCTGCCTGGTTCGGACCAACACTCAGAGGAGCACTGGCCTGGGGGGGGGGTTAAATAAGATGACCCTCGGGCTCCGGAAACCCAAGGGAAAAAGAGGCTAGGTGGCAAAAGGTAAAACCAAGGTTGGGCATTGCTGGAAAAGCTTTAATCAAGGCGAACTATCAAGGGGTTCCCATTATAACCCAACCGCATAAGGAACGCAAAATCTGGGAACATAACACCGATATGACGGAAACTAGGGCGGCAAGAGTGGAACAAAACACTAGGCGAGAGGCTGAGCCTTCCACCCTTTACCAAGTGTATAGATGCATTAAGATAACAAGATAATATAATGATATCCCAACAAGTAAAATAATGTTCCAACAAGGAACGGTCTCCAATCTTCACCTGCAACTAGCAACGCTATAAGAGGGGCTGAGCAAAGTGGTAACATAGCCAATCAACGGTTTGCTAGGACATGGTGGGTTAGAGGTTTGACATGGAAATTTGGGAGGCTTGAAAACAAGTGGTAGGCATCGTAGCATTGGCATAGCAAAAGAGCGAGCATCTAGCAAGCAAAGATAGAAGTGATTTCGAGGGTATGATCATCTTGCCTGAAATCCCGCAAGGAAGAAGAACGCGTCCATGAAGAAGACAAACGGACGTAGACGAATGGTTCCTCACAAACACGACGTTACCGGAACCAACCCAAAGAAACAACACCGGAAAAGAGCAAACAACATAGTAAACAACCACGACATGAACATGGCATGATGCACAATCAAGTATGATGCATGTCCGGTTTAATGAAGCATGGCATGGCAAAGTGCACAAGCAACCCTACAAATTAAGTGGAGCGCAATATGCAACGAGTTGCATATCGACGAAACACCACGACAAGTTATTTAGTTCGATCTCGTTATGTACCCAACAATATTAAATGTTCTTAACATGGCAAGAGACTAAAGCAAAGTAAAACTACCTATCTAGTCAAGTTTAAATGAGGCCGGAAGCAACGAACAACAATTCCGGAAAAATCCTCATGTGCATATTTTGGTTTGGTGCTGATCTGTCCTAAACACAATTTTAGAGTTATTAAACATGCAAAGTAAAGCCATCATGATAAACTAGGCATTTTTCTGCCCCAATTACATATAAAGTTTGTTAGAAACCGAGCTACGGTTATTTAGTTATGAATTTAAGCATTTTAGCAAGTTATTTAAGCAAAATTTAAACAAACAGCGTCTTAAACATTTTAAACATGGATGAAAATGACATATTATGAAACTAGATGCAATTCTAAGCATGTTACGTATATAAAATGTTTTAATCAGATGCACGGTTGAGAAGTTATTAAATGCATGAAGTATGAGGGTTTTTCTGCAAATCTGCTAATTCCCCGGAAATTAGAAAAATTCGCAGACCGAAAAAAAACTACATTGGGCCGAAACTGCTGGGCGCTGGGGCGCTCACCATGGGCTTCAGCCCGTCGGTGAGGAGGTGGAGGCAGGCCGCGGGGTGCAGGCTGGGCCGCGAGCGAAGCAGAGGAGGCCTCGCGCAGCGAGTGGCACTAGTCCAGGCTGGCGCTAGACTGCTCAACGCGGGGCGCGGCTCCGTTGTCCTCCTCTCGAACGGCGGCAGTGCAGGACTTGGGGACGAGCGCTCCTGCGACGGGCGGCGCTGGCCTTGGAGATCTGGCACGGGACGTCACGCACGCGAGGCAGGGGCCGGAGACGAAACAAGGGAGGCGGCGCTGCGGGACTTGAGGCGCGGGGCGAAGCACAAGACGGTGCTGAGCTCGTTCCTGAGCAGGGGTGCAGCACGGGCATGGCTCTCGCTCGAGCATCACATGGGAAGAAGGCGCGACGGCATCGGCGGCTAGGGACTTGGCGCAGGGACGACCCGATCCGAGGCGGGGGAGGCACGGGCTCGTCTGGTTCCCGGCCGGATCCGGGTCGATGTGACTCCATGGTGTGGCGGCCATGGCATTTCCTGGTGCAGCACAAGAAAGAGAGAGGGAGATCGTGAGGAGAGAGGCCATGGCAGGGGAAAACGGAAGGAGGGGAAGGTGAGGAGGAGGAGAGGCACGCCCTTGGTACCCGGCGTCCATGGTGGAGGAGCTTCTGCTCCTGCGAAGATCCTGTAGGGCTCGGCCTGGGCGTGCTGGATCCGGTCACGGGAGGTCGTCGGGGTCTCATTCCCTGCTGGATAGAAGCGGAGGCAAGTTGGGCGGACTTGGAGCCCCATGGCGCGAGGGGAGGTGCGCTGCTGCGCTGGCAACCGGTGGGGAGCTGCTCGTGATCCCCTCGGGATCGAGCAGGGGAGGCGTCGGTGGATGGAGGGGGCTAGATTGGTGGAGCGCACTGGTTGGGTGAGAAGGGGATCTGAGAGGATCCCTAGGAAGATGCAGTGGCGGCGCAGAATAGGAAAGACGGGACAGCTCCCCTAAATTTTAAGGTTGGATCTGATATTTATATCAGATGAGTTTTAGGTTAGGGGCTAACTTGTCCCTCTGATCAAAATTGGACGGTCGAGGATAAATAGCTTAGGAGAGTCCAATGAGAAACCGATGATGTTTTGTAGATGTTTGGGGATGATCCGGACACAACGGTGGCGACAGTCCGGGTCGGATTCGGGACAACTTTCGGACGCGCGCGAGGGGTCCGCGGGCTGACGAGAGAGCTTAGGTTGGGTATGGGGGTAGGTAGCGGACTGTGTAGATGGTCTCGAGCTGAGAGAAGAGAAGAGAGGGAGGCCTGGCGACTGTTTCCGGAGACCGTAAACGTCCGACGTTTTGACCGACTATATTGTCGCTATAGTTAACGGTTGGGCTATCAAACGGACTCCGAACGCGATGAAACTTGGCAGGCGGCCTACCTACAACATAAAAACACCGCATGCCAACTTTCATCCCATTCCAAGAACATTTTCCGGCCACTTATAAAATAAAATTTCGGACGTGCCGCGGGCGCGTGCAAGTGTGTCTGGGCTTAGAACGAACAACAGAGAGAACGAGGAGACCGGAACAGATGCAAGTTTTGAAAACATGATGATGCAATGCACATGATGACATGATGAGATGCAACACGCAAGCAAATGACATGGCAACGATGGCGAATAACTGGGAGACACCTGGCACATCGGTCTCGGGGCGTTACAACACTCCACCACTACAAGAGGATCTCGTCCCGAGATCTAGAATGGCACCGGAGGGAAAATGGAAGAGAAAGAGAAGAGGTAAAGCTAAGTTACTTCTTTGACAAACAAGTGAAACCACAAGCCTTGAGAGGTTGAACAAATTGGAACAAAGAAAGCCACGGAGAAGAATAAAGTTAAAAACACTCCATTACGAAAAAGGGAAAAGAAAGAACCGATTCGGGTAGCACTTCGGTTGATAAGATATGAAAGACCTGATAAAATGAAAGAGCTTGAGCAAAAGGGGCATTATACTCCAATTAAATGGATAAGCACGAAAGGGACATGATCTTAGACAACACGAGATGAAGGTTGAAAAGAACAACATCGCAGTGCCTCCGGAATGAAAGAATAGAAGATAGATAATTGAAATAGGAGAATTGAGAAGAAAATGCCATCTTATGGCTCAAGAGAGCTTGATAAGGCATCCTTAGGAGACGGGTCGAGCGGAGTTGTTGGAAAAATCCACAACGAAAAGGATAAGCTTGATGTGGTCTTGTGGCGTACATCTCAAATTATGAGGTGACAGCCTGGCACTCACGGGAAGAAGAATTAGATTGATATGAACAAGGAGACGAGAAAACTTATTTCACCGAAAGGAAAAATGAAGAACTTGGGACATTTATAAGCACCATAATTAGCAACAAACCTTAGGGAAGGCTTTAGGTGGAATATAACCCAAGGTAACTCCAATGACGAGATTGATGGATTTAAAATACCTCATTCTTAACAACATGTGAATCATGAAACATGAACTCAAATTATCAAGAATGACATAATACATCCTCTAATGATACGGAAGAAAGAATTGCACTCCGGATTGCAAGATGAAGAAAACTTGATCTCCTCCGAAAAGAAACTTGATGAACACTTCGAGAAGGAATTAAATCCTTTATTAGCCATGTAGAACCTTCATGAAGAACTCAGGTACACAAAAGGAATGATCCAACGAAAGGAAAGAGAAGTTGAAAACACAAGGTGAATCCTTGTAATGATAAGATGTATCTTCATGATGATGAAAGCTTGGAACTCCGGGAAAAGAAAAGATGAACCAATTGAAACTGAGAATTTATTGAACCTTCGGAGTAGGGGATTAAATTCACTCGATGAAACAAGAATAAGAATTACATTATGCATATCCTTCACCAATTAAATTGATGACAAACAATGGATTGAATACAACTTATTCTTGTAGAAAGGATTAAGATAGATATAGCGCAAAACTTGAGAAGGTCTTCGACGAACCACCGGTAGGGTTGAAACAACGAATAAATTGATATTATAAGAAAGAAGAAGAAATCTTGAACGAACCACCATATGAATTGAAAATGAACGAATAAAAGATAACGAATCACCGGGAAGAATTATAAGAAGAACGAAGATACTTGAGAGGATTTAGATGTAAGTGAAACAAACAGATCACAGACCGATTAGAGATCGCTTGAACGATGCACCGGTAAGATTTGAGAATGACAACTGAAAGCTGAGAATGAATAAACTTGAATTGATGGCCTCCGGATAACAAACTGAGACGACTCTTGAATTGCTCCGGAAGAGTGAAAAGAATTTTGACAATCAAAAACAATTATGAGAGGATGGCAACAATATCGAGTGACGAATCTTGAAGAGAATGGAGCAAGGTTGAAAGAAGAATCTTCTTCGGTCTTCCCACTGAGAATGACGATGAGAAATACCATCACGACTTATTTAGGCACTCCGGAAGAATCAAAACGAAGAGGTTGAGCCAACGATGAAAAGAATTTGAAAGATCTTGGAGAAACCCTCTAACTGATGAAAATTCATTCTTACGTCACACTTCGAAAAGAAATTTGGATAGCTCCGGGAAAATAAGAAGAGTCAGGTAAGATCCTGGGAAAATGACCTGTGGGTTAGGGCCCACTCAAAAGATACACCGTTGAAAAGATTACTTGAAAAGGAGAATGCACCGGTTGAATTAAATGATTTGAATGAGATAACAATCTCGAAAGAGCTTGAATGAATGCAGAGTGGAAACACAAATCTTCGAGACATCTTGAGCACTCCGGAACAATTGAATAGCGAGAAATGAATGAATATGAGGAGCACCGGTATGAGAAGGCATTTGAAGCAAGGAAAAGAATATGATCAACACCAAAGCTTGATTTGAAACCACCGGAGATGAAAAGAATGAAGAATGACGAACTTGAAGCTCCATTAGAATCTTCATGAGAATCACCGGATAAGAACATTGACGGAAAAAGAATAGAGAGGCTTCCCATGAATAAAATGATACTTGAATAAGAAATATGAGTCCTTGAGGAAAAAGGGTGGGTGGGCGGGAAAAACAAAGGCAACTTGGAATGGATGAAGCAAACACCGCTGAGAAGAACTGATAATTGATCTTGCAAAAGTTGAAGTGATCGGATTCAGTTGAAGAGAAAAACTCGCTGGTTGAAAAGGATTGACAGCACAATGTCGATTATCAAGAAGGATTAGCATCCACATAGGAATATGAGAACACCATTTAGGAAAGGTATGGAATCAACATTTGACTTCGAAGCAACTCGAATACCACAACCCAAAACAAAAACAAAGGATTGGCTTGAAAAATAAGCCGGAACAAACATATGATAGAGATTTCGTCCGAAGTTTTCGTGGTGGGGCCTACACGGGCTCGATCGTACAGCACCATCATGTACAAGGCAGTGCACATGACATACGAAGCGTCCCCAAGTCAGCATAGCCAAGGACTCTTTGCCTGCGGAGGAAATGGGTAAGGAACACTACCCTCTCATGGGGCCCGGGGGTGGGGATGAGCTGCCCCTCATCTGGGAGCCGGTGCGCGATGTCGTCGGGCAGGTATCGGCTCTCCTCAGCTTCTTGATGTCTCCCTCCGTGACAGAGGAGACCATCCACCTGCCTCCCGCTCCGGACATGGTGGGGGAAGGTTGAGGTGGGAAGTACGGACTTGGGCGCTAGAACTCGAGTGTGCGAAAATGGATGAGCAAAGGAGGAAGAAGGCGTGAATGAAAGGGTGAATCCTTATTCCTTTATATGGGTGGACGAAACTATGCGCCCCCACTAGCCTGGTAAAACTCGCTTATCCCCCAAGCGCCATAATCGATGGCGCGGTTGGGTTACCCATGCCCGTATTGATGAGAATCCCGTAATAAGGGGACACGATCTCTGCTTTGACAAGACGTGTCAAAAAACTGCCTCGCGTTATGTGCGGGGCTAGTTAAAGGAAACAGTTCGAATAATCACCAGGCCATGCCATAACGTCCTGCTGTCAAAACAAGTCAGCAAATTAGATTTGCGAAAATATTATTCTCTCTACGGTGGTATGTGGAACTTATTTTGCAGGGTCGGACACTATCCTTGTATTCAAATTCTTCCGTGGTGTATTCGGAGGAGGAACCCGCCTTGCAATGCCGAAGACAATACTGCGCGCCGGACTCATCGCCATTGAAGCCTAGTTCAGGGGCTACTGAGGGAGTCCTGGATTAGGGGGTCTCCGGACAGCTGGATTATATCCTTTGGCCGGACTGTTGGACTATGAAGATACAAGATTGAAGACTTCGTCTCGCGTCCGGATGGGACTCTACTTGGCGTGGAAGGCAAGCTAGGCAATACAGATATGGATATTTCCTCCTTTGTAACCGACTTTGTGTAACCCTAACCCTATCCGGTGTCTATATAAACCGGAGGGTTTTGGTCCGTAGGACACAACAACCACAACACACAATCATACCATAGGCTAGCTTCTAGGGTTTAGCCTCTCCGATCTCGTGGTAGATCTACTCTTGTACTACCCATATCATCAATATTAATCAAGCAGGACGTAGGGTTTTACCTCCATCAAGAGGGCCTGAACCTGGGTAAAACATTGTGTCCCTTGTCTCCTGTTACCATCCAGCCTAGACACACAGTTCGGGACCCCCTACCCGAGATCCGTCGGTTTTGACACCGACAGTCGTAGTTGGTGTCGACAGCGGCCATCCACCAGCCGGTCTCCAACACCGTCTGGAGACGATCCTCGGCGCCATGCCGCAGGCCGACATCGTGGACCATCTGGCGCAGCCGCTGGCCGCTCACGCGCATCGCCGCCATGGGTCTGGAGTGAGCTCTTTTGCGCTTAGTGTAGGTGCTTAGGCAAATGCTTAGGTGCGTACGATGTGGTAGATGCATTGGAATGGAGGGGCGCCTTTATATGAGGGCAATGAGGGCAAACTCTGTTGCATTCACATCGTGTAGCCTCTTTTCCCGGACCTCCTCCCATTACTTCCTTCATGCATTAATCGAAGGAGGATGCATTGGCCATTCAACATATCGGGAACCGCTACTCCCTCCCTCGTCTGCATTAAAGCCGTATCGGGAACTGCGCCGCCCGCTGTCAAATCGAATACTCCCTCCGTCTAGGTGAGTATTAAGTCATCTTATGAAAACCAAATAGTAAACACATAGGTGTGGTGCATTAACTCTCACGTTGTTTCTTATTTTTTGACATAAATAGAGGAATCAACCAAGAAGAGATGTGGGGCTTGTATGCTTTTAATGACTTGAGACTATCAAACATGACATGCAGTGGTCAGTTCGTTGCACAAGAACAAATACAACCCACGTCAGCACACACGCATCTTATATTGCATCACATCCAATGGCTATAAAAGATGAATGAGACCAAATTATATCTCATCTAGATGAGTTCTAGCAAAACTGTATTAATAATACTTAGTACTCTTGTGCCATGTATCATATATTAGTATCATATAGTACTTTATTTATTTATGATGTATCCAGATGGCACTGCTCCGCCAAGAAAAGAGGGTAACATCAAAATTATGGACTAATTTTTTGAGTATGTTGCTAAGGTCCGGTCATAGTCACTTATTGAAATCTCTAAAAAGACAAATACTCCCTCCGTCCGGAAATACTTGTCATCAAAATGGATAAAAGGAAATGTATCTAGACGTATTTTAGTTTTAGATACATCTCTTTTTATCCATTTTGATGACAAGTATTTTTGGATGGAGGGAGTAGAAAATAGAGTTGGTGATGATGGTGTGCGTGCCATCCTGCAATATAGGCCGTCGGATTTATATCTAACGGATAGGAAATAAACTATGGCAATTTTGCAAAAATATACCCACACGTTTCTCCACGTTCGCAAATAAGGCATTCCCTCGTTCAACCTTTTCTCTCACAAGATAAAATACTCATACAAATGCATCTTGAGGTGTCCATAGAATCGAAGAGAGGGATGATGATGTGTGTGTGTGTGTGTGTGCGCGCGCGCGATCGATAAAGAGTGCCATCGAATTTGTGTGTGCCCACGTCAAAGATATAGAGTGGCTGGCCTACTGGAACGTGAGATGGGACATGTGCAGTTTGTCTCTGTGGCATGGATACCTACCTGCAGCGCTCGACTATCGGTGTGTGGTGGGGGAAGAGGGAGGCCCAATTAACTATGGAGGTACAATGGCTGGTATATGTGTGGAGGAGGAGAGAGGCTTACCTCATGTATTAAGGAGATCGATCTGCCTCATGTATTAAGGGAGATCGATCGGCATCCATGCATATTTGCAGGAGAGGAATAAGGTTGGGAGAGAGATAGGGCTAGAGTGTTGGAGGGGGTGGTAGTGGAGTTGCTTCTAACAAATGGTGGGATAGGCTTGCTAGACAAACAGAGGGCACGCCCGCAATATCAATAAGATAGGAGATGGCTGCTTGTTGTCTGTGCACGTGCATGTGAGAGACGGGTCAGGAGGCATACACGAATGATGAGGGGGCACGATGTGGCTGTGGTAAGCAAACATAACTACATAGGAAGATCAATCGCCCTTTGTTAGAGAAAGTAGAGACATAACTTGTGAGGTACGTCGATTGATGGGGGGTAGTTAAAGTCGATCTAGGTATATGTTGGGAGATCGATCGATATGCATGCATGTGTGTGTTAGAAGCAAATGAGGTACGAGGAGAAGGATAGAGAGAGGGATGCATGTAGGAGGTGGTACGAGAGGCATACTATATCAAGGGGGGAGGAGTGTGCGAGTACGAGAACGATGAAAAGAGTGGTGGGAGTGAGGCATGGCCGGTGACAAGAGAAGAGGGGATGCTTGTGTTTGTGCTAGGCACACCTGGCTAGAGAAGCGTATCAATCGATGTGTGCCGTAAAGAAGGAGCTGGGGGGGGGGCTACACACACCGTGGGTGAACGACCTAGAGTGAAAATACAAATTTGCGCGATGGAGCTAGAGAATGTTGAGGGAAGTGCGAATAGATTTGATACGTACAAGTACAATATTACTACACGTTAGGCTTGTCCCTAAAATTCAACCCGTGTCTTGTTATATCCCGAAAATTCAGATATCGTGCTCCCAAAACTGGCGCCTTCACAACCCGCGCCTTGCTATCCCAAAATTACAACGCGCACGAAAACTCCCTCCAGCTGCCAAATCCCGACATGTGAAATCCCCCTTCTAACCCTAAGCCGAAAGGGCCGCTAGTTCAAATCGGTGGGGGGTACTTTTGTAACACACCCTACATTTTGGATAAGTGCGTCCCTAAGTCATGCTTCACCCCCTCCCATCGCCCCCTTTTCGCCATTCGAAATCCTAGGCCGCCATAACCTCTCCGCTCCAACCGTGAAACCCCACCCTCCTCCGTCCGCCATGTCACCGCTGCCCAGCCGGAGCCTCTTCCCCGACGACGACGTCCACCGCAACAGCTCGACATCCCTCATCCACCTCCGCGGATGAGGATCCGTCGTCCATCTCGCCGTCCCGCCGGTTCAGCCTCCCCGTCCTCCACCTCCAAGGAGCTGCTCCGACGATCACCTTGTCTATTGCGGCTGCTCCATCCCCATAGCGCCGCCTTAACCTCCACCGGGACCGCAGCATCCTGACGGACTCCTCGGACGAAGCCGAGGCCTACTCGGCGCCACCAAAGAGGTTGTACACTCATCGCATCGCACATTCTCCTCAACTCGACCTCCCGGCGCCGACGGTGCTCCATCTCGCACCACCATGGAGCGGCTACCTTGAAGCCGGCGCCGCGGGCGACATCTCCACGGCGACTCTCCCCCAGTGCGAGGCCGCTTCGGCGGCGGCGTCCATACCAGCCAGATTTGCTGCTGCTCCGGCGCTCGCTCGATTGCTCGCTCGCCCAGCTGCTGCTGTTGCTCTCCCCCTCGCTCGTGCTGCTGTTCTGCTCTGATTAAGCCACACTTCAGTCGACTGAATCGACTTTTGCGTCAATCGATTTTCAGGGGTTGGGGGGCTCGCCGGAGTTAAGGAAGAACCACCCGCAGCGGGGACGGGGGCTCGCCGGAGAGGTACCCCACTATCTATCTTAGGGTTCAGGGTGGGGGCGAGGGGCCTAGAGGGCTGGCCGGGGCAGGGGTGGCGAGTTGTTTCGGGGCGGCGAGGCGGCACTGGAGCCGGCAGCGAGGCGGCGCTGGAGCCGTCGGCGAGGCCGGTGGTGACTGGCGGCTCAGGGGGGTGCAGGTTGAAGATGTACTGCAGGCCCTCCCTAAACTACATGTCAAGTGCCTCTCTGCTACCATTGCGTTCAGTTTCGACAATAGCATTCAGATTCCACAGTAAATTTCAGTTTCGACAGTTAAGTTCAGAGTCAACGGTTTTTACCTCATCTGTTGTAGTCAGGTGGTTTTTGGTGATGTTAATTTTACATCCATTTTACATCATCTACTGGAGATGCTATTAGAATCCCACTTGAGATTGACAATGTATGTCTTGTGCTGCTTCAGCCTTGACGTCTTACGGCTCACTGGAGCTGCTCCAACGATAGAACGATCCATCATAACAAAGCAGTGCCCTGGACGCCGTCTACAGATTCCTCAGATCTTCCTCCACACAGCCACCTCTGCCTCAACTACTTCAGCGACCAACCCAATGATGTTGAGGTCGACACGGCTACGGCAAAGAGGTTATACACTTGTTGCATCACTTATTACTATACATTCAAGTCGATCCATTAGGGCTATTTTGGTTCAACAGAAAAATGTCGATCCACTAGTTGTTACCATCACTCTAAATTTCTACATGCTCTCCTTACATAATCTCACCATATTTTTTTCATATGCATGTCAAATATTGTACACAGTCATGCTGAACATGTAGAGAAAAAGAGAAGAGTTTTGCGTGGCAATACAATGTCATGCAGACATCGCTCCATGGTGGGTTCAATGGCAAACCCTCCCGACCCCTCTCCAGATTGTAATCCAGAGGAAGATATCTGTTCTGAGGCGGATTCAAACGCCGCTGACCACTCCTATTTACCCCCCCAAGGTGTTTGCTCTACCTTGGCATGATGATGTTAGTCATATCATGCATATGTTGCCTTGCAGTGCCTACTTTTGACATCATATATGTCATCTGCTTAGTTTAGACATGTTCCGTAATGCCACCCATTTAGTTTCTATATCATATATGGGAATTATGCAGTCTCAGGTCTTTTAGCCAGCCATAATATATGTGAAATGTGCAATGCCATCCTATTTAACCAGGCATCATATATTTGAATGATATCTTGCCCATCCTTTTCTTCATTACATTTCCATTGTCGACAATGTTTGTACATTAAACTACTCTTCCTGTGAATCGGCCATTTGGGTGGGAGATGGAAAAATCTGGAGTGGAAACAAGGCCGTGAGAGCAGACAGTGCTACCTGTCGAAGCAGATCTCTTGTTGGGTCCCGATAGCTCCTCAGAGATGGATTCAGAGACAGATGACCAGTCCTATTCCCCCACTGAGGTGTATGCTCTAACTTGGCACGGTTATACTGCTCATATCATGCATACGGTGTCTTGTATTGCATAGTTTAGACATCATATACACAATATTCAACACCATGTTCTTAGTTCAGACATCATATCGAATGCCCTCAGTTTAGCACATAAATCACATATGTGAATTAAATGATGCAATCCTGATTACTTAGATAACATGTAGGTGAATTATGTCATGCGATCCTATTTAGTTATTCATCATATCTTTGAATTATGTTATGCTATGCTATCTAGTTTAGATAGACATCATATATGTGAAATTATGTCATGCTATCCGTTTTAGTTAAACAATATGAAAGTGCAACTATCCCTAGGTGGTTTTGGTAATTCATAACAACATATAGCTCATTGAGCTAATGCTATTCCAAGATGATTATTTCAGGAAAGCTCAATGATTGGCATGGCATGGATGTGAAAGTGGAACCCTCAAAATGCTAAGGACAAAGGATTGGCTCAAGCTCAAAAGCTCAAGACTCTTCATTTTATATTTTAGTGATCCAAGATCACATTGAGTCTTTAGGAAAAGCCAATACTATCAAGGAGGGATGAGGTGTTGCTTAATGAGCCTCTTGCTTCATGTGCTTAGTGATATGCTCCAAAACCCTCAACTACTTTCCTACTTCCACAAATGACCTAAACCCTAAGCCAAACTCGGTCATACCGATTCTTTCTATCCGGCGCCACCGAGTTTCACTTGTCATAAGCCACTGCCAAACCCTAGCAATTCGGTTCTACCGATAGGGATCTCGGTCTCACCGGGATGGGATTGCAAACTCTCTGTTTCCCTTTCGTAACTTTTCGGTCTCACCGAAAGAGAGAATCGGTCCCACCAAGATTGCAATGTAAATTCAGTGTTTCCTTTTTGTAACTTTTCGGTCTCACCGAAAGAGCAAATCGATCCCACCGAGTTTGCCTGACCAACTCTCTGGTTAGCTAATTACCAAAATCGGTCTCACCGAGTTTGTGTAATCAGTCTCATCGAGATTACGTTATGCCCAAACCCTAACCATATCGGTCCTACCAAGTTGCATGTCAGTCCCACCGAAAATCTCTAACGGTGACTAGGATTACCTTTTCGGTCCGACCGAGTTTGTTGATTCGGTCCCATCGAGATTGGAAAACTGTGTGTAACGGTTGGATTTTGTGTGGAGGCTATATATACCCCTCCACCTCCTCTTCATTCGTGGAGAGAGCCATCAAAACACATACACAATTCCAACTCATATGTTCTGAGAGAGAACCACCTACTCATGTGTTGAGATCAAGACATTCCATTCCTACCATATGAATCTTGATCTCTAGCCTTCCCAAGTTGCTTTCCACTCAAATCTTCTTTCCACAAAATCCAAATCCTATGAGAGAGAGTTGAGTGTTGGGGAGACTATCATTTGAAGCACAAGAGCAAGGAGTTCATTACCTACACACCATTTGTTACTTCTTGGAGAGTGGTGTCTCCTAGATTGGCTAGGTGTCACTTGGGAGCCTCCGACAAGATTGTGGAGTTGAACCAAGGAGTTTGTAAGGGCAAGGAGATCGCCTACTTCGTGAAGATCTACCGCTAGTGAGGCAAGTCCTTCGTGGGCGATGGCCATGGTGGGATAGACAAGGTTGCTACTTCGTGGACCCTTTGTGGGTGGTTGCTTCTTCGTGGACCCTTCGTGGGTGGAGCCCTCCATGGAGTCGCGCAACCGTTACCCTTTGTGGGTGGAGCCCTCCGTGGACTCGCGCAACCGTTACCCTTCATGGTTGAAGTCTCCATCAACGTGGATGTAGGATAGCACCACCTATCCGAACCATGGGAAAAACATCCGTGTCTCCAATTGCGTTTGAATCCTCCAAACCCTTCCCTTTACATTCTTGCAAGTTGCATGCTTTACTTTCCGCTGCCAATATACTCTTTGCATGCTTGCTTGAATTGTGTGATGATTGCTTGACTTGTCCTACAATAGCTAAAATCTGCCAAGAACTAAAATTGGGAAAAGGTTAAGTTTTTATTTGGTCAAGTAGTCTAATCACCCCCCCCTCTAGACATACTTTCGATCCTACAAGTGGTATCAGAGCTTTGGTCTCCATTTGCTTTGATCTCCATAGCTTTTGGTGGTCATAGCCTTGGTTTCACAACCTAGGAGAGTATGGCGTCCAGCGAGGGAAATTATCACCATAGAGGTCCTTACTTTGATGGTACTAATTTTGCTAGTTGGAAGCATAAAATGAAAATGCATATTCTTGGACATAACCCCGCCGTTTGGGCTATTGTGTGTGTTGGTTTGCAAGGTGACTTCTTTGATGGGAAAGAACCAAACCGTGAAGCTACCGCGGATGAGTTGAAGATGTTGCAATACAATGCTCAAGCTTGTGATATTCTCTTCAACGGATTGTGCCCCGAAGAATTCAACAAAATCAGCCGTCTTGAGAATGCAAAGGAAATTTGGGACACTATGATTGATATGCATGAAGGTACCGACTCCGTCAAGGAATCCAAGTTGGATGTGCTTCAAAGTCAACTTGACAAGTTCAAAATGAAGGATGGTGAAGGTGTTGCTGAAATGTACTCTAGGCTTGCTCTCATCACAAATGAGATTGCCGGCTTAGGAAGTGAAGAGATGACCGATAGATTCATCATCAAGAAGATTCTAAGAGCCTTGGATGGAAAATATGATACCGTGTGCACATTGATCCAAATGATGCCCAATTACAAAGATCTCAAGCCAACGGAGGTGATTGGAAGAATTGTTGCTCATGAGATGTCACTTAAGGATAAAGAGGAACTTCACAACAAATCAAGTGGTGCCTACAAAGCCTCATGCGAAGCCCCTACATCATCAAGTGAGAAACAAAACTTCAATGAAGAATTGAGCTTAATGGTGAAGAACTTCAACAAGTTCTACAAGAGTAGAAGCAAAGATAGAAGATTCAAGTCAAGGTCCTACAATGACAAAAGATCTTCTAGTCGAGAGCGAAACTGCTACAGTTGTGGAAGACCCGGACACTATTCCAATGAGTGTATGGCTCCCTACAAGAGAAGAGAAGATTCTCCAAAAAGAAGAAGCAAAGAATCACCTCCAAGAGAGAGAAGGAGTAAAGATGATCGTTATGAACGAAGATACTCACAGAGAAGCAAGGATTCGGAAAGGAAGGAAAAATCATCAAGGATCTACACAAAACGAAGACATCAAGCTCATGTTGGTGAATGGGTATCCGGCTCCGACTCCGACAGCCACTCCGAGAGAAGTTATCACTCCGACTCCGAAGATACTCAAGATGAAGGTGTTGCCGGTCTAGCACTTGTGTCAACCAACTCCTACGACATATTTGACTCACCAAATGAAGGAATTGGAAGATGCTTCGTGGCCAAAGGTCCTAAGGTAACACACCCCGAGTATGTTGATTTCAATAGTGATGAAGATGACTTGTTAGGTGATGATTTGCTTGTTGACAACTCTAGTGATGAATACTATGATGAAACGTCAATTAATCATGCTAATCAAGATAAAACGAATGACAATGATAAGGAGAAGATTGAGGCTCTAACTAAAGAATTAAACACTCTTAAGTTAGCTCATGAAACTATCTTCGAAGATCATCGAGAACTTTTAAGAGCTCATGAGAAATTACGCTTTGAAAAACTCAATCTTGAGCAAGAGCATGAGTTCTTAAAAGCAATCAATGATGATCTTCGCAAGAAAAGTTCTTCTTACATTGCCAAGCGTTTACTCTTATCCACTTACATGCCTCAAGTCAAGTCTAGTAACAAGAACAAGAAAGATTCTTCCTCTAGCAGTAACAATGATCATGCTAAATCCAATATTGTTGCTTCTAGTAGTTCTCTTGATTCCACTAATGATTCTCTTAGCCAAGTTACACTTGAGCAAGTAAATAGCTTATTGAAGGGAATTATAGAGAAAGGAGTGTACAAAAGCCTTGCCGGGAGTAAGCAATTCGAGGAAATTGTGCTCAAGCAAGGAATGCACCGGAAGAATCAAGGTGTTGGTTTTGAACGAAAGTTCAATGCCAATGGAGTTGAGTGGGAAGAAGATCAATACCCCAAGACAAAGTTTGTTGCTCAACAAGAGAAGTATGATACTTCTTTCAAGGGGACACAAGCTCAAGATGATCTTCCACCACAAGACTACAAGCAAAAAGGCAAGGACAAGCTTCAAGAGGAAATTGATGCATTTGAAGAAGCTCCTAAGACCTTAGTCAAGTGGATTCCCAAGACTACTTCAAGTTCCACTTCATCAAGTACGACTACAACTCCAAGGATTCCCATCAAGATGGTTTGGATCCAAAAGAAGAAGAACTAAAGAGTTCTCGAGGGTGACTCCGCCAACATACTTCACTCTTATCATTTTGGCAAGAACAAGTGCAATCAACTTCCACATCTTGCACTAGTTCAAGGAGTCACAAACCCTCTTGTTGGTAAGACAAGGGACAAGGTAACCTAAAAGTTTTCATGGACATCATCTTGTGTGTGCATCACTCTATGTCTATGGATATCCTTGTTTGTTCCTTGTGGGACTAACCCATGTAGGTATTGAAAGTGCAATTCACTCAAATGGATAGCTCCAAGTGATCTACATCAACATTGAGCATCCACATCTTCAACATCTACATGAAGTCATCATCGACAAAACCCGAGGTTAGTTCATCCCTCTAAGGGGGGGATATCACATCTAGGGGGAGCTTTACTCTAAGACTTGAGCTAAAGCAACTCTAAAGATGTGAACACAACAATGCTTTATGTAAAAGTGGTAACCCCACTTGAGCTTAAACGATGAGTATGACCTATGATCAAGTGTTCTCACTTGACTCCTAAGTCAATATACTCATATATAGATGACCTTGTCATCGCAAATTGCTTGATAGATGCTAGAATTGGTTGTGCATGCCTTGTCACATATTTCATTTGCCATCTTACTGTGTGAGCATGCTGGTTGCATATTTTACTCATTCGAGGACATCCACTTGTTGTTTTGATTGTTTGGTTTTATTTCCTTTTGCCAAGTGGATGGACAAGAATGCCTAAGAACCTCCTCTAGCTATCTATGCTTTTCTCGTCTCAAACTCTATTCATGCTACATCACAAAATTTGATCAAGTCAGATTCGAACCACTCTGTATGAGGAGCGCTCGGAGTCCCCGATTCGTCATAGACTTAAACTTCCCAAACCTCTTTATGATTCTCGGTCTGACCGATACCCTACTTTCGGTCCTACCGAGATCATTAAGTTGATCTATGTTTTCGATCTCGGTGCAACCGATTTGAACCTTTCGGTCACACCAAGTTGCAACAACTATATACAGTTTTGCATCTCGGTGCCACCGAGCTGTTCCACTCGGTCACAACGACAGGGTCGGGCTATATATAGTCATGGGCAAAAATTTGGAAATTTCTCCGAACCCCTTCGCCCGCGCGATAGCCTGCTCTGCCAACTTGGTCTTCGGATCGTCTCCTCGCCTCCAGCCGCCTCCAGTCGCTGGTCTCCATCACCGTCAACGGAATTCTACCCCGCCGTTGCCGCCGTAGCGAGTCTCCGCCGAACTAGGGTATGGACTCGATCTTTGTGCTATTCCCCAATCCGATTCTTAGCACATTGTGATCATCATGATTCTTGCCATGATTGAAACACTCCTATCCAGTCAATGCACTCGTAGATTAGGTTTGATTCGAAAATTCTAGGTTTAGGTTTCCGCCGAAACCATCTTAGACCCATCGAGTTGAAAAACTCGGTCCCACCGATTTGGCTTATGCCATTGCACAAGTGAGACTCGGTCTGACCGAGAATTACTTATCGATGTGACCGATTTTGGAACTTTGTGAAACCCTAGCAGTCTCGGTGCCACCGAACTGTGACTCGGTCTGACCGAGTTCACTAGTTTAGGTTCCAAGACTGCTTCGGTATCACCGAGTTTAAAAATCGGTAGATTCGAGATGATTTCAGTGGGAACTAAAACTAAGTTTTTGGATCATTCTTTTGCAAAAAAAATCTCTGCATTTTGTGATGCTCATCTATTCTACCTCATCTATAAACTGTTCACAGGGTCAGCAGTCAGCTTGTTCATCATGTCAGACCAGAGTGATAGCCAGAACATGTCAGAAGAGCAAGTGCAGATGAGTGAGGGCACTAGTCCCTCAAGTTCTTCAGATGATGGCAGCAGAAGTACTCCTAGCAATCTGCCAAAAGATGCCACAAGACAGAGAAAGAAGAGAACCTCAGACTCAGAAGATGAGGATTATGTGGCAGAAGAGGAAGCAACTTCCAAGAGAGTTGAGCCAGCACAGGGCACAAAGCCAGGATTGAAAATCAAAAGGCCAGCAGGCAGGCAGCCTATGTCAAAGGCCAGAGCTTCAAATGAGAAGCCCACTCCCATAGAGCCAGTTGCTGCTGAAGGCAAGAAAAGAAAGTAAAGGGTCAAGAAGACCGTAGCCAGAGTGCTTGGAAAGGCCTCCATCATGGAAGAAGAGGAAGAAGAAGAGGTAGCTGCACCAGCACCTAAGGCACCCAAGCTGATGGGTGATGCCATAAGATCAGGGGCAGCTGCTTCCAAGGCCAAGCCAGCTCCAAAGCCAAAGCCAAAGAGAAATACAAGAAGCATCCCAGCTGCTGAAAAGAACAAGGCCCCTGTGCCTGAAGCTGCTGAAGAAGATGATGAAGAGCAAGTTCTGAGAAAGCTCAAGCCCAAGATCCCAGACCACAATGATGCTCATCCTGTGGCTGAGGACATGAAGCTCAGGAGAGACTTAGGGCTCAGGAAGTGGAGAGAAGAAGATCCGTATGCTTCAAGGAGAAGGACTGCTGTTGACTACAGGTTCCACACTAAGGAACAGCAGGACTTTTATGAGACAGTGCTGCTTGATAAGAAGCCCATAGTTTGTGATATGAGATGGGTCGACTGGGAATATATCAAGGACAACGAAGAGCATTATCCTGGAGTGCAAGACAGCTTCAATGCTTGTGGAGTAGCAGACTTTGTTTGGTAGAAGCTCACAAAGTGGAATGAGGAGCTTATAATGCAGTTCTACTCCACAGCACATCTTTATCCAGATGGGAGGATAACTTGGATGTCTGAAGGTACGAGGTACCAATCTACTGTTGCTGAGTGGGCACAGCTCATCAATGCCCCAGAGGAGCATGAGGATGACTTGGACATTTATGCCAAGACGAAGATGGACCACAACTCTATGTCCAACATGTACAAGGAAATTCCAAATGAGGCACTTGATACTTTCAAGTTTGGGTCTGTGCATTATCTTCTGTCAGGGCTGCCAACTATCAATTGGATTTTGAGGCACACTCTCTTGCCCAAGTCAGGTGATCACAAGATGATCAGAGGCCATGCAATCAATTTGCTTCATATCTTTGATGTGCCACAAAAGTTCAAGGTGATGAGCCTCATGGTAGAGACCATCAAGAGGACAGCAGCAGACCAGAAGAGGAGCTATGGATATGCCCCACAAATTCAGGAATTAATCAACTCCAAGATGGGCACATGCATATACTTGTTGGACAAGGAACACTTGCCTATTCATCCAGATTTTGAGGACAATCAAGTTGTGATGAATGAGAACGAACCATCATCAGTTCAAGCACAAGCAAAGAAGGAGAAGGCAAGGAAGGAGAAAGCTGCCAAGATGCCAACTCAAGAGGAGGCATCTGAGTATTTCTTGAAAACCAAACAAGAGCAGCTTGGTTACCTAATTGCATCCACCCTGCGGATTGAGAAAGGACTAGCCACCCTAACTCAGAACCAAGCAAGCCTAGAGAGAACCATGGAACAAAAGTTCTATGACTTGGATGTCAAGGTGACAGAGATTCAAACTGCAGTGGAGCAGCTCCAAGATGACATGCAGGAGAGGAGGGGCAAGACTACCACTGATGCCTTTGCCAGAGTGCCACGAGGTCCGAGGTCGTCTGCAGTGCCAGTTGCTGACCCCAGAGCCACCACTTCTGCACCAGCTACAGCTTCAGTTCCACCAGCTCCAGCATCTACTTCAGCCTCAACTCCGACCACGTCTACAGAAGGCTTCGTCCTTGGAGTGCTCCGGACTCCACCACCACCTGAAGATCAAGCCTGAGCGTCGATCCAGCACTATGCATTTTCTAGGAACTTTTTGGTAACTTGTTGCCAAAGGGGGAGAAAAATGTATAGATCATAGGCTTCGAGAGAGAGTGTGTTGCTTTTATTCTCTCTTGCTTTATTTGGTGGTTTTTCGAACTTTGTTTGCTTTTGAGTGCTTGAGATACTACGTCATTATCTGTGAGACATTGATGATCATGTGTTTGATCATAAGCTACACTTAATGTTTGCTTGATGCTATTATCTTATCTATCTAATGTGATCATTCACTATTCTTGGTGATGAGTGCATGTATTTCATTATTATCATTTTAAGCGCTCCACCAAGATGTATGTGACATGGGAGAGTAACCCATGACTCTAACTCCTTGTGAATTTGCAGTCCAAAGCAAATTTTAAATATGCACAAATTTAGGGGGAGCTCTTACTTGTCACATACTTCTCAAAGCGACGATATATTTCATGTTTATTATCATTTGTCGAAGCTTTGATCTATATGTTGTCATCAATTACCAAAAAGGGGGAGATTGAAAGTGCAACTATCCCTAGGTGGTTTTGGTAATTCATAACAACATATAGCTCATTGAGCTAATGCTATTCCAAGATGATTATTTCAGGAAAGCTCAATGATTGGCATGGCATGGATGTGAAAGTGGAACCCTCAAAATGCTAAGGACAAAGGATTGGCTCAAGCTCAAAAGCTCAAGACTCTTCATTTTATATTTTAGTGATCCAAGATCACATTGAGTCTTTAGGAAAAGCCAATACTATCAAGGAGGGATGAGGTGTTGCTTAATGAGCCTCTTGCTTCATGTGCTTAGTGATATGCTCCAAAACCCTCAACTACTTTCCTACTTCCACAAATGACCTAAACCCTAAGCCAAACTCGGTCATACCGATTCTTTCTATCCGGCGCCACCGAGTTTCACTTGTCATAAGCCACTGCCAAACCCTAGCAATTAGGTTCTACCGATAGGGATCTCGGTCTCACCGAGATGGGATTGCAAACTCTCTGTTTCCCTTTCATAACTTTTCGGTCTCACTGAAAGAGCGAATCGGTCCCACCGAGATTGCAATGTAAATTCAGTGTTTCCTTTTTGTAACTTTTCGGTCTCACCGAAAGAGCAAATCGGTCCCACCGAGTTTGCCTGACCAACTCTCTGGTTAGCTAATTACCAAAATCGGTCTCACCGAGTTTGTGTAATCAGTCTCACCGAGATTACATTATGCCCAAACCCTAACCATATCGGTCCTACCGAGTTGCATGTCAGTCCCACCGAAAATCTCTAACGGTCACTAGGTTTACCTTTTCGGTCCGACCGAGTTTGTTGATTCGGTCCCACCGAGATTGGAAAACTGTGTGTAACGGTTGGATTTTGTGTGGAGGCTATATATACCCCTCCACCTCCTCTTCATTCGTGGAGAGAGCCATCAGAACACATACACAATTCCAACTCATATGTTCTGAGAGAGAACCACCTACTCATGTGTTGAGATCAAGACATTCCATTCCTACCATATGAATCTTGATCTCTAGCCTTCCCAAGTTGCTTTCCACTCAAATCTTCTTTCCACAAAATCCAAATCCTATGAGAGAGAGTTGAGTGTTGGGGAGACTATCATTTGAAACACAAGAGCAAGGAGTTCATTACCTACACACCATTTGTTACTTCTTGGAGAGTGGTGTCTCCTAGATTGGCTAGGTGTCACTTGGGAGCCTCCGACAAGATTGTGGAGTTGAACCAAGGAGTTTGTAAGGGCAAGGAGATCGCCTACTTCATGAAGATCTACCGCTAGTGAGGCAAGTCCTTTGTGGGCGATGGCCATGGTGGGATAGACAAGGTTACTACTTCGTGGACCCTTTGTGGGTGGTTCCTTCTTCATGGACCCTTCGTGGGTGTAGCCCTCCGTGGACTCGCGCAACCGTTACCCTTTGTGGGTGGAGCCCTCCGTGGACTCGCGCAACCGTTACCCTTTGTGGATTGAAGTCTCCATCAACGTGGATGTAGGATAGCACCACCTATCCGAACCACGGGAAAAACATCCGTGTCTCCAATTGCGTTTGAATTCTCCAAACCCTTCCCTTTACATTCTTGCAAGTTGCATGCTTTACTTTCCACTGCCAATATACTCTTTGCATGCTTGCTTAAATTGTGTGATGATTGCTTGACTTGTCCTACAATAGCTAAAATCTGCCAAGAACTAAAATTGGGAAAAGGTTAAGTTTTTATTTGGTCAAGTAGTCTAATCACCCCCCCTCTAGACATACTTTCGATCCTACACATTATACATGTCAACTATTTCATGCCCTCTTTTTCCACACTATCTATTGCATCTGTCTCTCATACAATGTATGTACATTCAATTATGTTTCAAGTTTATCAGCAATTTTAATTGGAGCGGGTGATGCCAGTATCTAGCGGACTAAAAACACGGTCTTAAAATAAAACAGTGCTACCTCTTGGTGGAGATAGCACCCCGGTTGTACATGCACAAGAACCAGCCCTACCACACATAACCCAAACTCTCACAGATTGTACCCCTACTACGATGGACAAAGAACCAGCATCACCCAATCTAACCCCAACCCCAGCCGATAGTAACCCAGTTCCTGTTGACACAGCACCATCTCCACCATAGAGCTCCCAAACAAAAGCAGTTAGTAAGGTAGCTCTAGTGCCCAAAGGGCCAGTACTATCACGGCGAACCCCAACTCCACTAGTTAGTACGCCTATTCCTGTGGAGGAAGCACAACCAGCTAGTCGTAGTTTAGCATCTATCGCATTTGATGTTGTTAAATCGTATGTGCGTATCTTCCCATCTTGGAAATATTATACTGAAGATGAAGGAAAATGCCAGTTGCAGGTGTTTGTCCAAGAGTTATGTGTAAGTAATGTTATTCATGGCAATTACTTTGCTTCGTCCCATACATCCTACCTCCATGATGGTTATAATATAGCAAATTTTCCCATTTTTCTCTATAGAGAAGGACCAATTTGGAAACTCCGGATGAGGTAACCTATGCTAATACCTCTGCTATCTTCAAGAATGCTTGGTGGCAGTATCGGAATTACCTGAAGAAAACGTACTTCACCAGCAAAGAAACTCATCAAATTCCCTTATGTTCTCCTGAGACACATTTACTGGACGATGACTGGGAACGCCTTGTTCTGTACTGGTCCCGAACCAAGAATGTGGTAAGGTCTATGAGCTCATTTTCTATTTTGAAGTATTATGTACTTGCGTTTTACTGTACTCTGTTCATGTAGAACAAGTGCCTAAACCTGAAGAACAACTGTTCTAATTTAAGATTCCATTGCTATCATAGTTCAAAAAAGCGCTAGGCGTTAATTGTGCGTTTTGCCACCGCCTTGCGCTTTACTGACCAAAGCGCATGCTTATGCGCAGTTATGCACAGATTATGCGTAGTTATGCGCAATGCGTTTTGCCAACGCCTAGAGCCTAGGTGCGCTTAAGCGCTCGCTTAGGCGCGCCTTTTTTAACTATGATTGATTTGCTCTTGTATCACTGTATTTACTCATACAAACTTATTTTTAAATTGAAGGATCCAATCGAAACTCCAATGGCACAACAGGTATGTTCATGCATGTTTCTTTAACAGGTTGGCTCTTATCAATAGCTCTGTTGATTTCAATTTCAATTGTGTATACAGTTGACTTTCATATCATGCACATTACTAGCATCACAATAGAGCCAATAGTGTTGTTGTACATGTAGACCCGTGGTACCCATCTGAAATCTTGTTGTGCCGTGTAGTTTCCCACGCTTTGTATTCTTTCACTGCTGCTTTGTCTTGAACTGATGTGATTTGGACGGTGTCTCTATTTTAATTTGGCAAGACAATGCAGTGACCATAGGACATAGATATATGTTTCTTTGATGCTTTTATTATGTACTAGTACTTGGCAATAGAAGACTTGGTAGTTTAATCCTATCCACCTTACTAATGAACTGGTTCACCAAAATGAGTTTTATATACTAGTACATGCTAAACTTGTTATGTGTCTACTTGTTTCTTCTTTTAGAATGCTGACAGAATATTGGGGAAGAGTGCCTTATTAAGCAATGGTAAAGGAAGTAATGCAGATAAGGTTCAGGATAGTGACACATCCTTGTTGGTCTCCAACAAAGCTGATAAAACAGCTAAGGAAGACTATCTTGAAGACAGCGAGACAACCCCAAAGTCCTGTCTTGGTTTAGTGTTCGAGTTACTGGCCACTACCGCTGTCGGCGTTCTGGGAACGGGGGTCCCCAGACTTGCCTGCCTACGGCCTGTGGCGTGGCTCAGGTGGGGGCCCAGTGCGGCCCATCTTCATCAGCCCAAGCTCAAGACCCTCACAAGGGGCCAAGCCTCGTGGGGCGGACGACAGGAAGCTTCCTCAAGAGCGGCCTCATCAGGTAGGCTCACGAGGAGGCGGAGAGATCAATGCAAGGGTACCTCGCGAGGATCCCATGACGCAAGCCATGATGATCAAGGCCAGGCGGGCGCCGGCCTACGCAGTGTTCTTGTTTCTCCTTTAGTGCAAAGGGGGCAAGCACAAGCCAAGGCATCAGGCAAAGGTTACCATTCTGGTGCAACGAGACCAAGACCAGCCGGACGGCCGGACGGAGGTCACCGTGGAGCCCAAGACGGCGTCATCACCAGTGCTTTTGGCAGCTGAAGACCACCTTTGGTCAGGATAACTTGTACTAGATGTTCCCCTTCAAAATGGCCAATTGTTGGCGCCCTTCCCGCTCAATTATTCGGGGAGAGGCCCAGGGCCTCTATAAATAGAGCTAGCCACCATAGAGTAGAGGGACGGCGAGAGATCTGGCAGGACCCTAGCAGAGAGAGAGGGAGGCGACGGAACTCACCCTAGCAGTTCATCGCACCAGCTCAAGAACACCTCTCGCGAGGCTGTTCTTCTCTTGTATTGTCCATCATCAGCCCCAGAGGCAATCCACCACACCACACACTGGAGTAAGGTATTACACCACAACGGTGGCCCGAACTAGTATAAACCTTGTGTCTTTTGTGTTGTTCATCATTTCCATCTTAGTTCACACGAGAGGATCGGACGTAGATCGGTAGGGGAGAGATCTCCGCACGCACCCCAGTGTTCGAACCTCAAGGGTCTGCCGAAACCCGAAATCCGACATTTGGCGCACCAGGTAGGGGTGTGCCAGAATCTTTCTTCCGCTGTTCGCGTGTGATCTTCCGTCGTGTCCATGGCTGATGCTCGTCGGGCTCACGCCGAGCTTCTAGCGCCACTCGCGTCACCTAGACGGTGCCCGTCAGCGGCCCCCCTCGTCGTTCCCCGTCACCCGCCGCCAACACCGCCACCAGCCCGGCGGGGAACGAGCAGCAGGCCTGGTCCCAGCATCCTTCGGTGCGGCGGGATGGCCGCACCGCCACCCCGTCGCTGACTCCAGCTGGCTCGTCATCCCACGCCCATCGCGCACCCATGGATGCGCACGCCTTGCAGCTCTTGGTGCGGGAGCTCCTGCAATATTGCCCCGTCGACGACCTCTATGAGGACTGGCTCGCCCGCATCACCGAGCTCGTCAGTGCCACAGGGGGCTCCCCCTTGCGGTCCCTCTCGCTGCCTTGCCTTCCGTCCCGTGCAGGGGGTGAGGATCAGGAGGCACCTCCGCCGCCTCCTCCCCAAGAAGGTGCCTTGGCTCCAAGGCGCGCAGCCCCCGGGCAGGACCCTCCACGTCCGGCGCCTGCACAGCAAGATGGGAGCTGCCAAGAGATCCCACATCCACGGGATGGTGCTCGCGCGCTCCTAGCGCCGGCACACCAAGACCGCGCCCCAGCGCCTCCATGACAAGACCCTGCACTACTCTTAGTGGCGGCGCATGGTGACCCGCAAGAACAAGTCCAGCACCAGCAAAGGGCGCCGGTGGCCACGGCGGGCTGCCTCGCCTTCACCCCCGAGCTGCGCAGTGTCACATGGCCAGGCAAGTTCAAGCCTGACCTCCCTCCCCGCTACGATGGCACAGCGGACCCCGCGGAGTTCCCGCAGCTCTACGAGCTGGGCATCGTAGTCGCCAACGGAGACGAAAAGGTCGGAGAATTGGTTCCCCATGGCGCTCAAGGACGGCGCCCGCACTTGGCTCCTGGCACGATCTCCTCCTGGAGCGAGATGCGCACCCACTTCATTGCCAACTTCCAGGGCACTCGCGACCAGCCCCCGGCCATGAGCGACCTGCGCCGCATCAAGCAACAGCCGGGAGAAACCCTGCAGAAGTACATCCAACGCTTGAACTACGCTCGCCTCAAGATCCCCAAGGTAACTGAAGAAGCTATCATCTCAGCCTTCTCCGACGGCGTGCGTGATGTCAAGATGAAGGAAGAGCTAGCAATCCATGAAGACATGTGCATATCCCTGGAGCTATTCAACTTGGCGACCAAGTGCGCCAGGGCTGAGGAAGGGAGCCTCTCCCTCCTTGAGCTCCCGGCAGCCGACCCAGAAGAAAAGAAGCTCAAGGCCAAAGACGTGAAGCGCAAGGGGGCTGCCATGCTAGCAGCGGAACCGGACACCAAGCGAGGCAGGGATCAGCCTGAGTCATCCAAGGGCGGACGGTACTGCATGTACCATGACCTCCACACCCACAACACCAACGAATGTCAAGAGCTCAGAGCCGTGCGAGATGGGCAAATCAGCCGACGCCCAGAGTGCAATGACAGGGGCTATGGCCGAGAAGGAGGAAGAGGTGGCGGACGATGGGAAGACCGTGGCCTTTGCCAGGGATGGCGTGACCGCCCTCGCGAGGAATATTGGCAGGACCAGCCTCGCGAGGGAGGCTGGAGGGACCAGCCTCGTGAGGGCCACCCGCACGGCAACGCAGGCCTCCCTCCTCTGCCGCCTCCACCAAGGAGGAACGAAGACCAACACCAAGACGATGGGGCTGGGGGCTTCCAAGAGCCGCGTGCAATTGCTTGCATCTTGGGTGGCGCCCAGGCCCCAGCCTCACAGCGCATCTTCAAGAAGTTTGCTCGTGAGGTGAATGCAGTTCTTCCCAAGCTTGAGGCCACACGCCATCTTAGGTGGTCTTCGTGCGCGATAACATTCAGTTCCGCAGACCAGCTCAAGTGTGCGGCAACGGCCGGAGTCCTCCCGATGCTTTGCTCCCCAGTCATCAGCAACATGCAGGTCACCGGGACCCTCATCGATGGCGGGGCAGGACTCAACGTCCTGTCCGTCGAGACGTTCGACAATCTCCAAGTGCCGTACGACCAGCTTCAGCCGACCAATCCTTTCTCAGGAGTCACCGATGGTTCCACTGTTCCAATTGGGCAGGTTCGCCTTCCGGTCACCGTCGGGCAACGCAACAACTACTGCACCGAGCTCATCAACTTCGACGTCGCTCACATCCACCTGCCGTACAATGCCATCCTCGGGTACCCAGCCCTAGCCAAGTTTATGGCAGTGACTCACCATGGTTACAATGTCCTCAAGATGCCAGGAAGCTGTGGAGTCATCACCGTACCATGTGAAGAAAGGGACGCAGTGTGCTCGCTTAAGCGTGCATTCCAAGCCACAGCAATCGAAGACCCGGATCATAGGAGCGGGAGGCCTCCCGAGGCGACCCTCAAGAAGAAGAAGACCTCACTTGCCCGAGCCACAAGGAGGCAGGCACCTCCGGAGGTATTGCGTCAAGATTCGCGCTCGATCAGGAGCGCCGCCCTCTCACGCATAGGAAGGCGCGCCCGGCGCCCTCCTCAGGCAGGGCTCGGGGGCTCTCTCTTGGAAGGAACACCCATGGAGGGGTGCTTTCAAGCACGCTTCCCTCAGGAAGGTACAAGTCAAAGGAGACCAAACCCTCAGGAGTTCATCGCAAGGAACACCCATGAGCTACAAGAGTCCAGAGTCATGCGCCGCAGCTGCCGCCTACCTGCCGTGGCCCCACACCTAGGCGAGGATGGAGGACTGCGCGTCTGCGTCGACGTACTAGGGCTCAACCAAGCTGCGTCCCAGAGGCGCCTATGGCCTTCGGCCGTAGGGCGCTGCGAGGGACCACCTCACAGCTACGTTCGCATGCCCTTCGGCCTGCCGAGCACGGTTACCGCACATCAGCGCCTGTTGAGGAGCATTATGGAGGCTCAAGAGGTCAGGCATCCCGCGGTTCTGGCGGAGGTGGCAATGGTCCCCGAAGACCTGCACGTGCCACCAGAGCCTCCCGAGGCCCCTGGGCCTGGGGGCTCATGAGGGCCGACGTCTTCACCGCGCATCGCTCACTTCCTCAGCATCACTTCATCTTCAACAGCACCAGGTGACATCTTTCAGAGTTCTACTTTCAGCTGGGATCGCCCATAGGGCTGCACCATTCCCAGGTCGCGTGGGTCCGTCCCCGCGGCATGTATCCATTTTGCTTATGCTCTTTATTTACCTTGTTGGGGGCGCCCCTCGGGCTGCATCATCCCCACGCGGCTCGGGCCTGACCCAGCGGCGGTTGCTTTTACCTGCACTTGCTTGAAATTGGATTTCCTATGTGCTTAACATACCTGACCTAATCACCTGCTCGATCGATGCCTATCTGACGAGCCACTTGCTCTGGCACGGCGCGTGCGCATGGGTCCGTCCCTGCAGCATTGGTAAACCTGAGTGGTCGAGCTCTGGCCGCGGCAGCCTAGCACGGCGCCACCTCACCAGGCCCTCAGTGCCCTGACCGCTCCCTTGGAGTGACCATAGGTTGGCCGGTGACCGTAACGACAGGCCTTGTTTCTCCTCATGATTTGTGCGCAGGAGCTACTCCAGGAGCAACGTTGGGGGCATCGAGAGCTCTCTCTCCCACTCTTTGGCACGGACCACTTGCACGTTAAAGGGGGGGTACCTGAGCATCGCGACTCATGTGCTCCTACTGGCTCTCCAGCCCTCACCCCCTGGCCTTGACCCACGGCATCGCGACCTGTCATACCAGTGGCGGCTGAGCTCGCTCGAGGGCCGGGATCTGAGGACGTAGAGTGTTAAGGAAAGTGCGAGGGAGTGGGAAGAAGCTCGCGAGGGCCTCACCTAGCAGTACCTCGGCCACCGCCTCTTGGGTCGGGCGCCTCTCCAAGGAACTACATCAGACGCACAAGATAAGTCGCACCCTCGCAAGAGTTAGACCAACACAGCGCTAAATCCCCGCCCAGTGCAACTCTATCACGGCGACGCTACCTTCCTTTCTCGCCCAGCAAGGATTGCTTGAGCGCTAAAGGGGACCTCCTGAGCATCGCGACTCGGGGGCTCTTACCGGACCTCGGGCCGCTCACCTCCTGGCCTTGACCACGGCATCGCGACCTGGCATACCAGCGATGGCTGAAGCTTGCCTGGGGACTGGGACATGTCGGAGTAGAGCGCCAAGTCCTCGTGAGGATAGAAAGGGGGAGCTTATCCGGAACAGAACGGACACCTCACGCCAATTCATATTAAGGATATAGTATTTACAAAAGGCACGGCAGGCGCCTTACATGCCCCCGCGGGGTGTTGCTTTAATTCCTCTCAGGGAACAAAAGGTGCTAACCCTAAGGGATGCTACTTGCTAACACCTCCCCAAGCGATGCCATCATCAACAGTGGGCTGCCCAGTGAAGGCGCCAATCCCATCCAGATCAGTGGCGTCGGCGGCTCGATGCAGCTGCCCTACTCCGAGCGCAGCGCGAGCTTGGAGGCTCGTAGCTATCGTCGCTCGTCTCTGGGGTCGCGAGGAGTTCTGGGGAGCCGCTGAAGCCCTCAGTCCCTCCGCTGCTGCCTGAGGAGCTGTAGGAGGACCAACGGGCGGGGCTAGTCCTCGCCAGTTCGTCACCCCTGCCGCTTCCCTTAGGGCAGCATTCCAGCCGGCGTCCTTCTGCATCAAAGACCTTGAAGAACATCAAGGAGGCGCCGTCGTATTCAAGATGGATCACCAAGGCGCCGTCCGCGTGACAAACCCGGGCAATCTCACCCCAGCCCCGGGCCATGAAGACCTTGCCCAGAGTGACGACCGTGACCTCCGCTCCGGTTGCAAGGGTGCCACATTCGGCGTGCTGCAGCCAGAGCTCCAGGGCCCCACTCGGCGAAATCTCGAAGGCGAAGGAGGGAGGAAGGCGGATCCATGAAGTTGGAGGCATGGCGGCATGGAGCAGAAGCTCGCGAGAGGAGCTCTCCGCCTGGACTCCAGGGGGGACGACACGCACCACTGTGACTCACCGGCGTCGGCGGCGACGCTGTCGGTGTTGCTCGGCGCCCTCCACCCTGGGGCCTACGACACGGGCATACAAGGGCAGCGGAAACCCAAGCGGCGGCCGCTCGTACCACGGCCTCGACACCTCCTGCCAGGCGCCTTCGTCCCGGCGGAAGAGGATTGGCCGCTTCTTCAGCGGGAGGGAGTCAAGACCCTCTCTAGGGGCCTTTCCCTTCTCCTCAGCTGAAAACCGGTGGATCGGTGCCATTGGTGCAAGAGGAAGAAAGGATGAAGAAGAAGAAGAAGAGGAGGAGGAGTAACGGAAAGGGGCGAACTGGCGGAGCTCACGCAGCCCCCTACTTATAGCCGGGGAAGGCCAACCGCCGAGCACCATGACCTCAGGTAATCATGACCCATATCTCTGCATGCAGGAACTTGTCAAGCCGTGCAGTTGCCGAGGTGTCATGGGAAGTGCAGACACCCACGTCCAATCAACCGCCACGCGGTGCCCAAGGCCGCAAGCTGTTAGGGCCCGCGGCGCTTCATGCTTGCCTCTTCGCTTCTCTGCTAAGCCAAGCCTGCGCGCACCTTGGGCCCGGGGGCTACTGTCGGCGTTCTAGGAACGGGGGTCCCCAAACTTGCCTACCTACGGCCCGCGGCGTGGCTCAGGTGGGGGCCCAGTGCGGCCCATCTTCATCAGCCCAAGCTCAAGACCCTCGCGAGGGGCCAAGCCTCGCGGGGCAGATGACAGGAAGCTTCCTCAAGAGGGGCCTCCTCAGGCAGGCTCGCGAGGAGGCGGAGAGATCAATGCAAGGGTACCTCGTGAGGATCCCATGACGCAAGCCATGACGATCAAGGCCAGGTGGGCGCCAGGCGGGCGCCGGCCTGCGCAGGGTCCTTGTTTCCCCTTTGGTGCAAAGGGGGCAAGCACAGGCCATGGCATCAGGCAAAGGTTACCATTCCGGTGCAACGAGACCAAGGCCAGCCGGACGGCCGGACGGAGGTCACCGTGGAGCCCAAGATGGCGTCATCACCAGTGCTTTTGGCAGCCGAAGACCACCTTTGGTCAGGATAACTTGTACTAGATGTTCCCCTTCAAAATGGCCAATTGTTGGCGCCCTTCCCGCTCAATTATTCGGGTTGAGGCCCAGGGCCTCTATAAATAGAGCTAGCCACCACAGAGTAGAGGGACGGCGAGAGATCTGGTAGGACCCTAGCAGAGAGAGGGAGGGAGGCGATGGAACTCACCCTAGCAGTTCATCGCACCAGCTCAAGAACACCTCTCGCGAGGCTGTCCTTCCCTTGTACTGTCCATCATCAGCCCCAGAGGCAATCCACCACACCACACACTGGAGTAAGGTATTACACCACAACGGTGGCCCGAACCAGTATAAACCTCGTGTCTTTTGTGTTGTTCATCATTTTCATCTTAGTTCGCACGAGAGGATCGGATGTAGATCGGTAGGGGAGAGATCTCCGCGCGCACCCCAGTGTTCGAACCTCAAGGGTCTGCCGGAACCCGAAATCCGACAACCGCTTGCACAAGCTATTCAAACTCACTGTCTGAATTAGTTCGGTTTCTTGAGTCTCAACTACAAGCTGAAAGACACTGATCAGCTGTGCTGCGACAAGAAGCAGAAGGACTGTGGAAGTCCCTGGAGCATTCATATGCATACTTTTTGGTGCAACAGCAAGCGTTGGAGGATTTTAGCGCCAAACAGGAAAAAGCTAATCAGCTTGCTAAGCTTATTCCCAGGATGGTGGATACCCAGGATAACGTTTCTTGAGCTCTTCTGAAGTTGTTTCAGTTATGCTCTTGTTTTGCTGCCGCGTTTATTTGCACTAGTGGCCAATTTTGACGGCCGGTGTATGTAATGTGCTGCTTTGTTCCCTATATTTGCACTGGTGGCAAACTTTGATGCCTAGTGGATGTAATATGTGTAATAGCGGTAATAGGCTAGCGTTAATTTCTTGCTTATTTATTTCCTTATTATCTTGTTTAGTTGTTTGCTTGTAGTCACTGCAGTTCTTTTTCTATTTTTTTCTAGTGGCCACAATAGCCTATTTTTGGTAACTAGGCCAAAATAATCATGGCAACACACGGACTGTTGTAACCATGGGCCTCATGCAGGTCGTATGATCCATGGGCCTTCGTCCGGCCGTAGGATCCATCGGCCTTCTATACGGGCCTTAGGGTCCATGGGCCTTCTACGGGTCGTACTATCCATGGGCCTCATACGGGCCGTAGGATCCATGGGCCTTTTACGGGGCGTATCATCATTTCACCAATCATGGGGCGTACTATTCGTGGACCATAACGGGCCGTTAATAGGTCGTATTTGATAACTCCATGAAAACAGCCCAACGGGTTTTTTTGACATGAAAACGGCCCAACGTATTAACGGGCCGACTGTAACGACGGGCTGAATTTGGCCCACAAGCAGAAAATGACAGTAACGGGCCGTATGTAACCGAATGCTGCAAATGAGCCCAAGAATCAACGGGCCCTGAGAAGGCCGGAAGATAACTTGTGCTGGAAACGGCCCAATGGAATAACGGGCCGTTAATGGGTATAAAGTGATACACTGTTCATTATGGGCCAGTTTCACCACGGGTCGTTAATGGGCCAACAGTTACAAAGGTCCTCATATGGGCCGAAAGAAGTCATGGGCCACACATGGGCTAGAAGTTAAAACGGGCTGAATCATATTGGATGGCCTAGATGACGCTACTGGGCCTAATTCGGATAGGGCGTAACGGGCCCTGGGTTAGCGGGCTATAAATGGGCTATATGCGAACATGAAGTTAACAGGCTTTCCGTGGGCCGGCCCGCCACCTTTTGACCAAGTCAAATGGGCCGGCCTTTTCACAGGAATGGGCCTCTGTTGGGCTGTGCCACGTGTCACCGTATCATAGGCGCCTTCAGTCCAATGAGCAGATGACATTTGTCCCAACAGTGAGCCGACACGTGTTTCCTCCGGTTAATGATGATTTTACACGTGGAAAATCCCCATTGGTCGGGGCTGTTAACGGGTTATCGGATCCAAAACCCGACCCGGTAGCTTAACGGCGTTCCGTTACGGTGCATGCCACGTGTCGGTCACCCTTGACGAAAGCACTTCTATGACGCGCGATTTATCGTCATGGAAGTGGACACTTCCATGATGATAATTTTGGTAATGTCATGGAACACTTCTACGACAGCACAGGTATGCCTATCTTGATTCTGTCATAAATTTGTCATGGATGTACATGCATGACAAAAAATGCGACCTACTGTGACAAACACATATCATCAAGGAAGTGTATTTTTTTGTAGTGTACATGATCATGCAAAGCAATATGACAATGATGTAACGTGTCATAACAAACGGAACGGTGGTAAGTTGCATGGAAATCTATCTCGGAATGGCTATGGAAATGCCATAATAGGTAGGTATGGTGGCTGTTTTGAGGAAGGTATATGGTGGGTGTATGGTACCGGCGAAAGTTGCGTGGTACTAGAGAGGCTAGCAATGGTGGAAGGGTGAGAGTGCGTATAATCCATGGACTCAACATTAGTCATAAAGAACTCACATAGTTATTGCAAAAATCTATTAGTTATCGAAAAAAAGTACTACACGCATGCTCCTAGGGGGATAGATTGGTAGTAAAAGATGATCGTTCATCCCCGACCACCACTCATAAGGAAGACAATCAATAAATAAATCATGCTCCGACTTCATCACATAACAGTTCACCATACGTGCATGCTACGGGAATCATAAACTTTAGAACAAGTATTTCTCAAATTCACAGCTACTCAACTAGCATGACTCTAATATCATCATCTTCATATCTCAAAACAATTATCAAGTATCAAACTTCTCATAGTAAACAATATCAAGTATCAAACTACTCATATCTCCAAACAATTATCAAGTATCAATTATCAAGTTTTCATTATACCCATCTTGGATGCCTATCATATTAGGACTAATTTTATAACCAAAGCACATTACCATGCTGTTCCAAAAGACTCTCAAAATAATATAAGTGAAGCAAGAGATATCAATAGTTTCTATAAAATAAAACCACCACCGTGCTCTTAAAAAGGTATAAGTGAAGCACTAGAGCAAAATTATCTAGCTCAAAAGATATAAGTGAAGCACATAGAGTATTCTAATAAATTCTTATTCATGTGCATCTCTCCAAAATGTGTACAGAAAGGATGATTGTGGTAAACTAAAAATCAAAGACTCAAATCATACAAGACGCTCCAA
The DNA here is from genome assembly GCF_002162155.2 of Triticum dicoccoides. Lineage (NCBI taxonomy): Eukaryota > Viridiplantae > Streptophyta > Magnoliopsida > Poales > Poaceae > Triticum > Triticum dicoccoides. The sequence goes on along the minus strand of NC_041392.1, from coordinate 551,774,218 downwards.
GCAAAACACATATCATGTGGTGAATAAAAATATAGCCTCAAGTAAAGTTACCGATAGACGAAGACGAAAGAGGGGGTGCCTTCCGGGGCATCCCCAAGCTTAGGCTTTTGGTTGTCCTTGAATTTTACCTTGGGGTGCCTTGGTCATCCCCTAGATTAGGCTCTTTCCACTCCTTATTCCAAAATCCATCAAATCTTTACACAAAACTTGAAAACTTCACAACACAAAACTCAACAGAAAATCTCATGAGCTCCATTAGTATAAGAAAACAAACCACCACTTCAAGGTACTGTAATGAACTCATTCTTTATTTACATTGGTGTTAAATCTACTGTATTACAACTTCTCTATGGTTCATACCCCCCGATACTAGCCATAGATTCGTCAAAATAAGCAACCAACACACGAAAAACAGAATCTGTCAAAAACAGAACAGTCTGTAGTAATCTGTAGGTTTCTAATACTTCTGTAACCCCAAAAATTCTGAAATAAAATGTTGGACGTGACTAATTTGTATATTAATCATCTTCGAAAAGAATCAACCTAATCGCACTCTCCAGTTAAAAATGGCAGCAAATCTCGTGAGCACTAAAGTTTCTATTTTTTACAGCAAGATCGCAAAGACTTCCCCCAAGTCTTCCCAATGGTTCTACTTGGCACAAACACTAATTAAAAACATAAAACCACATCTAAACAGAATCTATATGAACTATTTATTACTAAACAGGAACAAAAAACAAGAAACAAAAATAAAATTGGGTTGCCTCCCAACAAGCGCTATCGTTTAATGCCCCTAGCTAGGCATTGAGATTTCAACGATGCTCACATGAAAGACAAGAATTGAAGCACAAAGAGAACATCATGAAACACGTGACAAACACATCTAAGTCTAACATACTTCCTATGCATAGGCATCTTATAGGCAAACAAATTATCAAGCCAAGCAAAAACTAGCATATGCAAGGAAGCGGAAAGAAACAATAGCAATCTCAACATAATGAGAGGTAATTTAGTAACATGAAAATTTCTACAACCATATTTTCCTCTCTCATAATAATTACATATAAGATCATAAGAAAAATCAACAATATAGCTATCACATAAAATATTTTCAACACGATCCACATGCATGCAAAGTTGACACTCTTCCAAAATAGTGGGATTAACATTAACTAAAGTCATGACCTCTCCAAACCCACTTTTATCAAAAATTTCATAAGAGTGGACATTCTCCAAAGATGTGGGATCTAAAGTTGACACTCTTCCAAACCAACTTTCAACATTATTGCAAACACTATTATCAATCTCATATTCATCATGGGGCTTAAATAAAATTTCAAGATCATAAGAAGAATCACCCCAATCATGATCATTGCAACAAGTAGTAGACATAGCAAAACTAGCATACCAAGCTTAGGGTTTTGCATATTATTAGCACAATTGACATCAATAGATTTTATAGTAAAATAATTTCAATCATGCTTTTGATTCAAGGAACTATCAAGTATGGGTGCAATAGCAATAATCTCGTGTTTAACATAAGGAACTATAGCAAATTCATCTCCATAAATATTGGCATCATGGCCATAATAATAGCAAGCAACATGTTCATCAAGGGATATTTCAATCAAATCATCAGAATCATAATTATCTATAGATTCGTGCATATCATTTTCTTCCAAAGCAACGGTTATTCTGTCAATAAATTCCTTAACATAGGCATTGTGAGCATAGTTTTCATAGCAATATTTAAGTATGTCGGAATTTTCAGATTTGTAGAGAGTAATATCATACTTTTCAATCAAAGAAGAAACTTCATGAGCACCCTTAAAAGGAGAAATTCTTTAATTTGTTCGATATCATAGTAACTATAAACACCCTTTCCATAAGAAGATTAGATTTCATTATCATTAAATTCACATAGGTAGGGAAGGTGTTTTTTAGGGTTCTTAGAGCAACAAGTAAAGTCATAAATTTCACAAAGATTCCAAGCATAACATAGCAAACTATTTATTTCATACCATAAGAGCTTCCCCTTTTCAGACAAACGATGATGCACAAAATGAGCATGCTCATCTAAAGATTTCCCATCAACTAGGCTAGTTGGGGTTTCAGCACGAGCGCATAAGGATCGAAGATGATCCAAGTTGAACACTTTAAGTGGATCCATATCAATAGATTTTTAGCAAGCAAAGGTGCAAGCAAATAGAAGGCACATGGAAACACAAACAAAAAAGACATATGGGAAAAAGGCGAAGAAAAGGCAAAGGTGAAGTGGGGGAGAGGAAAATGAGAGGCAAATGGCAAATAATGTACTGCGAGGGATAAGAGTTTGTGATGGGTACTTGGTATGTCTTGACTTGTGCATAGATCTCCCCGGCAACGGCGCCAGAAATCCTTCTTGCTACCTCTTGAGCATGCGTTGATTTTTCCTTGAAGAGGAAAGGGTGATGCAACAAATTAGCGTAAATATTTCCCTCAGTTTTTGAGAACCAAGGTATCAATCCAGTAGGAGATTACACGCAAGTCCCTCGTACCTGCACAAACAAACAAGAACCTCGCAACCAACGTGATAAAGGGGTTGTCAATCCCTTCAAGGTCACTTATGAAAGTGAGATCTGATAGAGATAATAAGATAAATATTTTTGGTATTTTTGTTGTATAGATTGGAAAATAAAGATTGAAAAATAAACGATGACATAAATGGCTTGTTTACAGGAGAATAATATAATGGAGAATAGACCCGGGGGCCATAGGTTTCACTAGTGGCTTCTCTCAAGATAACAAATTCTACGATGGGTGAACAAGTTATTGTCGACCAATTGATAGAAAAGCGCATAGTTATTAGAATATCTAGGCATGATCAAGTATATAGGCATCACGTCCGCGACAAGTAGACCGAAACGATTCTGCATCTACTACTATTACTCCACACATCGGCCGCTATCCAGCATGCATCTAGAGTATTAAGTTCATAAGAACAGAGTAACACATTAGGCAAGATGACATGATGTAGAGGGATAAACTCAAGCAATAGGATATAAACTCCATCTTTTTATCCTCGATGGCAACAATACAATACGTGCCTTGCTGCCCCTGCTATCACTAGGAAAGGACACCACAAGATTGAACCCAAAGCTAAGCACTTCTCCCATTGCAAGAAAGATCAATCTAGTAGGCCAAACCAAATTGATAATTCGAAGAGACTTGCAAAGATATTAAATCATGCATAAAAGAATTCAGAGAAGAATCGAATATTTTTCATAGATAATCTTGATCATAAACCCACAATTCATCGGACCTCGAAAAACACACCGCAAAAAGAATTACATCGAATAGATCTCCAAGAGAATCGAGGAGAACTTTGTATTGAGATCCAAAGAGAGAGAAAAAGCCATCTGGCTAATAATTATGGACCCAAAGGTCTGCGGTAAACTACTCACACATCATCGGAGAGGCTATGGTGTTGATGTAGAAGCCCTCCATGATCCATCCCCCCTCCGGTGGAGCGCCGGAAAAGGCCCCAAGATGGGATCTCACGGGTACATAAGGTTGCGACAGTGGAAATAGGGTTTCGTGGTGCTCCTGGATGTCTTCATGGTATATGGGTATATATAGGACGAAGAAGTAGGTCGGTGGAGCTGCGAGGGGCCCACGAGGGTGGTGGTGCGCCTGGCCCCCCTGGGCGCGCCCTCCTGCCTCATGGCCTCCTTGCTTTTTTCTTGATGTCCACTCCAAGTCTCCTGGATCACGTTTGTTCCAAGAATAACTCTCCCAAAGGTTTCATTCTGCTTAGATTCCGTTTGATATTCCTTTCCTGCGAAACACTGAAATAGGCAAAAAAACAGCAATTTGCACTGGGCCTTTGGTTAGTAGGTTAGTCCCAAAAATAATATAAAAAGGTATATTAGAGCCCATTAAACATACAAAACAGATAATATAATAGCATGGAACAATCAAAAATTATAGATACGTTGGAGACGTATCATATCCCCCTTTCCTTTTTACTGGAGGGGAAAGGAAAGAGAGAGGGGGAGGCCGAATCCTCCCCTTTCCTTCTCCCTTCCCCTCTTTCCTTCTCCTCCTATTTCGGCCCATATGGGGCGTACTAGCCCCTTGTGGGCTGGCCTGTCCCTATCTTGGCCCATTAGGCCCATATCTTTGCCGGGGGTGCCCGGAACCCCTTTCCCGTGACCCGATATGTACCCGGTACCCCCAGAACACTTCTGGTGTCCGAATACCATCATCCTATATATATCAATATTTACCTCTCGACCATTTAGAGACTCCTCTTCATGTCCGTGATCTCATCCGGAACTCCGAACAACATTCGGTCACCAAATCACATAACTCATATAATACAAAATCGTCATCGAATGTTAAGCGTGCGGACCCTACGTGTTCGAGAACTGTGTAGACATGACCGAGACACCTCTCCATTCAATAACCAACAGAAGAACCAGGATGCTCATATTGGCTCCTACATATTCTACGAAGATCTTTATCGGTTGAACTGTAATTACAACATACGTTATTCCCTTTGTCATCGGTATGTTACTTGCCCGAGATTCGATTGTTGGTATCTTCATACCTAGTTCAATCTCGTTACCGGAAAGTCTCTTTACTCGTTCTATAATACATCATCCCGCAACTAACTCATTAGTCACATTGCTTGCAAGGCTTCTTATGATGTGTATTACTGAAAGGGCCAAAAGATACCTCTCCGATACTCAGAGTGACAAATCCTAATCTCAATCTATGCCAACCCAACAAACACTTTTGAGATACCTGTAGAGCATCTTTGTAATGAACCAGTTACGTTGTGATGTTTGATAGCACACAAGGTATTCCTCCGGTGTCCGGGAGTTGCATAATCTCATAGTCAAAGGAATGTGTATATGACATGAAGAAAGCAATAGCAATAAAACTGAACGATCAACATGCTAAGCTAACGGATGGGTCTTGTCCATCACATCATTCTCCTAATGATGTGATCCCTTTATCAAATGACAACTCATGTCCATGGTTAGGAAACCTTAACCATCTTTGATCAACGAGCTAGTCAAGTAGAGGCTCACTAGGGACTCAGTGTTTTGTCTATGTATTCACACATGTATTAAGGTTTCCGGTCAATACAATTCTAGCATGAATAATAAACATTTATCATGATATAAGGAAATATAAAATAACAACTTTATTATTGCCTCTAGGGCATATTTCCTTCAGTTGTTGGTTTCGTTATTCGCTTGTGGAGGTGGAGAAGGAGGTTGAGGTGGATCATCTTGTTGTACTTCCTCATTTCCTTCGTCTTGACATGTCCCACTTGTGGATGCCTCCATGTCAACTTATGGTTCACCTTGATGTGAAGTTGAGGCTTCCACTTTAATGCATGAAGTGCTCTCCTTCACCTCCGTTGGATGGATCTTGCCAATAGACAAGTCTTGAATTGCTTCCGAAGGATCTTTCTCTCCTACATCAATTGGCAATTGCTCTATTTGCGAGCCACTAGATTCATCAAACTTCACATCTACCTTCTCTTCAACTTTCGAGTGAAGTTGTTATAGACACGGTAGGTGTGAGAGTTCGATCCGTAACCGATTAGGTGATGTCTACTACACAAATTATTCTTGCAGACTCGTGTTGGGCATCCAAGCGCAGAGTTTTGTAGGATAGTAGCAATTTTCCCTCAAGTGGATGACCTAAGGTTTATCAATTTGTGGGAGGTGTAGGATGAATATGGTCTCTCTCAAACCACCCTGCAACCAAATAATAAAAAGTCTCTTGTGTCCCCAACACACCAAATACAATGGTAATTTTTATAGGTGCACTAGTTCGACAAAGAGATGGTGACACAAGCATAGTAATAATAGTAGATATTGATTTTTGTAATAGGAACAATAAAAAACTGCAAGGTAGCAATTGATAAAATAGAGCACAAACGGTATTTCAATGCTTGAAAATGAGGCCTAGGGTTCGTACTTTCGCTAGTGCAATCTCTCAACAATGCTAATATAATTGGATCATATAACCATCCCTCAAAGTGCGACGAAGATCACTCCAAAGTTCTTATCTAGCAGAGAACATAAGAAGAAAATGTTTGTAGGGTACAAAACTACCTCAAAGTTATCCTTTCCGATCGATCCATCTAAGAGTTCGTACTAAAATAACACAAAGTTATCCTTTCCGATCGATCTATCCAAGAGTTCGTACTAACATAACCCCATATGATACACATCAACCAACTCTAGTGTCACCTAGATACTCCAATGTCACTATGAGTATCCGTGAGATATACATCAAACAGTTTTAGATTCATAATATACTCAATCCAACACAAAGAACCTCAAAGAGTGCCCCAAGATTTCTACAGGAGAAACAAGGACGATAAATGTGCATCAACCCCTATACATTGATTACCCCAATGTCACCTCGGGTATCCGCGAGTCGAGTTCCAAAACATATATCAAGTGAATCAATATGATGCCCCACTGTCACCATGGTTATTCATAGCAAGATATACATCAAGTGCTCTCAAATCCATAAAAATACTCAATCCGATAAAACGAAATATCAAAGGGAAAACCCAGTTCATCACAACAAGATAGAGGGGGATAAACATCATATGATCCAAATATATTAACAAAGATCGCGATACATCAAGATCGTGTCAAATCAAGAATATGAGAGAGAGAGAGAGATTAAACACATAGCTACTGGTACAAACCCTCAGCCCCGAGGGTGGACTACTCCCTCCTCATCATGGTGGTCGTCGGGATGATGAAGATGGCCACCAGTGATGATTTCCCCCTTGATGACCCACAAGTATAGGGGATCTATCGTAGTCCTTTTGATAAGTAAGAGTGTCCAACCCAACGAGGAGCAGAAGGAAATGACAAGCAGTTTTCAGTAAGGTATTCTCTGCAAGCACTAAAATTATTGGTAACAGATAGTTTTGTGATAAGATAATTCGTAACAGGTAACAAGTAACAAAAGTAAACAAGGTGCAGCAAGGTGGCCCAATCCTTTTTGTAGCAAAGGACAAGCCTGGAAAAACTCTTATATAAAGGAAAGCGCTCCCGAGGACACATGGGAATTATTGTCAAGCTAGTTTTCATCATGCTCATATGATTCATGTACGTTACTTTGATAATTTGTTATGTGGGTGGACCGTTGCTTGGGTACTACCCTTCCTTGGACAAGCATCCCACTTATGATTAACCCCTCTCGCAAGCATCTGCAACTACGAAAGAAGAATTAAGGTAAACCTAACCATAGCATGAAACATATGGATTCAAATCAGCCCCTTACGAAGCAACGCATAAACTAGGGTTTAAGGTTCTGTCACTCTAGCAACCCATCATCTAGTTATTACTTCCCAATGTCTTCACCTAGGCCCAAACAATGGTGAAGTGTCATGTAGTCAACGTTCACATAACACCACTAGAGGAAAGACAACATACATCTCACCAAAATATCGAACGAATACCAAATTCACATGACTACTTATAACAAGACTTCTCCCATGTCCTCATGAACAAACGTAAATACTCACAAATCATATTCATGTTCATAACCAGAGGGGTATTAATGTGCATAAAGGATCTGAACATATAATCTTCCACCGAATAAACCAACTAGCATAAACTACAAGGAGTAATCAACACTACTAGCAACCCACAGGTACCAATCTGAGGTTTTGAGACAAAGATCGGATACAAGAGATGAACTAGGGTTTGAGAGGTGATGGTGTTAGTGAAGATGTTGATGGAGATTTCCCCCCTCCCGGGGAGAGGATCGATGGTCATGATTTCCCCCTCCCAGAGGGATGTTTCGTCGGCAGAACAGCTCCGCCGGAGCCCTAGATTGGTTCCGCCAAGGTTCCGCCTCGAGACGGCGACATTTTGTCCCGAAAGCTTCCTTCCGATTTTTCCCAGGGCGAAAGACACCTTATACCAGAAGATGGGCATCGGGGGCTTCCTGGTGGCCCATGAGGCAGGGAGCGCGCCCTCCACCCTCGTGGACAGTGGGTGGCCCCCTCTGGTGCTTTCTTCACCCAATATTTTTAATATATTTCAAAACTGACTTTCATGGAGTTTCAGGACTTCTAATATATTTGCTCCTTTTCCAGCCCAGAATTTCAGCTGCCGACATTCTCCCTCTTCATGTAAACCTTGTAAAATAAGAGAGAAAAGGCATAAGTATTGTGACATAATGTGTAATAACATCCCATAATGCAATAAATATTGATATGAAAGCATGCCGCAAAAACGACGTATCAACTCCCCCAAGCTTAGACCTCGCTTGTCCTCAAGCGAAAGCCGTTATCGAAAAATATGTCCACATGTTTAGAGATAGAGGTGTCGATAAAATAAAATATGGACATGAGGGCATCATTATTATTCTTAGAATAGCAACATATATATATTGTCATACGATTTCTTATGATGAAATAACAATCTATTCACAATGTAAAGTATGAATCAAAAACTTCATTGAAAAACTAGCAAACTATAATCTCGGTCATTGAAGCAATTGCAATTTATCATAACATCGGAAAGAGTCAATATAAGAGCTTTTCAGCAAGTCCACATACTCAACTATCCTTTAGTCTTTCACAATTGCTAACACTCACGCAATACTTATGGGTATGAAGTTTTAATCGGACACAGAGAAAGATAGGGGCTTATAGTTTTGCTTCCCAACCTTTTACCTCAAGGGTAATGTCAACAATAATGCTTTATGAAAACCCACATCCAATTGGATATATATATATATATATATATATATATATATATATATATATATATATGACAACACTATTCTAATCCCAGGATTAGAATAGTTATTTGGATCACGATCACCATATATAAGGGTGCACGCAGGACCTCCCGAACTTCCGAACCGGTGAAAAGAAAAAGAAAAAAAATCTCCTCCACTTCTCCCGCACTGAACCTCCACCTCTCGCACCACTCTGGATCCACCCGCCTCCCTCTCCCATGCGTCCATCCCAACCTACCCCCACCGGCGCCGTCCCCATCCACGCCGCCGCGCGCCCCTCCCTCCTCCCAATGGCCGGCGAGCCTCCCGCAGCCGGGACAAGGCCGACTCCCACTCCCTAGATCCCCCCACCGCCGCGCCGCCTCCCCTTGATTCTTCCCTTGCCGAGAGCCCTCCTCGGAACCCCCACACGCCTCGCCGGATCCCGCCGCCCCTCACACCTCGGCCACCTCACCTTCATAGGCCCCGCCCCGTCCTCGGATCGGGTTGTCGCGCCGCCCCCTCCCCTGGTTCTGGCCAGTGCGCTGCCTTGCCCCACCCCATCTCGCGGTCGCGTGCACACTGCCCTCGTGCTGCTGCTAGCCGTCCCCCATCCGTAGACATGACCCCTCCCCGGAGTTCCTGCAGCCACCGTCACCGCCCAACCATCTGCTCGCGACTGCGACTCTTCTGTCCTCCTCTCAGGCGGCTGTTGGTAAGCAATGGGATACTGCAGGTGAGCAAAACAGGATGTTGTCCTCCTCTCTTCTCTGGCGGCTGTAGGTGAGGATAGAAACTCCTTTGTTCTATCTACTTCTCTTCATTTTCTTGGTCCATCCAGATTGTACTCATCGGCAAGTCAAACGAAGATCTCGTGGCAGTTCGAACAAGATGCTTGTGTCGCTGATTATGCTAGTCATTGTCCCCTGTCGGGACACCTTCGGTTCCTGTTATCACCACCAAAACAGAGCACACAAAAGACTCGAGCTGCTAGTCTTCGTACACTTCCTCAAAGCACCTCTCTGCTTCAAAAATATACAAGAACGCTAAGCTATGGCTGTGCTTCTACTAAAATTGTTATGCACAGTGTTCCTGTAGCCTCTCACACGTATTCGATTATTTCATTTTGTAGCTTAGATTTTGTAACTTGTTCAAAGTTTATTGTGGGGAGGCTTCACGAATATGCCCCAAAGTAGTGTGTTATAGACCTTGTAACTCCTTTCCCTTTCTATGTTCATGCACTTTCTTCACCTGATTTGATGGAAGGAAGTTCAAAGATTAATGTCTAGAGAGTTCAATCATTGGATGTTGGGAAGAATGCATCTTAATGATGAAAAAATGCATCAAAAAATGCATTCATCAAAAAGAAGTTGCAAGCCCATTTTCGGGAGGTTTAAAAATGTTAAATTCTGAAAACGTACACAAAAAGATTGCTGAAAAAATATGGGTGCCGCAAAAATGATACTAAACAAACAAATAATTTGAAGTTCGAATTCATGGAGTTAGGAAGTTTAATAAATGAAAAGAAGACTAGTCTACCAGTTGCACAGGCCCATGACATGCTCGTAAATATAGTTTTTTTATGGTGACAAAATTCCTTTGATTTCCCATTTCTATGTAGAGAAACAATGAGCAAATAAGACCAAAAAGTTATTAATGTTGTTTTTCCATGGTTTTCGTGATTTTACCTTTTTAAGTAGAGAAACAGTGAGCAAATAAGACTAGTCTGCAGGGTGTTTAGCATAAGATTATTATTCGCCAATACACAGCTTTTCTCTGGGAGCATAAAAAGGGAGAAGTTCATCTTAGCAACCCAATGTGGTTCAATTTGTATATTAAAGGAAGATCCTAGAAGTTCAAAATTAAATAACGGTGCGGTTCAATTTTTATTTAGTAAGAAATGATTTCCCTTGAGACTAAATAATCAAGCCACCAAGTTCACATTAATAATAATGGAGCAGTTCAATATATACAAAAAACTCAAGTTCTTCCTGTTTTCTAGAAAAAGAAAAGTATGAAGTTCAATTTAAAAACTAAAAGTACAAAAGCATTTTCACCGTTTCTAAATAAAAAAACTCTCGAAGTTCAAAGTAAAAAAATGGAGCGGTTCGATGTTTACTAATACTACTAGGATATTTTCCATTATGAAAAAAACAAGAAGTCCAAATTTAAAAAATGGGGAAGTTCGATGTGAAGAAAAAACTTGGATTTTTTTCTCGTTACTAAAGAATAAAATGAAGAGGTTCAAATTAAAATAATGGAACATATCAAAAAGGTTTATAAAAAATGATTTCCCCATTTTCTAAAAATACCCGAGAAGCCCAAATTAAAACAACATCATGACGCGATCTTTACGAAAAGCTAAGGGCAGGTTCAAGTAGCACACGAAGTTTATGTATCAGAGTGATGTATTGGTTGTGCATGTAGCACACGAAGTGTATTTGTATTGTTGTGTGTAATTTTCTTGAATTTCAATAGTATGCGAAGTTCATGTTTCAGAAATTCTTAAAGTTCACGTGTACCACATACTGAATAAATTCATCTATGAATAAAAAACGGACTGCCCAGGCCATAATAAAAAAGCTCAATGTGCTTTTGAAAAGAAAAATCAAACTGATATTTGAAAATGTGCAGCAGAAGTTCATGTCAAACTAATGGGGCGATTCAATGTTTATTCTTGAAAAAGTGGAGAAATTGTACATGCTTTGTAGGTCAAAAGTTTGGCTTTAATTTATGTTTTGCGAAGGTCAAAATGTTGTGTTCGCGAAGGTCAAGTGTGTTATCTCAGCAAGTTCAAAAATAAATTTAAACATGCAAGGTAAAACATGCAAGAAAAGAAAAGGAAAGGGAGAAGTTCAATTTGTAAAGAAGACACGGTTCAATGTGTAAACCAATGTTGAAAGAAAACAAAAATAAAAGGGGAAGTTCAATTTCTAAACATGAAGCGGTTCGACATGCAAACCAATGTTGAAAGAAAACAAAAAGAAAGGAGAAGTTCAATTTCTAAAGATGACGTGGTTGGACGTGCTAAACAATGTTTAAAGAAAACAAAAAGAAAAGGAGAAGTTCAATTTCTAAAGATGACGTGCTTTGACGTGCAAACCAATGCAAAAACACACACAAAAATGTTGTTTTGGTGTCTTAAAATATTTTTATTCATAAAAAAGATTAAGAAAAAACCAGGAAGTCCATATTAAAAAGATGGAGAAGTTCGATGATTATAGAAAACTCAAATTTCCCTTGTTATGAAACAATGGAAGCAAGAAGTTCAAAAATAAAATAACAAGAAGTTCAACTTTTAAAAATGGAGCGCTTCAAAATTCACAAAAAAAGGATTAATAAATTCAGATTAATATTTATAAAAAACTTAGATATTTTCACGTAACCGAGAGAAGTTCAGGTTGATGAAATACTAGAAGTTCTCGTTCTACACAGTGTGCATTTTGTATTAAAAAGAATAAAAATGCAAAGGCTAAATTTGTTGTTGTTATAAGTTCAAGTACTCCGTCGAAGAAAGTTAAAAAATTTATTGTGAGAGAGGTTTGTACAACAAGAATATCATTTGTGTAACACTGACGAATGGGTGAGAAATTACAAACGAAAATACGTCACAGAAGTTTAACGTGAAAACAACATGAAGTTCAACTACTATGCTGAATGAATTTCAGATGAAAAACTTTTAAAATCGTCGCGAGTATGAAAAAACGATCAACACGGGAAAGTTATGTGTTTACAGCAGCTTTCGACTGGTATATCACTTGCTCAATTCTGATGAGTGGATGGAGAGTTACGAATAGTGGATGGAGACCTACGAGCAAAAAAATCACGTGAAAAACAGAGTGAAGTTCAGGTACACGCGCCGAGAAGTTCAGGTTCTTCACGCGGTGCATTTTCGAAGAATCTATTTCGCGATAAAGGCAGAACGCATGGTCCGGCCATTTTTGAAATTACTTGAAAACGGGTAGGAATCAGAGAAAACCATCAACATGAAAAAGTTTCACATTTCCGTAGCTTTTCAGCGGTATATTATTTGCCCCATTCCGATAAAGTTTGTAGGAATTACGGCAAAAATATGTTTTTCGCCATTTTCAAAACTGACTTAAAACCGTAAAGAATTAGGAGAAACAATACATACCAAAAAGTTTCGCATTTGTTCAAGCTTTCCAATGCCATATCATTTGCTGCATTCGGACGCACGGTTAAAAAATTAGCTCGAAAATACGAACTCGGTAGGACTTGGAGCATTTTCTAAATATTCTTAAACCATTCAAAATTAGAAAAAAAACTTTCAAGATGAAAAAGTAGCGCATTTTCATAAGCTTTCCAACACCGTATCATATGTCTCCATTGGATTAGCCGTTTAGAAATGACATCGAAAAAACGAACTCAGCTATTCTGTTTACGAAATGTTATATTTTTTCAAATTACTCTTTAACCATAGGGAATTAGAGAAAACTTCATGTGGAAGGAGCGGTTTTGCAGCATCTTTCCAACGCCATATTATATGCCTCATTCCGATAAACGGTTTAGAAATGCGATCGAAAATACGATTCATATTTTTTGTGCAAAGAAAAAACGATTTTCAAAACTGCTCTTAAACCGCTTATATTTTGTCAAAAATTTAACTTGGGTCATGATATTGGTGTCCATAGCTTTCCAACGGTATATCACAAGCCCCATTTGGGCAATGTTGGCGGAAGTTCAACCTAGTTCACAGGAAAGTTCAACGTACTACTAGCGGGGCAGGTCAGGTTGTGATCAGAATATTATTCTGATCCCGTGATCAGAATAATGTTTATGTATATATATATATATATATATATATATATATATATATATATATATATATATATATATATATATATA